>NC_045426.1:626268025-626868025 GCF_902635505.1 Sarcophilus harrisii | reverse complement strand
AGAAAATAATTTTAAAATTGGAATTTTAAAAATGGAACATTAAAATTGTCTTTATATGCAATATGGAAAACATTTTTAAAAAACAAAAAAAGGTCTTGACAAAACAACATTCATTTCTATTAAGGAAAAAAAAAACACTTGGGAGCTTAGTATTGAATGGAACTTTCCTTAAAATGTAAGTAGAATTTATCTAAAACTATCTTAATAAACATTATCTGTAATAGAGGTTGGCTAAAAGTCTTCCCAATAAGATCCAGGTTCATAAAGCAAAGATGCCTATTATCACTATTATTATTCAATATTGTACTAGAAATGCTAGACATAGAAATAAAAAAATAAAAAAAACCCCAAGCAATTAGGATAGGCAATAAGAAAACTTAATTATCAATCTCTGCAGAGGATACTACTTAAGTTGTTGAAAATCTACTAAAATAATTAGTTGAAATAATAACTAGCAAAGTTGGAGGATATAAAATAAACTCACACAAATCATCATAATTTCTCTATATTACCAAGAAATTCCAGCAGCAAGAGATAGTAAGAGAAATTTCATTTAAAATTACTGGATATAATATAAAACATTTGGGAGTCTATCTGCCAAGAGAAAGCCAGAACTGTCTCAACACAATAACAAAACATTTTTCATGCAAGTAAAATCAGATCTACACTGGAAAAATATTAATTGCTTGTGGGTATGCTAAGCCAATAAAATAAACAAGACAATTCTATTTAAATTATTTACTCATTTAATGCCATACCAATCAAACTATCAAAGATTATTTGTACTGAACTAGAAAATATAATAACAATTTATTTGGAAGAACAAAAGGTCAAGAATATCAAGGGAATTAATGAAAAACAAAATCGTGAGGGAAATTGACTTTGCCAAACTAGATCTCAAACTAGTATAAAGAAGGCATAATCATCAAAACAATCTAAAAGACATTAAGTGGAGCAATGCAACTGACAGAGCACACCCTCTTGTTGTATGTCCTCTGTTTTCCAAGAGGTCCCGACTTAGGGATGAGGTGAATTAAGGGAGGTAGGGCTGCCCAAGGCTCAGCCTCAGTAGCTCTCTCAGGCACTGAAGTTCAGAAACAAGACAAAAGTCAGGGCTGGCCAAGGCCCAGGACACAGCCCACAGCCTCGGCATATTCCATGTCTGACCACGTGCTCCGTGTTTCAGCCACCTTCATGGCTACCTTCTGCCCAATCTGCCAGGAAAGGCTTCCACTGCCTAGGGAGCCATTTCCCTAACTCTTCAATAACTGGAGGCCCATGAGTTATCCTCAACATAGTTTAGCCTGTCAAAACTGTTTACCAGGGTATGGTCACTGTGCACACTACACTACAGCTTCCTGTAGTCCATGGTGAGGACTGAGAACCAGGTAGATACCAAAGGTGCATGAGCAGCCCTGCAAATGGCTAAGCAAGCCCTCATACCAGAGGGGCTAGTTTCCCTCACACCCCCCAAACACCCCACACAATAAAGAGTGGGTAATGATCACAGTAACATAGTGTTAAATAAATTCCATGATACCAGCTTTTCGGGCAAGGGATATTTTGGGGATATTTGACAAAAACTGCTAGGAAAACTGGAAAGCAGTTTATCAGAAATTATGAATAGACTAACATCACATATCATATATAAAGATAAGGTCAAAATGAGTTAGACAAAAAAAGGTGATACCTAAGCAAATTAAGGGAGGATGGAATAGTTTAATTGTCACATCTGTGGATAAGGGAAGAATTTATGACAAGAGACAGAGAAAATTACAAAATGGGTAATTAAATTAACAATTTGAACATAAAACCAAATCAGCTAAGATTAGAAGGAAAACAAAAAACTAAGGAAAATAGTTTTTACAGAATGTTTCTTATATAGGGATCTCAAAGTTGTAAAAATGAGTCACTGCAATTGATACATTTTTGAAAGATATGAACAAGAAAATTATAGATGAAGAAATCAAGGCTATCTATAATCATGAAAAAATGATCTAAAGCACTCTACTGATTAGAGAAATGCAAGTTAAAACAATTCGGAGGTACCACCTCCCCCCTATCAAATTAACTGATTGATAGAAAAGAAAAATGATAAATGTTGGAAGTGATGTGGGGAAATTGAGAAATTAACGTACAATTAATGGAAATGTGAACTGATCTAACCATTCTCAAGAGAGTATGTCCAAAGGGCTATAAAACAGTACATATACTCTATCCCTAAGAGATCATAAAAGAGGGAAAATGATTCACAAGTACAAAAAATATTTGCAGCAGTTCTTTTTGAAGTGGCAAAAAATTGGAAATTGAGTGGATGCCTATCAATTGGGGATTGGCTGAATAAGTTATGGTATATGAATGTAATAGAATATTATTGTTCTATAATAAATAATGTGCAGGCTGATTTCAGAAAAGTCTTTTCAGATTTACACGAAATAATGTTGAGTGAAGTGAGCAGAACCAAGGGAACATAGTACACAATAACAGCAAGATGTGATAATCAATTGTGAGAGACTTAGACCTTCTCAGAAATGTTGTGATCCAAGAGATTCCAATAGACTTGGGATGGAAAATGCCATTCACATTAAGAAAGATATTATGAAGACTGCATGAAGCACAGGATTTTTACCTTTTTTTGATTGCTTTTTCTTTCATGGATTTTTTCCCTTTTGGTCTGATTTTTCATGGACAACATGACAAATATGGAAATATGTTTAAGAGGATCATACATGTATAACCTATTCCATATTGTTTACCTCTTGGGGAATGAGGTGAAAAAAGGAGGGAGAAAAAGTTTGCAACATGAGCTCTTACAGAAGTATATGTTGTAAACTATCTTTACATGTATTTAGGAAGATAGAACAGTATTGTGAAAAAAAAAAAAACAAATAAAGTAAATAATTTAAAAAAATCTTGGCCAGAAACCAAAGATAGTTTTTTGTTTTGTTTTGGTGAGGCAATGAGGGTTAAGTATCTTGCCCAGAGTCACACAGCTAGTATTTATTAAATGTCTGACCCTTGATCTGAACTGAGATCCTCCTGACTCTGAAGTCAGTGCTCAAAGCACTGTGCCATTCAGCTGCTCCATCATCCTGACTTTTGTCTTGTCACTGGACTTTGATGACGTAAGAGTGAGACTAAGCAACTTTGCCTCATTTACATCCATTTCATCTGCAATTCCAGATTTCATCCCATAATGACACTGATTCTCTTTGAAGATGAAGGATAATCAACAGGATCTGTTACAATATGAAATTTCATGACTATACATGTTCTCAACAAAATCTCAGAACTGGGAAATGATCTCAGTGGACTTGTACCTGAATAGGAATTCCCTGATAAATAGTCATTTAGACTCTTCCATCATCATGTATAGTAAGGAACTCACCACCTCCTAAAATATCTCATGTTACTTTGAAAGAGCTTTCATTGTCAGCATACAAATGAAAGCTTTTACAAGTTGGAATCAAGTAAAACATAGCTTCTTCAGTGGATAAAGCCCTGGGCCTGGAATCAGAAAAGATCTAAGTCCAAATGTGGCATCAGAAATTTACTATCTGTATGACAGGTCACTTAACATGTCTGTGTTCAACTGTAAAAAAGAATAATGGGATCTAGCTTACACAATGTTGTTGTGATGATCAAATGAATTTCACAAATAATTATGAGACATTTAGTACAGTGCCTGGCACATAGTATAAATTTTCATTCTTTTTATTGCTTTTTTTTCCCCCATCTCCTACCCTATCTTCTCTTCTCTAGGTGAAATAACCCGAGTTCCTTCAGCCCCTATTTTGTATCTTTAGTTCTCATTATCTTTGTCATTTTACTTTAGACCCACTCCAGTTCGCCTTTTTTTTCTCCCTAATGATATTGTTGTAAATACTGTGACACTTTGTATGGATTGTACACAGCATAAAAACATTCTGAGTTCCTGATGAACAAATTAGCTGTATTTAATGAAATTATTTTAAATTGTTCGTCAGTGCTATAAAATCATACCTTTAAAATGTGATTGCAATATTTTGAAGATAAATGCAGTAAGATATAAAGTGTTTTGAAAACTTTAAATTATTTTGTGTTATTTTGTAAATCATTTTTAGTCTTATTAGAACTGTAAAAGCCCAACAAGGTAGTAATTTGGTGCTCCTAAAAAGTATATGCATATGGAAGAAAATGAAATCAACATTAACAGTATCTTTCCCTTGGAGATATTTAGATATTTAATACTAAAACCTATTAAATTGTAACTCTGACCAAAATAAAAACTATTTTTTTTAGGGTGGATGAAACTTCCATCAGTAGAGATTATAATAATACTTGCTAACCCTGACTTGTTTACATTTCAGAAGCTCTCTTTATGACCTTAGGAGTTAATTTGCCATAATCACTAGCCTTGATAATAAGAAAACATCATGGGAAATTTTCCACCCGGCTTTAGATGAGCATGAAATTATATTCATCTTCCATTAAGTGTCAAAAACATTGGGAACAAACAGATTACGTACCATTGTTTTCATCAGGTTTGCGAAGGATTCTTCTTACTCCTCAAGATGGTTGGCATTTCCTGACAAAAGAAAAGACATTTTTAATTAAACAGAATAAAGAAACAAAGGAAAATAAAATTTAAACATTCTGTGTTGTAAATCTACAGCAAAAAAAAAAAAAGACAAACTGAATGAATAAAGGAAAAAAAAAGTCAAACAGCTGTAATTTTTAAGTACTGCCCTTAGTTACTAAAATTTATGAACAAATAATGTATTACAAATTACTAGTTATGAGGTTTTACATTTTTTTAATAGGGAATAATCTGCCCCAATTAAATGGACTCAACTAAGGCTTTTTAGATTACTAAAACAAATTAAACTTTTTAAAATGATAATTTAGGTGAACTTCAAGCCTTTCTAAAATGGATCATAAAAGTTTCTAAGTTGTATTCTTCCTGGTTTTATTAGTTATATTAAGATAAATTAAGTGAGATTAAAATCTGATTTGATTTATTTACCTTTGAAAATGAAGACCGTTTTAAGGGTTACACATCCTCAGCCTCTGACGAAAGCGACCTCAATTAGTCAAGTCAGAATGTCTTTAATAGCTTTGTGTTTATTACTTCCAGCACGGAGCGAGGTGTTCATTAAGGTACCAAAAGTCTCATAAAAATTCCAAAGTTGCACTAGTGAAAAAATGCTCAACAAGATGAAAACTAATCACATCTTTTTCAGAAAATTCAGTAGTTATTTTAAAACCAGTTTTAAACAAGATTTGGTTTTAATATGGCACTCAGGCAGAGCAATAGCATTTGGAGTCTTTAAACAGCATTTAAATCTACTGTGAATATGACTGTACATTTAATTTTTATACCATTTTTTAAACGGTGTACAATGTTTAGTGTGACCCTTTTATGACAATCATGGTTAAAGGATGTTTTTCCCTGTTTACTACTATTTATGAAGGTTTTTTTTTAATAAGAAAAAAACTATTAGCTCACACAACAAGGCTTTTCTTTCAAAAGTTTATTTAGTATCAAGCAAGAAGAGACTTTGCTTAACACTACAGAACATTTCAAGACTTGAGTTACAAAAGAATACCACATTATTTGCATTTGTAATTGGCTTCCCTTTTTACACATCTTTGCAAGAGAAAAAACTAGCATATGGTTGAAAGAACTAAATTCTGTGGACAACCTTTAAAAGGAAAGGTGAGGCTTATGTTAAGAGAATGGATTAACATGTTTAGTAAACCTAATTTTTGTTTAACACTAGTTAATCAAAGGTTATTTTTTTCTTTTGATCTCCTATTTTTCATATACAGACTGGCAATAACAAAGTTCCTTATTTTACATGTCTTTCTGCCCAGTTTGTTGTTTCAACAAAGTAATTTAAGTTCAGTCCATCCATTCAGATTTTAAGCGCTTTGATTTATTAAAAAGGGATTGTTCATAGAAAAAAATTACTTTGAACAGTATACAGGACTGGTGGAGATTGGATATTTCACAACATCAGACAGTACAATCAGTATCTGGCGTATGGCTGGTCTCTGTAGATTCCCTTTGTTGTCCTTGATGAAGGTGTCTTATGTCTTGAATTAGTCCACTCTTCTTGTCCTAAAAAAGGTAAGATTAATCATAATTAGATCATTGCTATTGATGCTAGTATAGTTTAATATTTCAGAGTCTAACTTAGCATTGAATCAGTGGATAACTGTCACCTTGAATGTGTCTTTTTATTGAAGAGTAAATCTGTCCTTTAAGGCCCAATTCAAATGCTATTGCTTCTATTTAGATTGGTTCTAATGCCCCTCTTGCATAATTCTCTTTTCTGGTAATAAACCTTCTGGTTGGTGCCTGTCTTGGATAGTTAAGTGGACAGTCCCATTTTCTGGTCTCAGGGCACACTCTCTTCTCAGTCATCCCCTGCCTTTCTTCAAGGCTCAGTGCCACCATCACCATGATTACTTTCCTGTTTGCCTGTTGTTAGCCCCTGCTGTGACAGGATATTATGGGTGTTTTGTTTTTTTTTTTAATTTTGTTTCTGTAAGATTTTTATTGAAATACATATGTGGACAGAGTAAAGGGCTTGGAAATCAAGAAGATCTGAGTTTGAATCCTGAATTACACTTACTAACTGGTATAACCCCTGGACATTATACCTCTCTCAACATCAGGTTTTTTTTTAACTGAAAGTGGGGATAATAACAGCATTTCATAGTGTTGTTATGTGGATGAAACCAATTAACATTTGTAAAGTTCTTGTAACCCGTAACATTGCTGACCATTATATGTGGATGTATACACATGTACATGAGCATGTATGTATGTACATATTTTTGACCATGAGGAGTATAAACTCCTTTGAAAGTGGGAAGTATTTAATTACTGTGGTCATTACGTAGAACACCCAATGCAGTATGTTGCCCATAGGAGTTTACTAAGGATGGAAGGGAGAGAGGGAGGGAAGAAGGGAAGAAGGGAGGAATGCATGACAGTATGACAGTCTTTTGTGTATAACTTGTACCAGGGTACTAGAAGGAATTCCTAGGAGCAATAATTTTATCTTTTGATCTCTGTTAACACCCAGCATAGTGCTAAATAAATGTTTGCTTAGAAATTCCATGTCAATTTATTACAAACAAAATTTCAATGTAAATAAAATAACAGATATTAGAGCTGGAAGGGACTTTACAAGCTCATCATGTTCTGATTTGACAGATAAGGAAGGTGAAGTTCAGAATGGGGGGGAATTACTTCTCTGTGTATGTTTCTACATATACATCTATACATCCATACATATATGTAATAAGGCTGTGACAATGCTGGGCCTTACAAACAACTCCCCTGACTGGGAGTATCTTTACTACCATACTATGATGATCCACAGCTGCAGTAACCAGAACTTTAAGTATTCACAAAAAAAAACCCCAAACAAAAAAAAAGCATAAACCAAAAAATACAAAAACCCTATACCCAAATAACAACAAAACCTTTTCCAACTAATTCTACAACTATACTCTTACTCATAGATACTCATTTAAGAGGAGTCTAAATGTTAAGAATTAAACTTTTGCCAGGTCTCTAAACACTGGCATTATCTTTATAAAGGGAATATATTGTAGGGGAAAAAACAAATTCTATTTCAACTCATGGGCAAAAAAAATAAAAGAATATGGTCAGGTAATCTGTGAAGAAGGAATATAGTATTTTTAATGAATCTTTTTGTAGATAAATATGAAGAACAAAGTTATACTGGAAGGAATTCATGTGGTTAATGAGATGCTGTATATTTTATACCTTCTGATACTAAGTGTAATAGACTTATTGATGGCTTTGCCAACGAATTGTTTGTGAACCACAGCTCTTTCAACAATTTCCTTAGTGAATCTCAGATTTGTGCATCAAAGAGTTAACTTCTGTGCTGCAACATACAGCAATTTAAAAGCTATGCTGTCCACAGAGACCAATTTAAAAAGCTGTAAGGGAAAAATGCTTAGAATGACCTCTTCTTTTGATACAAACATGCAATCAGCTACGTCCCCTCAAGTTAACTTGCATCAATTTAAGTAGACAGCATTCAGCAAACCAATGTATTTTTATAAGTGTTTGTTACGACAAACAAAAATCCTAGTTGAGGTCATCATTGCTTCAGGCAGGAGATATAACAAAATGCACTTCAAAAGGAACACCAGAAAATGGTTTTCCAGTTATGTTCAGAAAAATGTCATAACATCCATTAGCTGCAATCCTGATTCATTTGTACTGCTTACCAGAAAATCATGGGCTTTAGAACTTCTCAACTAATTGAAGACTTCATTGTCCTCTGATCTTTAGCCAAAGATTTAAAATTCATCTTTTAAGAAAAGGTGTTTTTTTAATGGGCATTCTGCTGTAAGTACAGATTATTTTAATTAAACCTGTCATTGCTACACTTACAGATGGTTCTGAGATGTAATCTCCACCATTATTATACTTTTACCATGGGTTTAGTTGTTTCTACATCAGTATGTCTATATCCTTAAGCCTACTATCTTTCTAAATGAATTTGAGACATTTGATGATTACCAGTGTGCTTTTTTAAAAAATCTATAACAGGAAATAAATGGACATACCCATCTACCTGCATATATCTCTTATCTATATCTATACACACACACAATACACGCCCCCCCCCCAATCTAGCTCATAACAAAAAAGGAACATAGATACTTTCAACTCAGTATCATCATTTCACTTTTATTATTGAGGGGGCAAGGACACTTCAAAGGATCTATACTATTATACATCTTTATGTCATCAAAAGAAGAAATTTTATTTCTACATTTATAGAATTTTATGAGCTAGAATTTCATATACAACCTAGCACAGATTTTGTCATTTTTTTAATATTAAAGGGCTCTGTGAAAATATCTAGGTAAGTATAAATAAATTCATAGGAGACTCTGCTTTTTATTTTAATGCAGGTTTTAGAGATTTGCTCTTAGAAAATAGTCTGCTTTTACTCTCTTTTCCTTTTCTACTCATAGTTCCATCTTGTCAAGTTACTCACCATATGAATCATAAGTCTCTTCACTAAGTCCATGCCCATAATCATAGTAATCAGCACCACTGTATTAAACAAAAACAAAACAAAGCACACACATAAAAAGAACAAAGTTCAAAATAAGTAAAAATTGTTTTATAGAATGTTTAAGTATAGCAAATTATTTACTCTGACTCAATAGAAACTCAGATTATAGAGGAGACTGATTTTTTTAAAAAAGGGTGAAGGGTTTCCCTAGCTCATATGAGAGAGAGTATCTACACTAGAGCACGAAGACCTGGGTAATACTAAACTCTACTTTTTTCATTCTCCCAAATCTAATCAAATAAATCTTAACAAAAAATATTCACAGAATGAGTTGTCTGACTTCTTCTGCAGGTGTAGATCAAAACCAGAATTAGGGATAGGCAAAGCAGGATGTCCATTGCATAGGCATGTAATACACTAATCCTCACGTCCTTTTAGAAATACATTTGTCATAGAAGTGCTATGCAGTTACATCATTCTTAGTTTGAGACTTTTTTTTAGAGCAAATGCAATCTTGTGCTCTGTTATATTTCACTATTTGTCTGAGAATATGAGGGAAATACAGTGATAGCAAAATAAAAATGATTATTAGTGAGAGATTAGCATTTCTAAGAAAGGAAAAAAGTGGGGGAAAAACATATTAGAGGAACAATGACAAATGCTTTTTTAACATGAAATTTTTATAATCAAACATATTTTAAAGCCTGAAAATTCTCTCCATGGCATATATCAACCAGCAAATTACAGTGAAGTTTGCAGGGGAGTGTAAACATTAAGATGTAGGATCCTCACATGTTCCTAAGAGTAAACAGAAATTATAGACTTACACATGGTAATCTAATAAACTATGGGTTTATAAATTTTTTTTTATTTTACTTTCCTACCAACTATACTACTTTTGAATGAAAAAAACTGTTTATATGATTAAAAAAAACTATTTTGAAATTCAAAACTTGACATCAAAAAAGAATATTTCTACCTACAATTACAGAAAACATTATGATACTCTATATAAAACTGCAACTCTTCATTGTGTGCTTACTTTTTTCATGAAATACATAATAAATTCTAAATATTTCCCCCCAAAACTATTCTGCTTGTGCTTCCTTCTGACCTTCTTCTGACTTAAAGTTCCAATGGTCTTTCTAATACACACTGCCTACTTCCCATACTGCCTCTCTTCCTTCTCCAGCCATTAATTAAAAAAGAGAAGATTTTTATCTTTTCAAGCAAAATAAATCCATGATACTGTCTAAATTGTGTATCTCTGCATCTTGCATCCATCCCCTTTACTCTGAAAATATGGTTGGTGGAAGGACTGATCAGAATTCTTGAGTATTGTGAAGTTTTGTTTTTTTCTTTCCTTCTTTACCATGCTATCCTTGTATACATTGCTTTTCTGGTTATTCATTTTGAATCAGTTCATACTACCTAGGATTTTCCAAAATTATCCTTGTCATTATTTCATTATAATTCCATTATATTTATATGCTACAATTTGTTCAACTCTTTCTCAACTGCCCAGGAGGTCATCCAGGGCATCCCTTTATATAGTTCTTTTCCTTTCCCCTCTTTTGGATCAGGATGTTTGCATAGTTTGTGCCTATTTTCTCCCTTGTGTTACATTCCTTCTCATCCACCTCCTGCCTACTCTCTTTTCCCCCTAGAATTTGATGTTTTGACACCAAATTCCTGCATGTGTGTGTGTGTATGTGTGTTTCAATACTCTTTGGTCCACTTTATATCCTTTCTACCCATCTCTTTGTATATTTTCTCTGGCATCCTAATTATGAAAAAGACCAAGTCCCTTCTTTCTTTACTACTTTTATTTTCCTTCCTCTTTTTCTTTTAAAAGCATTAGGAAAAATTATTTTTTCCTATTTAATTCCTTCAATAATATTTGAAGAGTTTTTGATTTTGAAGGGACACACATTTCTTTGCTCCCTATCATAATGTAAGAAAACATATCCTCCCTCACCTACCATTTTAATTCTCAAATATATTAAATATATTTACCTTTTATGATTCTTACAGACTGCAGAGATTATGACCATCTTTGGTCTTTTCTTTAAAAATTTTTGAAAGAATTAAATTCTTTAATACTATTAAAAGTCTGTATCTTTCCCCCCACCCCTCCTATAAGATTTATTATTGATTGTTAAGTCTATTGGAATATTGAAACATCTTCAGTTTTTTAGAAAAATACTGCTATACATTGTGTGATCCTGTCTGTAGTTCCTTGTTATAATTGCAACATAAAAAAATATATTTTTTTAAATCTCTCTTGACATGGGATCTTTGGATTGTGGTTTTCTTAGATTCTCTCTTTACTTTTGCCTTCAGGTTCTAACAAATCTGGGTAGTTTTTATTTATAATTTCATGAAATATACTACCCAGGCTCTTTTTGGTATGTGATTATGGTCTACAATGATTTTAAAATTACCTTTATTTGATCAGTTGTTTTTGATTTTGAGAACCTTGCATTTTTTTTGGCTTATTAATCTTTTAATTTTCTTCTAATATTTATAGCTGTCTCAAAGAGTCATTGATTTCAGTTTGGTGTCTTCTAGTTGTCCACATTTGCCTGACTTATTTATCCACTGAGTTTCAGCCTTCTGGCCTTTATAATTCCCCTTGCCCAACTTTGAGTTTTTCATTTCTACATATTCAAGGTCTCCTCTAGTGTTTAAAAGCAGAGAGGCTTTCAACAGGTATCAATTTGATTGGGGTCTCACCCATTCAGTGATTAAGGCCAGGTAACAATTAAGGCAAAAAATCCTTTCACCTCGTCCAAAAATCTAATCCCCCCACCTCATGTCACTGTTTAGGTCCTGATATGATTCAGATTGAATGTAAATAGTAGTCCTTTCTCCTGTGGTCAGAAACCCAGTGGTTTTCCCACCCCAGAGTCATTCATTCATTCATTCATCATTTATTTAGATTTTTGGACCAGGAGAAAGAGGAATTTCTTTGCCTCAATTACTACCTGGCTTTAATCACTGAATGAAGGAGGCTGCAGTCACACTGAGACCTGCTGAGGACGTTCCTTTAAAAGGCCCAGGACTCCCCCTGCATCCAGGGTGATCTCCACTCTTTTTGATCTATATCTAGACCTGGATGCTGTGGAGGGGAAAATGGGGCGGACGACTTTGCCCACTCCCTCTCTCTAATCTAATCTGCTTGCAGGTCATGGTGTCACATCCAATGCCCTGGTCTTCTCTGAGGACAAAGGACAAATAACAACGACGTCTAAACACCTTGTGGTGGAGCTGGGGGATGGCTGGGCCAGGCCAAGCAGCTCCATGTGGCCCAGTCACCATTGCTCCAGCAGACTCTGAGAACCTCCACTCTACACTTCTAAGGCAGGGATCCAGTGCCTGGCAGATTGCTGACCTCCCCAGACATCTGTGGTCTGTAGGCCCCTTGTACTGGGGCCTGCAGGGGATGCCTGCCTTCTCGGACCCTCACACCCCAAGGCTGATGTGCAGCCCAGGTTTATTCCACGAGACATGACCTGCATGTGGAGGCCAGAGATTCTGATCTTTACAGACTGTGTGTCTTTATGGCAGTACAACACGAGGAGAAAAGGGACAGAGGCACAGCATGGAAGGAGAGGTGCAGCAACTCCTCCCCAAGCACAAAGCCAAAAGCCACCTGTCTTGCCTCCCCAAAATTCAATGGTAATCTTGCGATACAAATAACAAATCAGGTCATCTTATGCATTGGGGGGAGGGGGTTGTTTCATCCTCGACACATTCAGAACTTTCAAAATATTATTTCTGGAAAAATAAAGCAACTCAAAAAGGTAAGTTCAGGGGATCTTTTAACACTGTGCATTTCTGGAGTATAAGAAGACATAGTATGGGTTTTCCCTGAATTTCTTAAACAATATTTTACTGCAAACTTCCAAGTTTTGCTAGTTTAGGTAACCAACATCCCTAGTAGGAAATCTCTACCTATATAGAGATGTACCTATTACCTATGTAATCCATAGTTCTTACTACAGTGCTATATATACAGTAGACATTTCACAAATGGACTGAGTTTTAAGTACAAAGGATACCATGAATTAATGTTTATACAGTGTTCTACAGTTTAGAAAGTGCTTTCTTCTACTGTTCTCCTGAGGCAGATAGTTCAAGGATTGCTATGACCATTTTTGAGATGAGGGAATTTGAGATGGAGTCTGGAAAGATGGTGGGGTTAGTCCTCAGGACTAAGGGGATTCCAGAAGCCTGCTTTATCAGCTAATACCATTTTAGTAATCTCAGTTTTATTTTGTAGTCATTTTACTTTCTTCAGAAGATCTCATAAGTAGTAAAATGTCATACAGCATGAGATTTAAACCAATAAAAGGTATGGGTGGGTATTATTTAACTGATATAACCTAACTTTATAATATTATCACTGGAAACCTTATATTTCTAACTTTAGGAAAACAAGGGGGTAGTGTATTTTACCTTTTGCAGATGATGAAATTGTGCACAAAGTTTGTTATATATATGTAAATATACACACACGTATACATATATATTTATACATGTATATATACATATATATTCAAAACACAGAATTGTTTAGAGCAAAAGATCAAATTTATGTTAAACATTATAAACATATAGGCAAGGTATCATTACATGATCATCTTTGTAATTGTAATTTCTATTTATCATTGATAACTAGTAATTTCACTCACCTACTTTCCCAGTGTTTTTTAAATCCCTTTACTTAACTTTAAAGGTAATAATATCTTGCATTTGTTATTTTTTTCCTGTTTTATGGAAATAAACACAAATTTTTATTTCAATTTCTCAAGATCAAGTAACATTATTCTAACTATATATAGCCACAATCTATTACTCTTTGTTCAAACATTAAATATACAATTAGATTCTAAATTCTCAGAACAGGAACCCTGTTGGACTTATTTCTGTGTCTGATGCTATCCTGACACAGAGCACTACACAAAGCAGGGCTAGAATATTTGCTGAATGAATGACTTCTTATAGGAAACTTGGGAAAGGGGAGCAAGTGGAGCAGAATATGAAAAAAAATGGAAGAAAACACTAGATTTAATTGGGTTTTGTATAGCATTTTAAGATTTGCAAAATGTTTTCTAAATATCAGCTTATTTTAGTCTCATAGTAAGACTTCGGATTATTATGTTGTTATTTTATTTTACACAGAAGGAAACTGATACTCTCTGCTGTCAGAAAACTGAAGAGTCCAAAGCAGGATTTCCATCAGGGTCCCTCTGTCTTCTTAGTCTTATCTTTCCTCTATACTAAAATACCTTTCTCATTAGCTTCAAATCATGTAACATTTACATGATCATTATTTGCAAAGACAGTACTATGCATACAAAGATTAAAAAAAGTGACAGTCACTGTTATTAAGATGATGACTTGTTCTGGGAAATATGACAGGCACAGACAAATACCATCTAAAATTGTATGCGATGGAGACTAAGCAGAGATCTGGATTAAGTGCTCCAGGCAAATATGATGAGAAAATTCTGAAAGGAAAATCAAGGAAGATCATAGATCTACTTTACATAAGATTATCATAGGACTTTGA
The DNA here is from genome assembly GCF_902635505.1 of Sarcophilus harrisii. NCBI lineage: Eukaryota > Metazoa > Chordata > Mammalia > Dasyuromorphia > Dasyuridae > Sarcophilus > Sarcophilus harrisii. Next base: position 626,853,388 of record NC_045426.1, on the reverse strand, counting down.
AACTCAGAAAAGAAATATATTGATTGAACATTAGCTGCCTACTACATTCAAGGTGCTAGAGGTGATCTATTCCAAGTCAAAAAGACCAGGAAACTGTAGGATTTATCCTCATATGATTATGAGTAAAGAAAGAAAATTTCCCTTTGGGATTGTCTATTACACAGGCCAGAATAAAAATGGAGGCTTGCTGTCATTCTAATACTAACCTCTGAACTAGGGAATTAAAAGTATCTTAATATGATAATAAAATAATCTTAGTTTTGACAAAGGAAAACTTTAAACTGACTTTAGTTTCCATCTCATTACATGTCTAATATAAAATGATTCCTTATGAATTGTTTTGTAATTCTAGATATTAAAGGAAGGATTATTAGAGTGATCTTTTCCCCTTAATGTTTAAAAAAAATTTTGTATTGTCCATTAAAACATAAACATGTCACCAAAAAAAGTGTTTGGTCACAAAACAGTTAAAATTAGAAGGCACTGTGCTTTAAAAAAAAAAAAAAAACAAAACAATTTAGGAAATGCTACCTGAAAACCTAGTATTAGAGAAAATGAACCTGTCTTCCTAGCAAAATGTAACACTTTCATCATAAGGGCTCTTTGGATAAAGCTTTAGTGTTCTTGAGAATTTTATCTTTGTCCTTCAGATCAAATGAGGTAACCTACTCATAACAATGAAGGTAAAATCTGTCTCTCTGGAAACGACTCTTGATTGTTTAACACTGTACAGTAAATGACAGGTGCTGAGAATAATAAACACATGGGAATACAACAATTGCTTTTTGGCTAAACCAAGCCTCCTTTATTAAACATTTCAAGCAACTGACTGTGAAGTAACGTAGATTTATATTGAAAATTTCCATCTTTGGACTCATTTAATAGAGAACATAAAAAGGGGAAACTTTGCCTCCTCTCACCCCTCCCCCAAAATTCAAGGATAAAAGTAGCATAATTTGGTCTGGTAACAGTTTAGTGATAAGACAATCTTAGTTTTGACAAGTGAAAACTTTAAACTGACATTTGCTATCATTTCACCCAGTTTCTGATTATTTATTGCAAGACTGTCATCAAGTCTGGAAGCTTAGAACAGCTGAGCCCCATTCTTGTACCTGTCAGTTCTGTCTGAATTGCTTTTGCAGCATTTCATTTCATAGACTTTCAATGTCTATTAAACAAAGAGGCATTTCTTTCAAGATATAAACTTGCAAGCCAAACATATGTTGTATGTGGTGAAGAGAAAAAGAACCTATTATTGACAATAAAATATGTTAATATCTCTATTTAATGGACACCTCTCATATCTCATTTTTTTTAAATGAGGAAAAATAAAGGTGCCTGATCCAAACTGGTTAGAAATATTGCAATAATCTTATAGTTAAAGCTGGGCTGAAGAAAGGTAAAGTGACATGGTCCAAGGCAAAAAGTAAGCTAGTAAGGAAGAGCAAAGCTCTTATAAAAAACTATTCTAAAGCAGAAAAGAAAAAAAAAAAGAACTATTAAACTTGGAAATAGCATTTAATGATATGATATGGATGTTCAGTTCAGTTTTTCCTATTATAACACTATGTCCTCAAAGGAGAACAAAGAAGGCCTGAAACAGTTTTCATTACTGAACAGTTGCTATTCATTAAGTGGAGATGTTCCGAGAGTGGTCCTTTTTTTCAGGACTGGTGTAGAAGGGAAGAAACTAAATCAGAGGTAAGAGAGTTATTTGGGGCAACTGACCAGTAAAAACCCATTTCAAATCTAGGATTTTGTTATATAAATCTTGTAAATCTATGACATCCCATTATTATGAAGGGTTCCAAACAGAAAAACACATTCTATGTCCTAATGGATGTAGCATAAAATCAATTCTTTGTTAATCTGGTCATAACAACCTCCATAATGAAAAGCTTTTGAAGGTGAGAGTAAGCTATGTAGCCTTTGGGTTTAATAAAACTGTGATGATGTGGCTGAATGACTAGTACTATTCTTCTAAAGAAAATCTCTAATCATAATATCACAAAATGCAATGTCCTAATTGAGTATTTCTCACCATTTTTCTTTTTTGTTTAAGAAAATTTTTATAACCAGGTGTCCTTAATTTCCATTTCCCCATAATTAAGTGGTTTCACTTTTAAAATGACTTCTACATTTTCTAATTAAAAGAATGAGCAATGAATTTTATTAGTAAACCAATTTTATTACTAACCTTTATTAAAATAAACAAAACTATGAATAGAAATAGACCTGAACTTGGAGGTGGGGGAAAAAAAAAGGTAGTTTGAGCTATAGTTCTGAAACTACACAACTAAGGTTGCTTAACATCTCTGACTTTCATCTCTAAAATTAGGACTTGATCTCTAAGTTCCTTTCCAGTTATTATAACTGAGTTACATTATTTTCAATAGAAGTAATATTTGTAATATTGATTAATATGTTTAAACATATATTTAACAGGAAACTAGTTAATTTAATCTTTAATCAATAAATTATAGTAGTTGTTTGGGAACATAAAGAACACAAGATTACCTTTATGTAACTACTCATTTACATGTTTTGTTTTTTCCATTAGAACTTGAGCTTCTTGAGGGGAAGGACTATTAAAACCAACCAACCAACAATAATATACACAGCCGTCAGTATAGCGCATGACACATAACTGCTTAAAAATGTCTGTTAATTTAATGGAATTTCCCAGGTCATTATTTTGCCTCTGAATCTACAACTCTTATGATCTTTTTGGAGTTATTTTTCTAGGGCTTTTTACCAGAGTTGTTTACTATCTAATTATAATAGCATTAATTCTGTCAGGCTATCTGGACCTAACTGGATTACAGACATTTTAAAAATTCTTTTTCTCCCTGTCCATTGGTTCAGCTAAACTAGATCAGAACTAAACCAGAAACATGGCTGATTTACTGCTTGCAGCTATGTACCTCTCAAGTTCAACAACAATAAAATTGAGGTTTTTTTTTTTTTTTTTTTTAAGAATCCAGAAACCTTTTTTCTTTGTAATCAAGTCTGAATTTATTTAATCTAGACAAGGTCTCTGATAATGTTTTCTTTCTGTCTTCAAGAAATCTATGAAGAATAATGAATTTGATTTGTATAAAGTAATTGACCTTAAAAATTGGAAAATTTACATAAATTTGTCAAGCAGTAAAAACAGCAATGAATTAAGTAAGATTAAAATATTTTCAATTTAAAACAGGTAAAATCACAGGTTACGCTTCCCAAATACCATTACAATGATGACTTTCTAAATTACAAATTATGCATACTTTATTTCGTTTTATTCCTAACTGTATTTCTGATATTTAGCTATCATATTATTTTTAGAGGAAGGGAAATTGGTAACATTATCATATTATTAGAAGAGGAAGGAAAAGAAAATTCAAATTATTAATTGGAATATATTACAATGCAGTGATGTAATATTTGGTGGGTAGAACAAGTTAAAATGAATACTTAAAATGATTTTCTCCATTATTATAGATAACTAATAATTTTAAAACATTTTAATGTTTTATGGAACAGATCAATACTATAAAAAGGAAAATTAATCATCAATCAAGCGTTTCTTAAACACCTACCAACTCTCCATCTTAAAATTACTGTGTATATATCTTAAATATACTTATATGGATATAAATATATATATATATATATATATATATATATACATATATATATATATATATATAAATAACCCCTTATGTGTAATGTAAGCTTCTTACATTGTATCATCTCTGTCTTTATATCCTTAAAACAAAGCACAGCAACACAGACATGACAGACAGGTAATTAATAAATGTTAGTTGATGTAGGATTTGCAGATCACCAAGTTATTTTCTACCTTGGAAATTCTATCCCTAATGATCACAGATATTAAAAAAAATAATTTTACCAATTTTATTTTGTAAAATTAATGTTGGTAAGTGATAGTAAAATACAAAAAGCAATTTTATTGCCTTACAATTCAAAGGATAGTTATTAAATATTTCTGTTTTATTATCACATATTATTGTATTTAACACACGTTCACAATAAATAGCTGACATTCTTCCTTTCCTGTTTTCTAATGGTCTTAAAAGGTTGAATGCTTTCCGAACCTATCATATAAATCTCTCAAAAATGAAGTACTTCTATTTCTGAGCCCAGGTTTCCTCAACAAAATCTCTAAGTTGATATCATTTTTTGCACTAGAAGATTATTTTAAGTGCTAGCAAGAGATCATTAGGTATATGCTCTTTCCTTCTTTTTGGATGATTATATTTTTTCTGCATTATGGAATATTGCTCAAGTTTACTTCTAATGATACATTATACGAATGTACTATTCCTCATTTATCTGACTCATAGTATGGAAAGGATCTTGAGGGATCATGAAGTCCAATCTCTCATCCTTCAACAAGAATAACATCTTCAGACAGATAAAATATGTTTCTAAGATAATAACAATTAACAGTTATGACACGAAGCTTTGATTTTACATGTAACTTCAATCATTCATGCTAGAAATTTAAGCTCATGGAATACCATTCTGTAATTCTGCTACTTGGAATTATTCTGATCCAAATGTTAAATCTAACAGAGGGCAGACTGAGGAGGTTGTAGAGGATAGAAGAGTTTATAATGGGGCTTAGAAATTAGAAAGACCTACATTAAACTTCTGGTTTTGCTAATTACTTATAGGATCTTGAGGGAAGTGACCTATTTTATTTATGAATCAGTTAATCATCCATAAAGGGGGGTGGGGGTGGACATGATGATTTTAAAGATTTTTTTCTCCTAATTTATAAATCACATGACCCCATAATCTAAGTCTTAGTTGGCACTCTCAGATAGAAGAGAATCTGAGTAAATGAGTTGTAATTTTTATTTGTAAACAAGTTTTTAATGTTTTATTAATTCAAAATCCTATGAAATGGAAAAGAACCAGATTAATATTGTTTAAGAGTCATTAAATCTATTAGTTGTGAAAGTCAGTAATATCCCTTTCAACATTTATAGGCTTTCTGGCTTTAGGCTCTCTCTTCAAGTGTTCCAGCCAAACTGGCCCTCTTGATGTTCCACATACTCAAAATTTCATTTCCAACTGGAATGTTCCCTCCTTACCTTTATCTCTTATAAATCTAGATCCCTTTTTGTTTGTCTTATGGGCCACAAGAAGAATTTTTTTTTTTTTTAATTCTTCAGTTTCCCTACTGGTGGCACAATTCCCCCCAAAACTCCAAATGGTGGTTAATTAACACTGTAATATTTGCAATGATCATCAAATCACCACAAAGCTTGTTCAAAATCAATATCAATAAGAGACTTAACTATCATATACTGAAAAAATAAAGAGAAAAAATGAATAATGTTTACACAAATAGATCAGTAGTCTAAAATATGTATAGGCTATAAATTTTATTGACTTGTATAAAGCCAGTAAGCTGGCCCATAATTCAGTAAGAGGAAAAAATTAGGTTCAGCTTTATTTGGATCCTTGTGCGGTGTTTTTAATGGTGCTAGACTAGTCCCTCTAGCAAAAGCATGTCTTTTCAACAACAATATTCTCCAAGCGGTGTTATGAGAATACACTAAGTTCTTAGAAGAATCAAAACTATAAATAATTTCAAAGCATAAAGGGTCATGGTGGCACACTTAGGCTGCACACATTATCATGACTTTTATAATATGTGAAAGAAAAATACATTGTCACAGACAATGTAAGATGTCTTACACTTCCAAATGAAGCGTATTGTTTATCAAAAATGGAAGACAAAAACATGAATAGACAAGAGTAGTATGCTGGTGTAGCCAAAAGATTAGAAGAACCAGAGGAAGATTTTAAATATAATGGGAGAATTTGGCATAGAAAACTTATTGAAAGAAGAATAGCAGAGAAAGAGATGGCATTGATGGGAATTGAATATTACATGCTGAGGTAGTGGGATATAACTTTTGCAGAGTAAATGTTTAACTTTATTCATTAAAAAGTTATTAATTCATGCATGTTAAATTCTTAATTTAAAGTGACTCCATCAAAGGGTCATCTGGCTTTATACTACAAAGAAAAGTTATAATGATATTTTTTATTAATAAGAAAAGTTTAATTCTATAAATAGGTCCTTATTTAAACAAAAAGTGAGGAAAATCAATACGTAAAAAAATTGGCTAGAAGCACTTATTCTATGTTCCAAATTATAGTATATAAACTTATAATTGCTTTAGAATTCTTAATTTACCTAGGAAATTATTACAAATAAGTTAATAATTACTAATTACACAATAATAATGACAATTTACTTCCATATTCGGTAGCTGAGTGGCACAATGATATAGTGCTAGGCTTGGAGTCAAGAAAACTTATTTTCCTGAGTTAAAAATCTGGCCTTATATACTAGCTGTGTGACCCTGGACAAGTCACTTAACCTTGTTTAATTACCTCATCTATAAAATGATCTATAGAAGGAAATGGCAAACCATTGCACTATCTTTTGCTAAGAAAACCCTAAAATGGGTAACAAACTGGAATAAATTAATTTCAATTCATCTATACACTTACAAGTATTAAAATTATACAGAAATCTAGAATTTAATTTTTTAAAACTAATTCAGGCTGCTTTTAAACCAAGTTCAATTTAAGAATATTAATTTATTTTAGATGGATCTAATAAGTATTCAATAATTTACAATAATTTCTGATGAGTAAAATATCTAAATACTGTACTCTGACCCAGGGCTTCTTAAGTTTCCATCCTTAAGTTCTGATGGTAGGGAGAGGAAAGGCACAGAGTCAAGGGAGAGTTCATTATTTAAAACAACAACAACAACAACAACAACAACAACAACAAAAAAAAAAACAAAAAACCTCTACATATTTTAAAGTTAGATTTTTGAGTAGTAAAAAAATTCCACACTGTTAAAAAACATTTTAGCAGACAGTTGCACAGACTGGTTGGTAGCTGGTAAACACAAGTCCACTTTTTTATAAATAAGTAAGCTTCAAGAGGAGTTACCTTACTTGATGTTACATATTGAGGTTTACTATATTGTTCTCCTTAAAAAATTTTTTTTAATAATAATTTCTCATTATCTTTCCTGTTGCTGAACCCTCCTCCCAACTAGAGACTTAAATGGACTGAATCTAGTCATAAGGGTTGACCCATGATGGCATTTTTGCTCTCCAGCTCCTTTCCATCAATTGTAGTTTATACCAGTTGAAATCTCCAAATAGAATTCCTAAGTTTCTACAAATATGGTGAATACAGCTGTGGCTCCCATACAAAAACTTATTTATAGTAACAAATATCAGGCACAACAGCAGTGTTTTCATTTTACCCCACTGGAAATATAGAAGTTACAATGAATATACAAAAATATAAAGAAGATACAAATTTCCAGGATCTCAGTAAAATTTTTTAAAAATGCATTTGAAATACTGCTTTTTTAGAAGGCATTAAACTTAAGTCTCCAGCAGCAGGGCAAAATTCCAACATTTTGATGAATTCATTATTATCCCACAGTCCTATATATCTCTCCTAAACTGATACTGATTTCTATTGTTTGGAAAAGAAACAAATTTGGGGACTGCTAGGTAGGTAACATCCTTCCAATCGGACCTATATTGTGAAAGTTATCAATATAATTCTTCTCCAAGACAATCTGCTCAGGAATAATTTCTCTTTAAAAGGTTCAAGTTTTCAAATCTCCAATTTGGGTTTATTATCCAGGAAGCCTCTAAAGCTATCAAGATCCAGGAAATTATTCTTTCTAGATCTGGACCACCATATCTGGGACATCCCACAGGTTCACAACATGAGCTGGTTAAGGAATAGTGATAAATTTCTTTATGATAAAGTTCTTACTCATAAGAACTTGTGGGCAAGCACAAGGAATTTTTCTATGTAGATCACTAAGATACTCCACAACTGATAATAGTACTGTATTATCTTAAAAAAGTTAAATGTCAAGTACTTCTTTATTGAGTTGAGAAGGGACAAGAAAGCTGTGGGACAACACATATACCCTTCATGTTTCTATATGCTAAAGGAAACCAGTGATAGTTGCTGAGGAAATTGCATAAATCCATCCTCTACATACCCCTAAACTACAATATAGATCCACTATGTTATAATCTGTTCTGTCCTCTAAACAAGAAAAATGTAAAAAGAAAAAAAAAAGACATGAGATGCTCAAGAGTAGTTTTCTGGCTCTCTTTTATGGTTCCTTTGACAAGAGTCTGTTCTCTTAAGGGTCTTGGCTAGCCAATGAACTTGAGATCCTAATAATAGAGACCATATCTTTCTCAAAAAAGTACCAAAAGCTTATTACCTATATTCTTCATGGAGGCAGTAGGTGGGAAAGAAATATTTTTATCAAGTTGAGTATGTAATTCATCAAATTACATTTGACATTCTCCCAAAAGCCCTTCTTTATGTGATTCTTATTTAAGTGAGTTTATAATTATTTTGTTTAGAGAGGTGGTCTCAAAAATGGTCCTCATAGCTCTATGTCTTTGCAATATATTTGTTTTCCAAAACACCTAATAGTTCCAGACATGTATTTTAAGTTTCTAGATTAGAGTGATTCCAGATAAAAGGAGGGACAGAAGGGCGTGGGATATCTGGTATCACTCCAATTGTGCTTGATTCTTCCTTAGAACACTACCTGGAACATAGAAAGCACTTAATAAACGATTATTGTCTTGTTTCTGTTGCTACCATATCTAACTTTTTCAAATTTTATTCACATTCTTAATTTTATTTTTGTGCATTTTTTTTTAGTGGTTAGATTTATCTAAGTCTGAGACATGCAATTTGAGGGTACCCACTAATATAGCTTTACTGTAAGAATTTGGTGTACATATGTTTAGTACTGATGTTGCCTATATGGTACTTTTTACCAAAATGTAATTTCAGTGATCAACTCTTTTAATTAGGTCTATATTTGGTTTTGCTTTGTCTGAAAACATAATTGCTATTCATTCCTACCTTTCTTCAGCTAAAGCATAAATTTTTACCTCAACCCTTATTTAACTCTATGTGTTTCTCCATTTCAAACATGTCTCGTAGATAATATAGTTTTGGATTCTAGTTTCAAAATTTTTCTTCTATCCATTTACATTTTATTGGGGAGATCAGTTCATTCACAATAATGGTTATAACTGCTAAATGTGTATCCTTCTAAATCCTTTTTTTTCTAAATCCTTTTTTACCCATTATACTCTTATCAAAATCCTGTTTTGCTTCTGAACACAGACTCCTTTAATCTATGCTTACTTAAGCATTGTATATAACTATTACATTTCAAGAATACTTAATTCCTCTCTCCTTTTGCCTCAGTCCCTTCCCTTCTTACTTCCCTATAAGGTAAGATGAAGTTCTGTACCCAATTCTTTGTATATGTATATACTTTTTTCCTTCTTTAAACAGTGCAGATGACATTAAAGTTCAAGTGTTGTCTACTCCCCACTGATATATAAACATTCTTGAATGTTTTTCTTTAATTCCCCATTCTTCCTCTCCCCTCCCTTTTCTCCTAGTACATCCAACTTTCTCATCCTTCCATTCCTATTCTGAGATCAAAACAACATAATAATCCCACATCCATACTCTCTATCTAAATAGACTCCTTCTAATTGCGCTAATGATTAAATTCTTGGGGATTTCATTTATCATCATGCCATATAGGAATGTAAATAGTTTAATCTTATTAAGTTCCTTATGGTTTCTCACTTAATGTTTAGCTTAATTCTTTGGAATCTCATGTTTCAATGTCAAACTTTCTGTTTTGATTTTTTCATCAGGAATGCCTTAGAAGTTTTCTATTGTCTTTTTTCACCCCTGTAGGTTTGCTGGGTAGATAATCTTGGTTGCAATCCTAGCTCCTTTGCCTTCTGAAATATATTCTTAGATGTCCTTTCCTTTAAGAGAGTGGTAGCTATTAAATTTTAGATGGTCCTGATGGTACCTTCACTGTATGTTAACTGCTTCTTTTTGTTTGAAATATTTTTCCTTTACTTGGGAATTCTTGAACATAATATTCATGTTGAGTTTTCATTTGGTGATATTTTTCAGGAGGTGATTGGTGGATTTTTTTTTTCAATTTCTGCTTTGCTGGCCAGTTCTAAGATAGGTGAGCAATGCTTCTCAATACGGGATTTCTTGAAATGTAATGTCTAGATTTTTTTTTTTTTTTTACTGGTGTTCACTTAGTCCAATAATTCTTAAGTTATCTTCTCTCAGCCTATTTTCCAGGTTAGTTATTTATTACTCTGATGTAACTATTTTCTTCTATTTTTCTTCAATGAATTCAATAACTTCTACTTATCCAATTATGATTTTTCAGAAGTTATTTTCTTCAGCATTTTTATGACTCTTTCCCCAAGCTGTTAACTGTCTTTTCTTAATTTTCTTGCATAACTCACTTTTTTTCCCCCATTTCCCCCCCTCTACTACTCTTATTTTATTTTTTGGCTCCTTTTTATTTTTTAAGCTCTTGTTTTTTAGGTCCTCTAGAAATTTTTGTTGGGCTTGTATCCAATCTACTATTTTCTTTCAAGTTTTGCTTTTATATGAATTTCAAGTCATTGTCTTCTTCTGAGTTTCTATCTTGAACTTTCCTGTTATTATAAAAAAATTTATGGAAAGATCCTTTATTGTACTTTGCTCACTTTTACCCTTTCTAGACTTTAGACTTTTTATATTAGAGTTGAGCTTTCCCTACCTCTGATGGTAGAGAATATTTCTGGTTAGACCTTCTTTTCTGTCCTTTAGCAGCTTTCATAGCTCAGTGGGGTGTGTATTTGGGTACCTGGTAACTTTGCAATGCTTCCAAACTACTTAGGATCTGGAGAGATTTCTGGTCCTGTTCTCTGATCCCTGCACAGGTCGGGCCTTTGCGTCCTCATGAGTCTCCTATCTCTGCCCTAGAACTGATTCAGAATTGAGTAACAGGTACCAGAGCTGTCAGACGGCAGTCATTCCTTATGCCACTATTGGTAAAAGTGTTCCTGGGATCTCTTTCTGACCAGATGTCCAATTTTTTTATTGTCTCTTCGCAGAGGACCTTCTCCAATACTATTGCTCTTGACAGCTACAGAGCTAAGTGTTTCTACCCACTCCAATGCCTTTTCTGCAGGCCCATGATTCTAGTCAGCTCCTGATCCATCATTCACAGACTTCTGAAGAGCCATTGTGCTGATCTCATTTTGTAGGTCTGTGAAACCAGAATAGTATAGAAAGCTATGCCAGGAAACTGAATTACTTTCATCTGAATTGTTTTAGGAAGATTCCAAAGATCACCTGACAGAATAAGATACCAAACAATGGAGTCCTTTCTTAAACTAAATTTCCAAGCATTCAAATAGACTCTGTACTAGAGACTGCAAATCTGTTGGCTTGGCCACATGTTCTAAAGCCAAACATACATTTGCCAAAAAGACACTTTTGTGGAGAATTCACACATGGCAAGCACTCACGGGGTGATCAGAAAGAAATGATAGACATTCTCAAGGTCTCTCTTAAGAACTTTAGAATTAATTATAGGACACAAGTATTGACATCTGGCATTGGATGAGCCGGAAGGATATGTCCTCATCAGAGAAGGTGCTGTGCTTTATGAGCAAAGCAGAGCTGAAGGAGCTGAGAAGAGAAGTGGGATGTGCAGTTAAGAGAATTCACTCCCAATGCTCATAGGGACTATTTGTGTTAAGCCTGTGGCGGAGCATTTGGAGCTTCTACTGGTCTAATCGGCAGTTAGACACACTGTGATTTGACTCTAACCTTATCAAGGATGTCATTTTGGTCCTTGTCAAAAATGAAAGACAAAAACTGACCAACCATTTCTGTCTTTACAAGTTACATTGAAGTGAAAAAAGGACTGTGATTTTTCCCTGATTTTCCTGTCCAGGATTCAATTTGACTCTTTATTTTGGCTGTTTTGGAGGGTGTGTGTTAGAGGAGCTTGATGAAATGCTGCTTTTACTCCATCCTCTTGACTTTATCCCTCCCCTAACTCAATCTCTATACTACTCACAGAAACAATTCCAAATTTCTTTTCCTCTTCTTTCCTCTGAAGCCTTCCACCTCTTAGCTGAAGTCCTTGTTTTTACACTCTACTGGAAAAAAGAAAAAAAAATCTTCCCCAAATCCCATATAACATGATCTCCCTATTTTTCACTTCTCAACATCTCAAAACTCCTTGATATCCTTCTTCCAATCTTTTAATCTAGAATCTCTTACAAAGAGGGATCTTGACTTAAGAATTGCTGGGCTTGGAATGAGGAAGATCTCTGGACATGCAACATTAAACACTAAACAGCTGTATGACTGTGACAAGTCACTGAGCCTGTCCTAAAATGGGAATAATAAAATCAGCTATATGCCAGGGTTATTATGAGGATCAAATGACATAATATTTCTGTTAGTGCTTACATATAGTGCTGGCATATAGTAAGTATAATACAAATACCAATTATCATTAACATCATTATTATTATTGCTATAATTATGATCTGCTAATCACTGTCACACCTTCCCTTGATGTTACATCTTCACATTCTCCAGCATATTGTTAGCACATATGTACCTTCTTATATTCGAACCTGAAATCTCTATGTATTCTTTTCCTGCTGCCTACAAATAATCTGATCTCTCCTTAAAAACAATAAAAATTGATGAGATCCTGGAAAAGTATATAGGGCTGGCAGAGAAAGGCTGAAGTACTGATAAGATTTCTCCCTAGGGCAAATGGCTAAGTGCTCTGAGGGAGATAAGCTACACCTAACAGTCCTACTCTCTGTAGAAGTTTTGTGTAAGTATGGCCAAGTATGATGTCAACTATCAAACATTGAATTTCCCCTATTAATCTACCCATGGCCTACACCAACAATTGGTACCTACACCAATCTCATCAAAACCCTCATTGGAGTCTAACCATCTTCTTATGCTATCATAAATTATCTATTTTCCTCTAAATAAATTGTACTTATTCACTGCTTCCATTCGTCTTCTTTTTCTGATGTCAATATTTTGCAATTTGGCTTCTAACCTTATTACTCAACTGAAACTACTCTCTACACAGTTCTCAATAAAATCTTAATTGCCTGATCCAAGGGACTAATTCAGGCTTCATCTTTCTTGACTTTTCTGAAGAATGTAACACTACTATTCTCATGTTCTGTATTTCCTAGTTTTTAGCAACATTTCTATTGGTTCTTTTTCTACTCGTTTGGCCACTTGTTTTTAATCTTCTTTTGTAGATAAAAAGCAAACAGAATGAGAAAGGACCTCGGTTTTTGTCACAATTATTTTTTTGAAGAAAATTTTTGTCCCCTAAAGAAGACTCAAAGGAAAACATGTGACTGTTACTTTCTTAGTCAATCAGAAAGCAGGTTCCTATTGCCTTTAAAATAAAACATAAAATCCTATTTAGTGATCAAAGTATTTCACAATCTTTCCATTCTTTTTGTAAGTCCCTTTCACACTCTTTTGAGTTAAGGCAAACTATGCTATGTACAATATTCCAAATCTTTTCTCTATGCTTATATTCTAGCTGTTCCATGCCTGGAACAATGATATTCTCTCTGATCATCTGCCTTATTCTCCCCCATTCTTTCCTCAAGGTAAGCTCAAAACCCACCAACTTCTACACTAAATCTTTCCTTATTCCCTCAAAAGCTCTAAATATATCTTGTATGCAACTACTTTCTATTTGTCTATAATCTCTTTATATTTACTCTGAAGATACTTCTTTAAGAACTTTTCTTTCCCATTAAAATGTAATCTCTTAAGGAGTTTCATTCATTCATTATATATCTCCAGTACCTAGGGCATTGTTTTACACATAATAGATACTTCATACTTGTTGACTGATTGAAATGATTATTGCGAGTATTTGAAGGCCTATCATATGGAAATAAGATTAGATTCGTTCCAGAGGGCAAAACCAGCAACAATGGGTCAAGTTGCAAGGAGGCAAATTTAGGATAGACAGTTAGGTAGTACAGGTCTGATAGAGCACTTGGTATGAAGTCAGAAAGATTCATCTTCTTGATTCAAATCTGGTCACAGACACTTAGTAGCTAGGTGACATTAGTCAAGTTATTTAACTTGGTTTGCCTTACTTTCCTCATCTGTAAAATGATCGGGAAAAGAAATGGCTAGTCACTCCAGTATCTTTGCCAAGAAAACTCCAAATGGGATCATAAAGAATCAGACATGACTGAAAAAATGATTGAACAGTAACAAATTTAGTATAGACATTAGAGGAGGAGAAACAAAAAAAAACCCCACTTATTCACAAATAGAGCTATTAAAAAGGGTAATGGGCTGTTTCAAGAGGTAATGGGTTCCACCTCTATGGAGACTGGCACATTCACGTACATTCTTGTAGGGACTCCTCTGATGTATAGGTGGACTAGATATCCTTTCCATTCTCAAATACTGTAGTTCTGTGGTTCTATATAGTAAGAATCAGAGACAATAGATTATTAGGTGGAATGCCATGTTGGTACATTAGAGATATTCTAAAGAAACAGAGGAAGGCCTCTAGTCTGTTGGGTATATTTTCCACAGTAGTGTTTCCCAAATTTTTGCAGTGTCTTTTATTATGAGGAACTGAGGCACACTGAACACAGAGATTTGAGTACATGTTGTTTCTCTTCTATATACAGAGAAACTATTTTTATTGAATTGAGAATGAGGGTAATTCCAATACACATCATAGCCCCTCCATGTCTTTTAGTTTTATGTAATATTCAGTTACTTTAAAATTTAAGGCATAAATTTTATCTTTAATAACATAACATTAAAATTTTTGTGATACATCTAGTGAAAATGATGATCTATTAAATTTACCAGGGCCAACCTTTTGAGAGCCACTGTTACTTCTAAGAAAGACTTATAGACTATCCCAGTGAAAATCCCATAGGATAAGATGGCATGCAGGGGCTATAACCTATGCTGGTGGAACTACTTTACTCCAAAATGGATTATTCAAGACCCTCCTCCTTCTTGGTCCTCCTGTTTCCAATTCAGTCTCACACAGCTACCAACTTGATATTCTTGCAATAAAAATGGGACCATATTGATCCCTTCATAGAGCAGCTTTGGTTACTCTATATTTGCCTCTATGATAAAATATATAATCCTTAAAAAAAAAAAAAGAAAACATTTTAAAGGCCTTTCCCTGACTTCATTTTTTTTTCCTAGACTGATTTTACATTACTTACCTTTCTTTTACTCTATAGTGCTATGAAATTGGCCATCTTACTGTTTTCCACAAACAATATTCTATCTTCCACCTCCATGTATTTTCAACGGGTCTTCATATACCTGGAATGCTATCACCTCTACCTCCCAGAGTCCGGCTCCCTAGATATTTCCTTCCAAGTACAGCTCAAGATCTTTTCTGATCCTTCTAGTTAGTGCTCTCCCCTTATTCCATGAAATCACTTTGTTTTAATGTATTTACTTAAGCTTTCTACATATTTGCATTGTCTGTTACCCAGTGTATGCCTTCTTAGAAGACTGTTTCATCTTTGATTTTGCATGAGTAGTGCCTAAAAGAATGTCAGGCATACAGTAGGTAGTTAATGAAAATCAAGTGAAAGGAAACCCACACATATGACATCATAATTTTTTTTATATAAGGATATATTTTAGTGATTACTTGACAATTACATAGCAAAATTTAAGGTTCACAGAGAATTTTCTCTTCCAGAAAAGCAAAATAAGTACTATGATAGCATTAAACCCATTTGAGAGGTGAGAAAAGTTAGTCTCTGATAGGTAAAGTAACATGAGCCATAAAACGCCTAAGTTTCTGACCACAAGTCTGGACAACTTTCCTTCTATTAGTCTGCCTTTAAACATTGAAAAAAAAATTGATTTCAGGATAATAAATGCTTGAATTCTTTTAATACATTATAACTTACAAAGCATTTTTAAAAGACAATCCATGAAGTTATTGTGCCTTGTTAGAGAGAAGTTAAATGACTTTACTATTTATCATGGAGAAATCAAATGGCAGAAGAGGAAATCAAACCCTGGAACCCAGCTAATAACCTTCCTCAGAGGCAGTAAGAGTGCTGGATTTGGAATCAGAGGAGCTAGGTTCCACAACCTTGCTCTGCTACTCATTAACTGTGAGACTACAACTTTGAGTCGCAGGTTTTTTTCTGTAAAATGATGGGTTTTGGCTAGATGACCTCTAAGGTCCCTTTCTATTCTAAGTTAAAAATCATACTTCTCATCTAAATGAATTCTCAATAATATTATTTTTGAATGTTATTTGTATATTGGAATATCAACCTATGATAATTAACTTGAGTTAATTATTAATTAGTGAATTAATTCACTAAGTTTATTATCATTTATTACTCAGGGAAGGCCTTCACAGATTCTATTATTATGGATCCAGCCAAGAAGTACATTTAAAGGTTCAAAAATTACATAAATACTATTTCATTCTGTTTGGAAGATAAGACCAAACAGACATATGCTTGAACCAATATTTTTAGTAAGTAGTTTCTCATATTAGAAGCAATCTTAAATTCGATAGAGAAAAGAATATACTTCGATAGTTCAATAAATACCTTCTAAACATAGGACCCTTGAAAGAAAGGGAAAAAAACAAAACAAAATAAAAAAAAACTTTAGCTGTTGGACAGGTTAAAAAAAAAAAAAACTTCCTCTTTTCAGCAACCTTGTCACACAATCTGAATTTTGGTAACAAACCTCTTTCCTTGGCATGTAAACTCTCGGCAGCATCTGTCACTGCTATGAATGGTTGATCATAAGTACCTCTGTAGTCATCTTGATGCTATTAAGCAGATGGCAGCGCTAAATCCAAATGATGTAGTACACATCCCTGGTGGACTTTGTTTCCATATACTACCATTATTCTACAATTCCTTAGTGATAAATCTCATGTATTCTAGAGAACATTAAATAGGGAACTGACAGTGGCAATTGATTTATTAGTACTCACTTGCCTTTGCCCTATTATTGTCTTCCTAAACACTTGTGTAGATCATGCGTGAAGATTCCAAGTGGTAAAAGAAGCAAGTCTAGTATTCTGATGTAATGCTTTGAATGAAATTAATACTATTTATTCTCAAAATATATTTCAACCTGAGAACACAAAATTCTTATGGACAGTGTATGCTTTGTTTATAATGTCTGGTATCTCCTCAGTATCTAGCTTGATACCCTTCATAAATAAGTGAACTTTGTTGAAGATAAGAATCCTGATATAAATAAACCTTAGTGAAATATTTTTCCTTACCTGTCTATAATAGGCTATCTTAATTACGAGGATTTTCTTGATAAAATTACTTCAATTCTAAAATTAAGCTCTAAGGACTATTTCTGAATTTCTGGCTCAAGAAAATTTGAGGGAAATTAAAGCTTTGTCTATAAGCACCAGAGCAGTTATGATAGTACTTCTACCAGAAGCTTTTAGTCAATTCAATTATTGTGGACTGCTAGTATCTACATAGCATTTAACATTTGCAAAGAAGCATCAAAGTTTCTAATAAAGTTAGAGAGTTGTCTGAGCAGCCTTGTCTGATCATGTAAAGCAAAATTTATTTTCAAAAAAACATTCTTGAAAGCCTTTAATTGACACATGGATCAAAATAGCTGCAAATCAGAAAAGCAGATATGGTTAAAAAAAAAAAATCCTTGTTTGATACATGTTAACAGAGAATTTCTTGATATACCATAGTGACTCAGAGGTGAAATGCCAAAAAAAAAAAAAAAAAAAAAAAAAAAAAAGTCTCTAACTTGCAATCGGGAGAAATCTAGGTTCAAAATGTAATAAATGTAATAAATTAAATGAGGCTCTGACATCTATTAGGTGTTTTATTAAGGATCAAGTACTTTAATGAACTCTGAATCTCAATGTGCATATAAAATGGATGGTTAATTAGAGACTCTAGTAAGGTCATTGTTAGGAAAGAATTTTGAATTATATTGAACTATAAAGTTCAATATAAATATGACCATATGATTTTATTTTAAAAGCACAAGAATTCATCACATATGTTAAAACTCTGAAAAAAAATAAATTGACATATATATTTGAATTAAACAATAGACCATAATTCCCTAATACAAAAAGATTATTTTCACAGTAATATATTTTCACATATGACAATAAGAGCTTTTTAAAAGCAATTAATAATAAAATGCTAAAACTTCCAGTAGAACACATATAATAGCATATGAAATTTTGTTCTTTTCGCTTTTCATTAGCTCTGCACTGATACGTACTAAGAATGATCATAACTTGATAATTTCTATCCTATTCAGATTATATACTTAAATTTAACTGTGCTATAATATTTCCACAGATACTGTAATTTCCCAGTTAAGATTAAGATTTTTTAGTTTTTTTTTCCCCTTTCTCAAATTTGGATAATTTTAATTTCTGTTTCATATGTAGTTTAATCCTTTAGATTCTATTTTGAAAATCAAAAGCAAACCCTCAAAGGAGATTTCATTCTCCTACTCTCATGTGGAGCTGTGTAGAACAAGATGATTTATTACATGCTAGTTTTGATTGGAAACTAGAATTATTAAGTGATATATTTTCCTCATTTAAAAAAATAGTACTAACAGATCTAAATACATGGCTTTCACAGAAACCAGAAGGGTTTACCAAATTACATTAAGATCTTTTAGGAACACACAAATATGAATATATATATTGGCAGACAAACTTGAATAGTAACTATCTTGCCTTTCTTTGCATTCTTAGCACTTAGCACAGTGCTTGTCATAAAGCAAGTACTAAATAAATGGTTACTGACTATTATCTTTATAAGGGGTTTACCTACTGTGTGTGAACAGTAAGGAAGTATGTAGGTTGTCCACTGGTTATTCTTTGCTCTTGTTATTATGACAATCTCAATTTAACTTTAGTGTTGGTAATTTAAAATTAGGGGAAAATGGCCCTCAAATATTTAAAAAAATTTTAGAAAACTAGTAGCAGAAGCAAGTCTAAATGGTTTATAAAGTGGAATAAATCTTGTGAAGTTTACAATTAATTATATTTCAAGTTTTAAGAAGGGCATTTTCAAATGTAATAAATTAAACCCACTATCATACCTTATTATGTTCTAGTTTTTGGTGGCATAATATCATTCAATTTTCTATCATGCTCTCAGCTTATGGTTTGAAATTGACTGAAATTGGGTCCAAGGAAAAGATTTGGATCAAAGGTTTCTTGAAGCATTTTCCTCTTCCTTCTTGAAAACAATTAAAAACCAGAAGAAAGTCTTCTGTAAATCAATAACAATCAAAGAAATGAAAGTCAAACTATTCTAAGGTACTTCTTCATATCCAGCAAACTGATAAAGATGGAACTAGTTAATGGCTTTGAAGAAAGGGTGAAAATGAAAAATTTCAAGAAACATGGGAAGTCTTATAGAGACATATGCAAAATGAACTGAACCATATAATCATAAAACTGAGCCATAAAAATAAATAATGGCTATAAAGAAGTGAGAAGGCCCCTCCTAGCCCTTCCATCAGCCAGTGCCAACCTGCAAGACTACTTTGTATTTATTGAATACACACTTATGTGTATATAGATTATATGCTATATAATACAGCATGAGGACAAGAACCTGTTTCATTTATATCTTGGTAAACCAAGTATTTAGTACAATACCTGGCAACAGATTTAGTGTTGGTTAATAAACTGTATGTTTTTGTAGAAGATAGGCACATTAAAATACTGTTAGTGAAGTTATGAACTGGTCTAATCATTTTCAAACAAAATTTGGAATTATGCTAAAGAAGTACCTAAAATGTGCATACCTTTTGGCTTAAAGCTGTTAAGCTAGTCTAAGTCACTAGTAGGCATACATATCCCACAAAAATCAAAAAGAAGGTTCTCTTTACATGAAAATTTTTCTAAAAACAGTTTTCAGCCCAACAAGAGAGAGGTAACCAATGAAATGCCACTGTTTGGGGATGAATAAAAAACCTGGGGCACGCAACCATAATGGAAAATATCTGTACTATAAGAAATGATGACTATAAAGAATGTTTGAAAGACTGCAAACTTACAATGACCAAAGTAGGCCCTTAAGAACAGCAGTGAATATATACTTTCCTCCCCAATATGTGTGTGTGTGTGTAGTCAATATAGCTTGTTTATAGAGGGCTTTAAGATATGCAAAGTACTTTATATGCTAATTCAATTCATACCCACAATAACCTTTTAAGATTAATGACATTACTTTTTTTTTTTTTAGGGGGGAGGATACTGATTTATATTTAATCTCCTTTTTTTTTCTGATGCAGATGGCATTTTTTGTGCAAAGTTTATTGAGACTGCTTTATATTACTGAACCACTGAGAAGAACCAAGCCTTTCATAGCTGATCATCACACATTCTTGCTGTTAACTGTGTACAATGTATTCCTGGTTCTGCACTTATTTTGCTCAGCATCAATTCAAGTAGACCTTTCCAACCCTCTCAAAATAATCCTGCTGATCATTTCTTATAGAAAAATAATATTCCATTATCTTCATATACCACAACTTATTGACTCCATCCTCAATTGATGGGCATCTACTAATTTTCCAATTCTCTGCTACCATAAAAAGAGCAGCTAAGGGTCCTTTTCCCTCCATTATGATCTCTTTGGGATATAAGCCCAGTAGAAACACTGCTGGATCAAAGGGTATGCACAGTTTGATAACTTTTTGAACATAGTTCCAAATTGCTCTCCAGAATGGCTGGATTCGTTCACAATTCCACCAACAATGTTTCAGTGTCCCAGTTTTCTCATATCTCCTCCAATATTCATCATTATCTTTTCCTGTCATCTTAGCCAATCTGACAGGTGTGTAGTGGTATCTCAGAGTTGTCTTAATTTGCATTTCTCTGATCAAGAATGATTTAGAACATTTTTTCATATGACTATAGATGGCTTTAATTTTGTCACCTGAAAATTATCTGGTCATATTCTTTAACCATTTAACAATTGGGGAATGACTGGAATTCTTATAAATTTGACACAGTTCTTTATATATTTTAGAAATGATTCCTTTATCAGAAACATTGGCTGTAAAGATTTTTTTCCAAGCTTTGTGTTAACCTTTTAATCTTGTTTCTGCTGGTTTTGTTTGTGCAAAACCTTTTTAATTTAATATAATCAAAGTTGTCCATTTTGTCTTTTATAATGTTTTCCAGTTCTTCTTTGGTCATAAATTCCTTCTTTTTCCAAAGATCTGATAGGCAAATTATCCCTTGCTCTCCTAATTTGTTTACGGTATCAAGATTGCTGATATTACTAATCCCATTTTACAAATAAGGAAACCAAAGCTGAAAGTGGTTAAGTTGTCCAGGGTCACATAGTTATCTGAAGCAATCTCAGGTATTGCTAGTCCCATGTACAATTTAGTTCCCTAGGTAGAATGGGAATGATAGAATATTGTGTTGGCTGAACTGTTATTTCTTGCTTTTTTTTTTGTCTCTGATATACAGGACAGCTTGCTTGATAGGTGAATAGGGTATGAGATATATTTGGAAAATAAATGTATTTTGATGTAAAAATGCAAGCTTACTTTTTAAGATTTAGGAACCATAGGTCCATTCTATCCTCTTCTTAAGTCATTTTGCACTATAACTCCATATTGCTTATGTCTATATATCCTGGTGAAAGGAAAGGATATGGTAGTGAAAGAACAAGAAACCTGGGTTCTAGTTACAGTTCTATGACCCTAAATAAGTCAAGCAAGTCACCACACTGAGTCTAATTTCCCTCAAATATAAAAGGAGGGAGGGTACTAGACAAAATGATTTCTAAAAATCAATTCTATTTCAGCTTTCCATATTTATAACACAGTAATTCTCCTTCATCCTAAAAAGTAATCCTTTGAAAATTTCATTGTCCTTTCACTTTTGTAAGAATTAAAAACGAAACTTTTTGAAAAAAAATAAAAAGGGGAAGAAAAGCACTTCAAACAAAATTAACCAACATGCCAACTAATCTTAATATATATGTTTTCCATTTCTATTAAGAAGAAAAAGACTTCATTCTAATATGAAATATTTCCTCAACAAGGCTGAATTTGTCATTCTATTTTAATACTAGTCAGTTTGCATTTACATTGTTATGGTCATTGTTTACATATCTTTCTCTTTTCCACTTTGGCATGGTAAGATTAAGAATGATGCCTGTAGTACTAAAGGTCATAACGAGCAGAAGTGGTCAAAGTATAATAAAATGTTTTGCTTCTTTTATTTAAAAATAAAACTCTATTGAGAGAAAAATGGTCAAAGAAGAAAACCCAGGGGTCCTCAAACTTTTTAAATAGGGGGCCAGTTCACTGTCCCTCAGATTGTTGGAGGGCCAGACTATAGTAAAAATAAAAAAATCTTTGTTTTGTGGGCCTTTAAATAAAGAAACTTCATAATCCTGGGGGAGGGGGATAATCATCCTCAGCTGCCGCATCTAGCCCACGGGCCGTAGTTTGAGGACCCCTGCTTTAGACAGATACAATGATGATAATTCACTACAGAGAAAAGGCAGAGTTAGTCAATTCTTACTTTTATTTTCTCTTCTAAGAAAAATGATCTTTGCATTATAAAGGAAAGACTTAATCAACAATGTGTCATTGTATGAAGAGCTAGAGATATAAACATGAAGAAGAAAATCCTTTTTCACAAGGAGCTTACATATTAGTAGGAGAGAGAAGTACATACATCAGTATATGTGAATAAAGAGGATGAATGCAAATAAAGGCAAACTAATTAAATAAAAGGTAGTACGAGGAGGAGAATATTAACATCTTTCCCAGTTTGGGAAATTAGGTGCAGACGTTCTTGCAAAAGGTATTACTTTAAAAGCATCTAGAAAGAAAGGGATCCCGAGTAACTGGTGAGAAAAATGCATTGCAGATATGATGGGGAATGCATGAGAAATGGGAGAATGGTGGCTGTAAAAGCCAGAGACAGGAGATGGAGAGTCATGAGCATGGAAGAAGTGAAGACCAGTACGACTAGACTACAGAGTGGGAAAGTAATACTTATAAAGGCGGAAAAGTAAGGCTGGGGCTAAAGTATGAATTTTTGAGAATTAATAATAGTTTGGCAATACCATTTGTCACTTTTTTTTAGTAATCAAAAATATAGTTCACACCTGGCAGAAGAGTTCTAATGACCCACTTTCCAAAGATACTTATAGTATACAGAAAACATTTTCCTAGAGGCAGCTGGGAATTGCAGGAGTAAAGAAATACCATGGTGAGAGATAAATGTAAAGAAAATTGCTTTGATTACTATGTGGAAGAGAATGGATTAGAATGAAGTGGAAAGCAGATCATTTAGGAGTCCTGAGAGTCAGAACTAAGGTGTTTAGCTGAGTGGTCTAATAATGTGTAGGATATATGAGACTTGGCCCAGGTATAAACACCAAAGATTTGGCAACTGACTGGATATATGAAGTGAGGGAGGTTATGAAGGTTATGAACTTAGGATACTAGTGTGGCTTTGGAAAGGCATCAAGAAATTTCAAGAGAGAAAGTTTGGAGAAAAGGAAAAGATAATGATAATGAGTTCAGATTTGGACAGGCTAAATTTGAGAGGTCCTCAAGACAGTTTGAAATGTCAAATTTGGGATGTAAGACTAAAGCTCAATGGAAAAGCCCAAGGCTAGATATGTGTATCAGTCATCTGAGTTAATGCATGTTACTCTTTGTAAACATAACAGAACTCTTTGTAAACATAAAATGCTACATAAATATCAGTTGTTGCTATCAAATGTATATAGAGATGTTAATAAATAAATAAAAACCATGGAACCTAAGTAAGTTATTGAGAGAACATAGAAGGGAGTTTAGGAAGAACTCTGAGGAACATCAACAACTAAGATGATCAAGCAAGTCACCACACTGAGTTTAACTTCTCTCAAATATAAAATGAGAGTGTCCTAGACTAAATGATTTCCAAAATCACTTCCAGTTCTAGCTTTCCATCTTTATAAGACACTACATTCTCCTTCATCCTAAAAAAGTGACCACATAAAGATCATGAAACTTTTTTTAAAAATCATAGTCTTTTTAGTTTTGGAAAATATCAAAAATAACTTTTTTGGTAAAAAAAAAATAAAAGAAAGAAAAACACTTCAACAAAACTAATCAACATGATAACTAATCTTAGCATATGTGACATTTTATTCTAAAAGTTTTCCATTTCTACTAAATAGAGAAAGAAAACTAAAGAGTAGTTAGGCAGAAAAAAAAAAAAAAAACAAAAACTAGGAAAGAATGATGTCAGAAAAATCCAGAGAGAATTTGTATAAGGAAAGTAGTTGACCATGTTACATGCAGCAAGGAAGATTAAAAGGATGCAAACTAGGAAAAGACTATGAAATATGACAATTAAGAGATTTAGGGGATAAGAATTTCAGTCAGTCAATATAACATGTTTGGTTTTTGTTAGATATTATGCTAAATTCTAGGAATTAAAAAGGGGGGGAGCAAAGCAAAATTATCTTTGCCCTCAAAATGCCCGAATTCTAATGGAAAAGATAAGGTATAAACAATACCTATATAAAATACACACATGCACACACATGGTAGATAAAATATAATCTCAGAGGGAAGGCTCTAGCAATGAGAACTGAGAGATGGGAGGCTGAGGAACTGATGAACTTCTTAAGGTCTTCTGCAGATGACAGCATATAACTAAATACTGAGGGAAACCTGGGAAGTCAATAGGTGGAGTTGAGAATAGTAGTTCAGGCATAGGGAAGAGAGTAAATATAGTGTTGTATATGGAGGAAGAGCAAGGAATCAAGAATTTTGGTTAAGTGAATCTATGTCTTGGTTTTCAAAAAAGGGAAGAAAAAAGAACCTGCTATTCATAGCCCTGTGATTCCTGATTACATTCTAGAAGGCTAACAATCTTTAAGGAAGCAGTGTCATGCCAAATAAACATTATTTCTTTCTTTTAAAAATATATTTACTAAAATGATAGCAAAGGGGAATGCCATAAAAACATTTCATCAAAACATTTAATTAATATTTTCACCAGCCCACATGATCATTTGATAAAAGTTCACAACACTTTCAAAGCGGCAGAGCTTCTAGAGGGTTATTTGTATATTTTAATTATTGCAGTTATTTCAGTTCTGACTCTTCATGACTCCATCTGGGGTTTTCATGGAAAATATATTGGGGTCGTTTGCCATTTCCTTCTCTAGATCATTTATAGATGAGGAAACTAAAGCATACATGGTTAAGTGATGTGTCCAGAGTCACATAGCTAGCAAGTATCCGAAGCCAGATTTGAACTTGGGTCTTTATGATTCTAGGTCTGGCACTCAATTCACTGCATCACTTAATAGCTTAATGTATCTTATTTAGGTCTAGATTAATTTTGATAAGATTTTTTCATCTCATTTAGAGTTAATCACTCATAACTCCAGGGCTTTTACTCTGCGGGTTATCTCTAATTTTCCTAGTTTATTTGTACATAGGTTTTTGTGTGCTATCTCTACCATTTGACTATAAGCTCCTTGAGAGCAGAAGCTATCCCTAGTCTTCCTTTGTATCCTCAGTACTTAGCACAGCACCTCACACATAGTAGGTCCTTAATACATGTTTAATGACATACCTGACTGATCACTGAGTAAAAAACTACCTTAGAGTTGAAGAAATTTCTAGTCCCTAGTTAAATTCTTAATGAGGACAAAGGTCCCCTTCTCTCAAGTCTCAAGACTTCCAGTAAATTGTTAAGTCTTGATAAATTCTCACTTGGTGTTCTTATCAGTTTCCATGAATTCAGCTTTGTCTTTCTTGAACTCTACTTCTGAATCATCATTTGCCCATTAAACACCTTGGAATGGATGTTCTTGTAGGCTCAGTACAAAACAAGTCATGACTTTTCCTCTGAAAAATCACCTCCTCTTCTGAATTCCTATTTGAGGCCACAGCACTACCATCCTCTCAGTTATCCAGGCTCACAACTTAGATGTGACTTGTGACTCCTACTTTGAAATCACCCAACAGGTCCAATCTGTGATTAAAGCCTTTCATTTCAGTTTTCACAGTCTCTCTTCTCTCTTCCCCCACCCATTTCTCAAAACACAGCCAGCCTTTTGCTGTTGTGAATTGACTTGTGATTGGTCTTCTTGACTCAAGTTTTTCTTCACTATAATCCATCCTCTCCTCAGCTACCAGTGATTTTCTTAAAGAGTAAATCTGGCTATGTCACTTCCTTACTCAAATTCCAGTGGCTCCCTATTATCTCCAGGATCAAATATAAATCATTTGGTATTTAAAGTTCTTTATTAATTTGCATTTTTCCTACCTTTTCAATGTTCTTCCAATATATTTACCCCTATAAATCTTCTATTATCTCTAGCTAGGGGCAGAGAGACTGTTATTCCCTTTTCTTAGAAAAAATTCAACATTATAAACACTTAATGAATCTTTGTACAATGACTGATGAGTTTAGTATACTTAAAAAAAAAACTTAAAAGAAACACATCAAATTGAATTACCTCTATTTTATGGGGAATACCATACAGGAATCATAATTCTAAAGATGGTGGTCTAGTTAAATATGCTGTGGTTGAAATATTACTTTATTTTCTACATCAGACAAAAAATATGGTTTGGAAATTACTCTGTTTCAGTTACAATAAATAAGGATTTATCCTTACCTTTGTGCTGGGGTACTATAGCTGTTATCATAGGAGTCATAACTTTGCTCATCATAAGCAGTTCCATATCCATCATCATACTCCTAAAATATTAACAGGAAAAACATAAGTAAAATTTTAACACAAAATCCTGGAGGAAAAAGACACAGGTAAAAAAACAAAATAACCTGGCTCTTACTGGATATTTAATAAAACAAATAGGACTCAAAATGCACCTCTATAAAGGGATCACATAGGATATTCTGACACTAAAAAATATTGCCAAATACACTTAAATTTAAGAATCAGTGGTTTTTATTGTATAGTTATTCATTTTAGATTTACTTTCAACTTATCCATTCCAAAAGCTCTATCTTACTATCTGGAATCGTAATCTAAGTCAAAAATCTTTGCGCATCACTTCAACAAAGGGATACTATATTAAGATCAAGAGTATGCATAATGATTATAAAGAAAAGACAGGTTTTTGTATCTTGGAATATATAATCGAATTCAAAAGAAGAATTTTACTTTGAATCGCCCAAAACAAACAAACAAAATTACTATATAGTAATTGTATTTTATACAAAATAAGAAAAATAAATTAGTTTTGCAAAAATTAGATTCTATGTTTATTTTAAAGCCCATTATTATGTATTAGATTGTGATTGGCATGAGAATAAAAATATCAAAATAGCAGCTCTCATTTATGTACTTGTAAAGTATACAAAGCATTTTCTGTATAAGACAGTCAAATAGTACAAATATTACAACCATTTTATAAATGAGGTTCAGAGATAGTAAATTGGCTTGTTTAGAGTCAAACAGCTATTACATGGACTGGTAACTAACATTAGTTGATTTGTGGGGCTCCTGATTCCAAGTTTAGGGATCTTTCCATTTCACAACCCTTGACTTTTATAATTATATTGTGTAATGGGCAACTGTCCTGGAAGCAAGCTCAAAAAACTCTGCAGTCAACCCTGGGAGGTTTTAAGCCTCCTTCTAGAAATGCATGAAAACAGTAATTCTGTGTAGTGGGGGACTCTGTGCCTTCCTCAGAGCATGTAATTTAGGTATGATATGACTATTTGCTGACCAAATACATTCTGGTCAGGTATAACTTGAGTGTGTGACACCAAAGTACAAGTGAAATAAGTCTCTTCTTCTTTTGGCTGTGCAATATGAAGATGAACCTAAGTCTGGGACAGGGGAGCAGCATTCTCTTCATGAGCAAAACCTGTGTGATGGTGAAGGCTACTTTCTGTTTTTAATCTTCATTCTCCTGAGGTAGGAGATCTTGTGAGAATGGGAAAAACTGGAAGAGGTAAGATAGGACCCAGCTGATTCTGAGGAGAGACCCGAGGAGATTTCTCTGAATTGGTTGAGAAGTGGAATGCCCTGACATGGACAGATATGTCTATTAATCATGGTGTGTGTGTGTGTGTTGTATGGGGGTGAAATAGTGAGATGATTTAGGAAAATTTCTTGGGCAAGTGAAGGGAGGATGGACTAGAATAGAGAGGCAGCTGAAGTAGGAAGACCAATATAAAGGCTATTATAGTAGTAAATAAAAGAGGTAATGAGGATTTGTTCTAGTGTTGACTATGTGAATAGAGAAAAAGAGATGTAAATGAACTCATATCTATAACAGTAGCTCTGACAATCATAGAAAGACTAACTTGCTTTGATACAGTAAAGTTGCTTTATGGGCAAAATCTTAGACCTTTAAATACTAATGTCATGTGTACATGGCATTATTTAATTAGAATTTGCAGATTATTTTGCTCACTGGATATCTGACTTCTTCCTATTTAACTTTTTTAGAAGTGGAAATCAGCTTTTTCCAAGATTTTATTTTATGATGACCCCTCAATAAGTTTTGCTTTAGGATGAATTTATACCTATGTTATGCTTGGAAAACAATATTTTTCCATATGATGTTACTTTCATAGAACATAAATGATACCAACTTTCACCACATTATTCCCAAATTAATCACTGTACTGAAATTTATTATTATGTAAAATATTTCTTAGTTACTTATGGAAAGCACAGTACTCTGAAATCTAGCACATGTAACTAGAGCTACTTCTCAAACCATCCTCTCTCAGTGGCAGTTTGGGAACTAAGAGCTACATCTCTTTTCAGAATTTTAAGGTTAATTCTGAAGGACAGGAGGTGGTAAGAGGACATTTTCCATCGTCAGATAATTTTATATTTAATACTGGAGGTAATGTAGAATAGTAGTTTATTAAGTAGTAAGTAGTGTTGATTGTAAGACTACATACTTCAAAACAATCACTTTTAGTTATATAATGGGAAATGGAATGGGAAGAAACTAAACTGAATTAGCCCAGGTCTGAGATGGTAAGGGCCTGCATATAGGTGGCACATGTGTAAGAAAAGAGAAGGGGATGTTTATAAAAAGAGAAGGCAGACATCACAAAACTCAACATAAGACTGGATATGCGTGGTATTTGAGAGACAGAAGCTAAGGACCACATTAATGCGGTGGGAGTTACCCCAGAGTATGATAGTAACTTTGAAATAATTAGAAAGTTGGGAAGAGGAAAGTATTTGAGGAGGCCCCCCCAAAATCAATTAGTTCTGTTTGGGACACAATGAGTTTAAAATACCCAGGAGCCATTTAATTCCAAAGACCAAAAGGCACCTGGTAAAGTAAAACTATTGCCCTGAAGAGAGATTAGGGCTGGTTAAATAGACCCAAAAATCATTTGCATGTAGGCAATGATTACACCAGTGAGAGCTGGTAAGGCAGATAAGAGATAATACTGAGACAAAAAAGAAGGCTTAAGATAGACCTTTTAAGGATATTCATGGTTAATGTGCATGACACTGATGAAGATTCATCCAGCAAAGGAAACTGAAAAGAAGGAAAACTAGCATACAACAGTGTTAAGAGTAAACCTAGAAAGACAAGAGTATCCAGAAAACTAGAGTGATCAACAGAGTCAAGGACAGGATAAAGATGAAAAAAAGACCATTAGAGATCTCTGACAATTTTTGAGAGTACAGTTTCAGATTGCAAAGGGTTTAGAACTGAGTTTGAGGAGAAAATGAATTGGGAGCACTTATTATAGATGATCTTTCCAAAGCATTTAGACAAGAAGAAAAGAAAAGACATAGGACAATAGATGGTCAGATCGAGTGAGGTTGTTTTTGTTAAAGGCTAGGAAGATATAAATATCTTTGTAGGCAAAAGGAAAAGGAACCATCACACAGGGAGTTTGAGGATTATTAGAGACTGTGGTTTGATAAGGGAGGACAATCTACAAGAGAAGGAAAGGGATAGGCTCAAGGGTGCATATAACAAAGCTTTCTTTGACAAGGAGAGCCCCTTTTTATATGAGATAGGAGTGAAGGAGAAGATAGTGAGGAAGGGTGAAGAAAAGATAGCTCTTGATAAATCTGAAGCAAAATTCTCTGCTGACAGAGCACTGGGGAAAGGATGTACTGAAGGATTTGAGAAAAGAAAGTTCTGGATAATCACCTGTGTGAATAGGACAGGAAAATGATTTCAAAGGTACCAAAAGCACTGTTTTGCTGTAATGAGCAAATGCAGATGAGCTTATGTAAGACCAATATATAGTGTATCCAATCAGTGTGGTTCTCTTGTTTTTCTCTAGCTTCATTTGACAACATATGTATGGTAGGGTTGAGGACCATCAAGTTGTGATAACCAAAAGATCAAAATAGTGAAGAAGACAAGAGTCAAAACAGTATATAGAGATGAAGTAATTCTCAGTGACTAAGATAAGAAAGTGAGAACCACAGCCAGTGTAGGACTGGTCTGTAAAAGATAAGGAACTGGAAGTAGTGATGAAGACAAAAAACAGGAATTAAAGCTTTTAAGACAAAAGGAAAAATGGAATAATGAATGACTATGATCAGCTACAGAAAAAGAATAATTAACATGGAAGGGGAAACATCTGTGTATGAAGGCAACATGAGGGACAGCCAAAACTACAAGTGTAATTGAGATGGACATTTGCCTCATTCTTTTCCCCCATTCAGAAATGTACCTAGCCTGACTGAATTTTCCCCCATCGGACCAACCATAAAGGATTCAGCTGATATCATAAATCTTTGTTATACGTGTAATAATTCTGATTATATTCTTTTTTGTTCATCTGATCAATCAATACTTAGTGCCACGCACTGTGCTAAATGCTGAGGACACAAATATGAAAAAAAAGAAAAACAGCAAAGACCACCCCACTCTTTCCCAAAATTTTCTGACTCAATTTCTTTTGAATATGGCATATCCATCTAAAGTCATAGATTTCATTTCATCAAGTATCTGTGATACCTATGACATCAAGTTTGTGTTCCATATATTAGGACCCCCTTCTGATTCCTCTTGTTTGTTGCTTAAACTCTGGACATTTATGCCACTGACATTTGAAGATATGAATTTTTACTACTGACTCTTTTCTTGGATTTTTTGTCTTCTGTGAACTTCAGGGTGTTTCATTTAATTAAACTTCCTTTACTAAGTGTATAGGAAACATATAAAAATAATTTTTACTATAAAATGATAATATTTAGCATTTACATAGTACTTTAATATTAACAAAGAATTTTACATAAATTATTAAATATGATCACCACATTGCTGAATAGAATATATCCCAACACATTTAGCTTTTAAAAAATAATTCTCAAGAAAACCAATTATTCTTGTATATGTTGACCTATAAACAAAACTCTCATTTCACCAATACTACTTTAAGATGTAGTAAAGAAAGATTGGCAATCATCTACTCCTTTTTTCCCCTCAAACAATACCTATTTAACCCAAAGCACTATTCACTAGATAGAAACAAAGTATGGTTATGAAATGCAAGATGATAGCTGGTGGAAATGAAGTTTCCCAGTAGGGAAAGGCCTGGACTGTACTGGCCTCAGCCACACAGGAATCAAGAAGCTTTTTCCTTAGGCTCTGAAGTCTATTATGCTTGTTTCCTTACTTAATGGCAAAGAGCAGCATCTGTGGCAGCGAATTTTCAGCCCACCTCTACATGAGCTCACATGCTACCTTTGCCACATACTATTTTATGACTGTGGGCAGGTGACTTGACCTTTCAGTTTCCCAGGAAACTCCCCAAGAATAAAAACTGCAAAGAAAGCATTGGTAGAGTAAGTTCCTCCAAAGGGAGCACCTTATATCAATGAAATCGCAGATCTAAAGAAATAAAAACAAGGAGGTATGCTGCGCTAGATGTTCTCTGGAAATATAAAAGTGTTATAATATGAATTGCATTTTAATTTCTAATGCAAGATATATGGGATATTAAAACACTACTAACAAAATACCATAATATACTTAGGATGTGAAAGTAAAATTGGTGGGCTCAAAACTATTTTGTAAAAATGAAAAAGTAGGAACCAAAGCTAAAATTTGGGATTTTCATTATAATAGGACACATTTTGTTGAGCTTAAAAAATTATGGAAGTGAATTCCTTCTGTGACTCATATTAAATATTTAAAATAATTTGTAATCAATCCATATACCTGCATTAGATAAGGAATTGTGGAACTATCTTTTTATTTACAATAAAAAGGGGTCCCTAAATGCACATTTAAAACACATTTTCACAAACATTTTTCCCAGACTCTGCACTATCTTAATTAAATTTCCCACTATGGAAAACAATCCAATTGCAACAGTTTAGAGATTAGTTAATTGTCAAATATCATGCCAATCGTTATTGCACTGGGAAAATCTACCATCAGTAGAACTCTTGTATAAACCCCTAGCTACATTGAAACCTCAAAAAAGCATATAATTACATCTTCAGGTATGTTGTAGTTTTCACAGAATAATGGAAAACACAAAAGGGGGATGGCTTCAAAATTACTTTAAGCACAATTTACACTTAACAATTATCACAGACATTTAAAATTTCATTTTTTGTGGTAGTAGGCCAAAAAGGCTCTAGTATTTTGTGGGAGTTGGGGGGTTAAGAAGGCTAGGGATTAGTCTTTCTTGTGACAGCCTGCATTTGCTCCAAATGCCCCTTTGTCTCTTGCCTAGTAAAAAACTGCTTTGCTGCCTTATACAACCTTTCTTGCTGAACCCTAGGAATGCTCTTTCTGACACTTTCTTATCTGTGACATCAATGGTAGAAAAGTAATCAAATGTATCTAAATCAGATACCCTACCCCCCCTTTCTATCAAACTCTGGGCTCTCTTACCATACTGTAAAGTTGCCCTGTTGTATAGGTTAAACTCAGAATGAAATAACTTGATGAGCTGCAGACAGTGCCATCATCTGAGGGCTGAACTTGGCAGCAGACACTAACATTATTTTTCTTTCTCTTGTTATGGCATCAAGATGATCTCGCCCAAAGCCCAGACTCTACTGGATTAACTTGTATGAAGTTGTTGATGTATTTTGTCCCTCTAGAAACTTAGTAGTATTTTATCTCTTGGTGACTGTAATTCTGATTGTGCCCCTTGCTCTCTTCTTCCCTTCCAACTCTTTTAATTGGTTCCTTCCTCCTCACCCTGAAATTAAGCACTTTACTCTAGGGTCATATAACATCACACACAGAAAGACCTACTGTATCTTAAGTATCATTGGTCTGGTTGGGCTCATTTGTGAAACTTCTATCTTTCAAAAAGTAGTTGTTGGGCCATAACCTTTCCCACTAAAAACCATCTTCATTGTCACTAGCTATATGAATTAATAAACAGCTACTTTTCATATTTTACAATTAAGTAAGATAATTATTAAAATAACATTTGACTCAAGTCACTTTCTGTCTTTTGTGAAGCCTAACATAAAAGAATTTTTGTGAAGATTTGAACACAACATATAGTAAAGAGGGGAAGATATAATCAGGATGAATAAGAAGTCAGAGTGGGGAGGAACATGAGTCATCATTTAGTCTAATATGCTCATTTTATAGGTGAGCAAACTAAGGTCCAGTAAAATAAACTTGTCAAAAGTTACATAAAGAGCAATATAAGTTGTTCTTTTTGAATCATTTTAATCATGCTTGACTCTTTGTGACCCCGTTTGATGTTTTCTTGTTAGAGACATTGGAGCACTTTTCCATTTCTTTCTTCAACTCATTTTACAGATGAGGAAACAGACAAACAGGGTCAAGTGACTTGCCCAGGGTGACACAGCTAGTAAGTGTCTGAGGCCAGATTTGACTTTGAGAAAATGAATCTTCCTGACTTCCAGGCTCTCTAACCACTGTAGGAGAACTGGGGTCAAACCTAGGTCCTCCAACTCCAAATTTGGTGCCATATACTTATTTGTTTTTATTTGTTGCTGATAAAGCTAGGGATTCACAGGAATTGCTTTTGGAAGAAAAGTGGAAAATCATACAAATAAGTACACTGGGGTCCCAGATATATGAAATAACTTCCTCAAGATCACTTATGTAGGCAAGAGGAAAAAAGTTTTTCTTACCCTTAATTAAGGATTCTTTCCATGATATCCCAATAGCTCATAATTCAAATAAAACATGAGGCCAAAAGCATATACTCACTTTAGCTATGTGGGGCATATTTAAGAATTAAACTTTTTTCGAAATTCAGGTATCTGGCTTTTAAAACAATAATTCAACTGATAATATGTGTCACAAGCAATCACTTGTAGTACTGGTATAATGATGGATCTTATATGATCTTATATCCATCATTATTATTGACAAAAGAAATAAAGCTAAGTCATATTTAGATAATGGTTTTACCGATAGCAAAGTGGTTTTCTCAGTCACCTGCTAAAGCAGATAATGTGACTATCAGTTTAACCATTTTACAGATGAGAAACATGAGGCCTAAAGACTGAACTTATTTCAAAATTAAAGAGAAGCCATGATTTGAAATTAGATCTTTTGAACATATATCCAATGTCCTTTCAATGCCACCAATTTGAATCAAGAAATTTTTAAAATTGCCTATTAATCAGATTGTAGCAGTTTATTCAAGAAATCATTCATTCTGACCAAATGAGACGTATACAAGGAATGCAAGTATATTTCAACAAACAACATAACCAAAACAATTCAGACCGCATGACTGTCTCAAAAAATGCACAAAAATTCTTTGGAAAAGTATAAGACTTTTGTGCTAAAAATACTACAAAGTATAGCCACTGAGGAACCATTTTATTAGGGAAAAAAAGCATCTTCTTTTTTTTTTTAAATCACATAGAACAATTTATTTAGTCATTCCCCAATTGATGAACAGACCCTCAATTCCATTATATTGCACTAAGAAGGGATGCTATAAAAATATTTTTATACCTATAGAATTTTTTAATCTTTTTTTTGGATACCTAGTAGTAGTATTGTTAGGTCAAGGGAGATGCATGATTTTATAAACCTTTGGGCATAGATCATATCTTTTGATCATTTGTTAATTGGAGAAGGGTTTTATATCTATTTATCTATATACATATATATGTATGTATGTATGTATGTATGTATAATTGACTCATCTTCTTATACATTTGAGAAATGAAGCCTTCATCAGAGAAACTTGCTTCAAAATTATTTCAATAATTACTTTTGCTAATTGTATATAACTTGTTTATTCTATTCTCTCTCTCTTTTCAACCTGTCCCTTTTTTTTAATTATACCTTTTTATTGACAGAACATATGCATGGGAAATTTTTCAACACTGACCCTTGCAATCACTTCTGTTTCAACTTTTCTCTTTCCTTCCCTCCACCTCTCCCCTAGATGGCAGGTACAACTTAAATACAATATATGTGTATATATTTATATAGTTCTCGTTGCATAAGAAAAATCGGATTTAGAAAAGTAAAAATAACCTGGGAAGAAAAACAAAAATGCAAGCAGTCCACATTCATTTCTCAGTGTTCTTTCTCTGGGTGTAGCTGATTCTGTTCATCACTGATCACTTGGATCCTCTCAATGCCAAAGATAACCACTTCTATCAGAATTGATCCTCATATACTATTGTTGTTGAAATGTATAATGATCTCCTGGTTCTGCTTATTTCACTCAGCATCAGTTCATGTAAGTCTCTCCAGGCCTCTCTGAAATCATCCTGTTGGTCATTTCTTACAGAACAATAATATTCCATAACATTCATATACTACGATTTACCCAGCCATTCTCTGGGTAATGAGCATCCATTCAATTTCCAGTTTCTAGCCATTACAAACAGGGCTGCCACAAACATTTTTGCACATATAGGTCCCTTTCCTTCCTTTAAGATCTCTTTGGGATATAAACCCAGTAGAAACACTGCTGGGTCAAAAGGAATGCACAGTTTGATAACTTTTTGAGCATAGTTCCAAATTGTTCTCCAGAATGGCTGGATGTATTCACAATTCCACCAACAATGCATCAATGTTCCAGTTTTCCTGCATCCCCTCTAATATGTGTCATTATCTTTTCCTGTCATCTTTGCCAATTTGACAGGCAGGTAATGGTATCTCAGAGTTGTCTTAATTAGCATTTCTCTGATAAACAGTGATTTGGAACACCATTTCATATGAGTAGAAATAGTTTAAATTTCATCTGAAAATTATTTGTTCATATTCTTTTGACTATCAGTTGGAGAATGGCTTAATTTCTTGTAAATTAGAGTCCATTCTCTATATATTTTGGAAATGAGGCCTTTATCAGAACCTTTAATTATAAAAATGTTTTCCCAGTTCATTACTTCTCTTCTAATCTTGTTTGCATTAGTTTTTTTTATACAAAAGCTTTTTAACTAGATATAAAAAAATTTTCTATTTTGTGATCAATAATGACCTCTATCTCTTCTTTGGTCACAAATTCCTTCCTCCTCCACAACTCTGAGAAGTAAACTATCCTATGTTCTTTTAATTTATTCATAATCTCATTCTTTATGCCTAAATCATCAACCCATTTTAATCTTATCTTGGTGTACAGTGTTAAGTGTGGGTCCATGCCTAATTTCTGCCATATTAATTTCCAGTTTTCCCAGAAAATTTTGTCAAATAGTGAATTTTTATCCCAAAAGTTGGGTTCTTTGGGTGTCAAACACTAGATTGCTATAGTTATCGAATATTTTGTCCTGTGAACCTAACCTACTCCACTGATCAACCAGTCTATTTTTAGCCAATATCAAATGGTTTTGGTGACTGCTGCTTTATAATATAGTTTTAGATCAGGTACAGCTAGGCCACCTTCATTTGATTTCTTTTTCATTAGTTCCCTTGAAAGTCTTGATCTTTTATTCTTCCATATGAATTTTGTTATTTTTTCTAGGTCTTGGGAGTCTGATTGGTATAGCACTAAATAAATAGATTAGCTTGAGTATTATTGACATCTTTCTTATATTTGTTCAACCCATCCAAGAGCATTTAATATTTTTCCAATTGGTTAGATTTGACTTTATTTGTGTGGAAAGTCTTTTGTAGTTTTGCTCATATAGTTCCTGACTTTCCTTGGCAGATAGATTCCCAAATATTTTATACCATCAATAGTTATTTTAAATGGAATTTCTCTTTATAGCTCTTGCTTTTGGATTTTGTTGGTGATGTATAAAAATGCTGAGAATTTATGTGGATTTATTTTGTATCCTGCTGCTTTGCTAAAGTTGTGGATTATTTCTAATAGCTTTTTAGTAGAATCTCTGGGATTTTCTAAGTATACCATCATATCTGCAAAGAATTATAATTTGGTTTTCTCATTACCTAATCTAATTCCTTTAATCTCTTTTTCATTTCTTATTGCAGAAACTAGCATTTCTAACACAATATTGAATAATAATGGTAATAATGAGAAAACTAGTTTCACTTCTGATTTTATTGAGAATGGTTCCAATTTATCACCATTACATATGATGCTTACTGATGGTTTTAAATAGATGCTACTGATTATTTTAAGGAAAAGTCCATTATTTCTGTACTCTCTAATGTTTTTAATAAGATTCGGTATTGGATTTTATCAAATGCTTTTTCTGCATCCATTGAGATGTTAATTTGGTAATTGATATAGTCAATTATGCTAATAGTTTTCCTAATATTGAACCAATCCTGCATTCCTGGTTATAAATCCTACTTGGTCATGGTGTATTATTCTGGAGATGATTTTCTGTAATCTTTATGCTAGTATTTTATTTAAGATTTTTGCATCAATGTTCATAGGGAGACTGGTCTATAATTTTCTTCCTGTTTTCATCCTATTTAGGTATCAGTACTATGTCTGTGTTATAAAAGGAGTTTGGTAGGACTCCTTCAATCCCTATTTTTTCAAATAATTTATATAGTATTGGAGTTAATTGTGCTTTAAATGTTTGGTAGAATTAACATGTAAATCCATCTGGTCCTGGGGATTTTTTCTTAGGGAGTTGGTTAATAGCTTGTTCCGTTTCTTTTTCTAAAATGGGACTATTCCAGCAATTTACTTCCTCCTCTGTTAATCTGGGCAGCTTATATTTTTGAAGGTAGTCATCCATTTCACTTAGGTTATCAAATTTATTGGCATAAAGTTGGGCAAAGCAACTCCTGATCATTGTTCTAATTTCCTCTTCATTGGTGGCAGTTCTCCCTTTTCATTTTTAAGACTAAAAATTTGATTTTCCTTTTTCTAATCAAATTTACCAAGGGTTTATCTATTTTTTTGGTTTTTTCATAGAACCAACTCTTAGTTTTATTTATTAATTCAATAGCTATTTTACATTCAATTTTATTAATCTCTCCTTTTTCTTTTTTTTTTTTTTTTTAGAATTTCAAGTTTAGTGTTTGACTAGTGGTTTTTAATTTGTTCCTTTTCTAGCATTTTTAGTTGCAAGCCCAGTTCATTAACCTTCTCTTTCTCTATTTTATCCAAGTAGGCCTCTAGAGATATAAAATTTCCTCTTATTCCCGCTTTGGCTGCATCCCACACATTTTGGTATGATGTCTCACTATTGTCATTTTCTTGGGTGAAATTATTAATTGTGTCTATAATTTGCTGTTTTGCCCATTCTAATCTCATTATT
Source organism: Sarcophilus harrisii (assembly GCF_902635505.1). Classification (NCBI taxonomy): domain Eukaryota; kingdom Metazoa; phylum Chordata; class Mammalia; order Dasyuromorphia; family Dasyuridae; genus Sarcophilus; species Sarcophilus harrisii. Next base: position 626,814,769 of record NC_045426.1, on the reverse strand, counting down.
TAGTTTCCAATTACTTTTTGATATATTTTCCTCTGGCTTTTTATTGAGTGTAATTTTTATTGCATTGTGATCTGAAAAGGATTCGTTTACTATTTCTGCTTTTTTGCATTTGAATTTGAGGTTTTTATGTCCTACTATATAGTCAATTTTTGTATAGGTTCCATGAGCTGCCAAAAAGAAAGTATACTCCTGTCTCCATTTAGTTTTCTCCAAAGATCTATCATATCTAATTTTTCTAGTATTCTATTTACCTCTTTAACTTCTTTCTTATTTATTTTGTGGTATGATTTATCTAATTCTGAGAGTGCAAGGTTGAGATCTCCCACTATTATAGTTTTGCTGTCTTTTTCTTCTTGCAGCTCTCTTCTCTTTTAAGAATTTAGATGCTATACCACTTGGTCCATATATGTTTAATATTTATATTGCTTTATTATCTATGCTACCCTTCAGCAAGATATAGTGCCCTTCTTCATCTCTTTTAATTAGATCAATTTTTGCTTTTGCTTGATTTGAGATCAGAACGGCTACCCCTGCTTTTTTGACTTCACCTGAAGCATTGTAGATTCTGCTCCAGCCTTTTACCGTTACTATGCATGTATCACCCTTCTTCAAGTGTATTTTCAGTAAACGGAATATTTTAGGATTCTGACTTTTAATCCAGTCTGCTATCCGCCTCCACTTTATGGGGGTGTTTTTCCCATTCACATTTATAGTTAAAATTACTAATTCTGTATTTCCTGCCATCTTGTTAACCCCAGATTATGCTTTTCTCTTTTCTTTCCCCCTTGCTCCCCTCCCAATATTAGACTTATGAGAACCACTTACTTCATGCAGCCCTCCTTCTTTAGGATCCCTTCCCCTACCTTAGAGTCCCTCCCCTTTTCTTAAACCTTTTCATTACAATTTCTGTATTTCCTTCTATTTAGCTTATTCATTTCCTTTTCACTTTTCCCGTCCCACTGTTCAATGAGATGAGTTTCTCTATAAATCAAATATGTCTATTTTTCTCGTTGAGCCAATTCTGATGAGAGTAAGATACATACTATGTTCATCTCCCTCCCTTCTTTCCCTCAGATATAATAGGTTTTCTTTGCCTCTTTGTAAGATGTAGTACCCTCCACTTTTCCCTTTATCTGGTACAATTTTCTTTCCACCTCTAACCTTTTTTATAAGAGTTAAACCAAATTATACATGTATTCTTTATGTACACTCATAACAGAAAGATAGTTCCCAATATTTCTTTTTACCTTTTGATGTTTCTCGTGAATCCTATACATTTTGTTTAGTTCTGTGTGTTTTTTTTTTTTTTTTTTTTTTTTGTCAGAAATAAAGGTAATTAATCTATTTCATTGAATGTCCATATTCTTCCCTGGAAAAAATGCTTGTTTTGGCTGGGTAAGTTATTCTTGGCTGCATATCAAATTCCTTAGCCTTTTGGAATATCAGATTTCAGGCACTTCAATCCTTTAATGTGGACACTGCTAGATCCTGAGTAATCCTTATTGTGGCTCCTTTGTATCTGAATTGTTTTTTTCCTAGCTGCTTGTAGTATTTTTTTTCCTTTATCTGATAGTTCTGGAATTTAGTCACAATATTATTTGGAGTTTTGTTTTTGGGATCTCTTTCAATAGATGATTGATGAATTCTTTCATTATCTATTTTGCTTTCTGTTTCTATAACATCTGGGCAATTCTCTTTAATGATGTCCTGAAAAAAATAGTGTCTAAGCTCTTTTATTCATCATGATTTTCAGGAAGTCTAATAATACTCAGATTATATCTTCTAGATCTATTTTCCAGGTTACAAAATATTCAACAATCCTATTCTTTTCCCAAGTACGTTTTTAACATTTTTTCTATTTTTTCATTTTTTTGGTTTTGCTTGATTGATTCTTGGTGTCTCCTTGAGTCATTCATTTCCATTTCTTCAATTCTTCAATTCAATTCAATTTCTTCAATTTAACGAATTATTTTCTTCATTTTCTTTTTTATTTCTTTTTGTAATCATCCAATTGAGTTTTTAAAAGAGTTGTTTTGTTTTATGGAATTTTTTCCATTTAGCCAATTTTATTTTTTAGAGAGCTATTTTCTTTTTCCAATTCACTAAGTTTGTTTTTCAGGGAGTTGAGTTGATTTCTTAATCCACTCTATCTTTAAATTAGTGGGATGACTTATCCAGACCCTCTTGCCAAGCTTCCCTTTTCTTTTCCCATTTTTCTTCTAGCTCTTTTGTAAGAGCCTTTTAAATTTCTTCTATGACATCCTTATGTGGTGGGGACCACATCATATTCCCCTTTGGGGTTTCATCTAGAGACAGTCTGTTTTTAGTCTCCTCCAGGTTTGAAGTTTTCTCTCTATCCATATAGAAGCTATCTATAGTTAGAGCTCGCTTTAAATTTTACTCATTTTGACAAAAACAAAACAAAACAACAACAACAAACGCCTGCAGTCTGCTTTTAGGGCAGTGTAGTATTACCAAGCTTCCTCTACAGACAACAGGTAGTAGTAGTGAAGTAGCATGGGACAGCAATAGCTGTGCTTGTGAGTGGTTGTGTACTGAGATACTGTTGAGTCCCTCCTGGTATTGGGTGTGTGTGGCCAGGTCCTGAGAGACCCCAGTGTTTTGGGGTTAGAGTCTTTATCCCCTGTGTTTATAGCTTCTCTGCTGATCTACTTGCTTGCTGCCAGAGCAAAGTAACTCACACTGGGTAAAGCTCTCCCCACAAATTTTCTGCTGACTGAGACCACACCAGACCCTTTTCTGGTATATTCATCATTGGCTGCCTTCTGTGCTCTCACTGCCTGCCTGAGGTCTGCACCTGGTCTAATTTTCCCCACCTGCAAGTAAAAACAGACCTTTTCTGGTGAATTTTGGGATTATCTTTTGTTGGTAATGTGTTACACTCCCAATATTCTTGAGTTTTGACAGTAAAGCAATAATTACGAGGCTGTTTCATAAAAGTAGTAGTCTAAGGGCAAGAAAAAGCTTAGATAGACCTGCCATCTTGGCTCCAACCCTCAAAAAAAAGCATCTTTTAAAAACAAACAGCAGCCATAATATGAAATGGGCAGAACACTAAAACCTTTTCCAATAATTTAAGAATGAAACTTGGATGCATACTCTCCCTAATAGTATTTGATGATAGTTTTGAAAATAACAGCAATAGCAATAAAAGGAAACAAAGAAATTAAAGGAACAAAGATATGTAAAAAGGAGATAAAAGCATTCTTGTTGACTTATAATATTGTTTTCTTGGAAAATCCTTAAGGAATTTGCAAAGATACTGAGGAAATGTTTTGAACTAAGTTGCAGGCTACAAAATACTCAAAAATAAAAAAAAATTAATTTATAATTTTAACAAAAATGAGGAAGCATTAAAAGACAGGGGAAAAACTCATTTCAAATAACTATAAAATGCATCATGTACTGAGCTCACCCTCTCAAAGCCTCCTAAAAAGATGTTTTACATTCAAAATATTCCTTAAAGTAACTACATAATAATTTAAATAACTGGGGTAATATTCAGTGCTCATAGCTAGGCTGTGCCAATAAAATGAAAATGGCACTACCAAACACTATCAAAATTAACTTCCATTTTTAATGCTATACCATTCAAATAACCAATGGAAAATTTTAAATAATTCTGTCAAATAGTAAAAACATCATTTTAAAAATATGAAAAGAAGTAGAGATCAAAAGGAAATGGCACTTCTAAACCTCAAACTACATGACAATATTGTAGTCATAAAAATAACCGGGTATTGGTTAAAAAATAGAAATAGGATCCATGAAACATATTAGAGTAGGGAGATGCAAATACAACAGAACTCACCAATCTAGTGTTTCATAAAATGGAAAGCATAAATTACTAAAAAACAAAATAAACTTTTTTTAATAAAACAAAAGCAATTGGGCAGCAATTACACACAAATTCAAACTTATACCTTATTCTATAATATTTTCTAAATATATTATAGCAATCTTGGTATTAAATATCATAATGTAGAAAATTAGACAAGAAACAGATCAGATATCTTTCACTGCTATGAGTTAAAGATATATTCTTAACTAAGTGATAGACGCAATTAACAAACTATATTTGATTACTAGAAATTAAAAAACTTCTGCACAGACAAAATTAATACAACCAGCATAAGAAAGGAAGTGGTCAAATATGGAAAATCTCCACAATTTTGTACCAAATTTTTATAAGGCTTGACATTCAAAGTACATATACTCTATTCTCTCTCCCAATTGCCTAGTAGATGAATAGTCAAAAGATATAAATAGTTCTCAAAAGAACTGCAAGAAACAAGGCTCCAAATCACCAATAATAAGAAAAACCCAAATCTAAACATTATGGTTTCATCTAATATCTGCAAAATAGCAAAAATTACAAAAAAATGTCAAGTGTTGGGAAGGTTGTTCAAGGATACACACACTAACATATCCTTAGTGAAGCTGTGAAATGTGCAGCCATTTTGGAAAAAATATCAGGAAATATAAAAAAATGTAATTAAAATGTCCATACCCTTTGAACCAGAAACTCCATTACTGAGTTTATGCTCCAAGTGTCCTTATATGTTCAAAAATATTTACTACTTTTTTTTTTTAACTAAGAATTGTAAACAGTAATTTGGGAATAGTTAAATTATGGTACATGAATATAATGAATATGAGTGTCTGCTAAGAATAATGTGCAAGATGAATAGAGGAATATGGAAAAGTTTATATAAATTGATGCAGTGAAATAAGCAGAGGAAAAAAAAATACTATAAACACAACAACATGAAAAGAAAGAACAATTGTGGTCCCCTCTTCCCTCTGCCAAAATCAAAATAAGATATAGCACAAATATAAAAATCAATTAAGACTTGAATGAGAGGACATCCTCAAATTACCCTTTGGGAAGATGGGAAGTCCACAAGTATTATACATTGCACAAATTTTTAAACATTTAAACTTTTTCAATGTATTGATCAAGTATACTGATTTTTCTTCCTCTCCAAAAATTACTATTTGTCACATAAGATGGCTTTTGTGGAGGGACAAGTGAAGGTGTAATTGTAATAACTGGTGATACAAGAAATAAAAAAAAATATTGATTAAAATTTAAAATAATACTGTCAAATCAAATGAGGATAGTCTGAAATGACTTCTTATCAAGACATAGGGTCACTAATGAACACTGGTCTTTTTATTTTTTCAGGTTTTAATTTTGTTTTATTATTCTGAATTTGGACAAACATCAACAACCATTAATATGCCTATATAGACAGAACAGAGAATTATTCAAGAATTCTACAATTTTATCATTTTCTTATTTTAATATTTAGCTAATTTATTATCTATTATTTTATATGTTACTATTTTGCCTGCCTCAAAGTCCTATGGCAGTGGGTTAGTTATGAAGCAGCAAATACAGATAAACTGGAAGCTACAGTTACAATCTAGTATATGAGCAGCCCAGGTCTTAGGATCATCTTTTCAGCCCCCTAGGTATATGATTAGCATTCTTAAGGACATATATCTTCTTGGAGTGAGAAAGGGGCTAGAAAAGGTGTCCTAAAAACTACTTGCTTCACTAGTTAACCCTGGCCTGGTTACAACAGCAGGTTCAACCCTACAGTTGAAACACAAAAATATGTATACAAAAATTTCTCTATTGATATACATGGAAGGTGTGCACACTTATGGACAATGAGAAATCCAGCAGTTCTGAAAGGCAGAAAGCTCTTTTATGAGAGAGCTCAATAGACATCACAACCAAATTTCAGCTGAGTGAAACCAAGCTGACAAATGTGGTCCAGATTATTGAACTTGAAAGTAGACAACAAGATTATACAAAGATCAATTCTGATGGACATGGCTCTCTTCAACAATGAGATAGTTCAGGCTAGTTCCAATAATCTTATGATGAAGAAAGCCATCTACACCCAGAGAGAGGACTGTGGGAACCAAGTGTTGATCACAATATTGCATCTTCACTCTTTTTGCTGTTGTTTGCTTACATTTTATTATCTTTCCCTTTTTGTTTCTGTTTGATTTGATTTTCTTGTGCAAGAAGATTAATTGTATAAATATGTATGTATATATTGGATTTAACATATATTTCCACCATGTTTAACATATATTCGATGACTTGACATTCTAAGGGAGGGAATGGTGGAAAGAGGGGGAAATTGGAACACAAGGTTTGCAAAGGTTAATGTTGAAATATTATCCATGCTTATGTTTTGAAAATAAAAAGTTTTAATTAAAAAAAAAAAAAAAAGAAAAGCAAGTGAAAACTCATGACATAATTACATGTTAAAGCCTTTGACCAGATTACAGGCAACTATTGAATTTTGGCCCACCTTTAATGTAACCTAGTATCATTTTATAATTTTCATTTAATCAAATTTGGCATTCCTTGAATTTGCATTAATTATGACATAGCTGCAAATATTAGCTATTTAGGATTATTTAGTTTCTAATTAACTTTGAATCTGTTTATCAAAATGTCCATTAACAAATATATTTACATTGTGTTATTGCTAATAAAGGATTCTCTCTTATATTTATGAGGTTTTCATAACCTAGTATGTAGTATACTTGTATAAAGTATTTATACTTTATACAAGCAAAACTTTAAAATATATACATTACTTTTTATTACCAGTCAGTAATCATTTTACATCTATTATACACATACACGGTTTTGCAAAAATATTATTCAGATACTTCAGACAGTTTATCTCTTTGATAGCTGTTTTGCTCTGGAGAGGGCAAATATTGTATTATCCAATTATTAAAATTTTAGTCATTTCTTCCTGCAATTTGATTATTTTCCATTGGTATGCCATACCATATTTTGGGTATATGTGTGTGTGTGTGTGCGCGCGCACACATGTGCATGCGGGTGTGAGAGATGTATTGACATTTCATTGTTTATAATGTCTTTAAGTATAATATTGTTTTCATCTCTTTTAACAATATCTATTTTTAATGTAGCTTTAGGTGACATCATGGCCTGTGACCTGTGTATATGAGTCTGCCTAAAGCATAATAAATGCTGTTCTAAGTCTTCATTTAAATTTTGTGTCGATTTGTGATGTTTCAAGTGTATCTCTTATAAAAAGTATATTATTGCATTCTGCATTCTAATCTATTTTGCTAAACACTTTCAAGTTATGACTGAGTTTCCCCCCCCATCATAATCATTATGACTATTAATTGTGTTCTTCTCTTCAACATAGCCTCTGAACATACCACTCCCTACACAATAAACTCCCTATAACTTCAAGGATCAAAAACAGAACACAGGAATTCTTTGGTATCCTGTATATATTTAATTATATACATGTCTTCTTCATGAAAATGTAAGCTCATTTTTAGTTTGCTGCCCTTCCAAAATCTCTCTCTGTCATCTAATGGGTCTGAGATGGAAAATCAGATTTGTTTTAATTTGTATTTTTATAATTGCTAGCTGTTTGTAGCACTTCTTCATATGCTTTATTATAGATTGGATTTCTTCTTTCAAAAATGGCCTATTCATATCTTTTGAACCTTTTCAAAAATTGGAGAATGGCTTTTTTCTAATAAATGAATCATTTTATATACACATATGTATATATAACACATGTGTATATAAATATGAATGTGTATATCACACACAAACATATCACAAACATTTTCAAAACACTTATTATATAAATACAACTAAAACATAGTTTACAGAAATATAAATTGGAAAAATTCATTGCTCATGGGTAAAATAAGTTAATATGATATAATTATAATTCTGCATAAATTAAATAGCTTAATCAGTACCACACCAATCAAATTACCAAACAAGTTACCAATGAATTATTTTACAGAGCTAGAAGAAAAATAATCATGAAATTCATCTGGAGGCAAAAAAGAGTCAGGAATCCTAGGGGAAATAATTAATGCAGAGATGGACTGATCAGAGGAACAAATTAGGTACCCAATGTTGAAGAAACAAATAAACCTAGTAGCTTAGTATTCCATATACTCAAAGAACCCAGCTACTGGAAGAAATAATTATCACTAAAATAAAATTATGGGAAAACTGAACAGTAGTAGAGAAGAAATTACACTTAGATAAATACCTCATTTTTTTTATTCCAAGTTAAGCTCTAAATGGATATATGACAGACTGAACAGGTCACAATGTCAACAATTTAAGAGGAACAAGGAAAAATTATCTTTCAGATCTATAAATTGGAGAAAGAATTTACAGACCATACAATGGAAATCAAAGAAGATAAACAATTTTAATTACATACAATTAAAAAAAATTTTTCACAATCAAGTTCAATATAGTTAATTTTTAAAAAAAAAATAAAATTTATATATTATTATATACTATATACTATATAAAACTATATACTATTAGCTATCTCTAATGGAATTTTATATAAAAAAGGAAAGAACTAGCTCTTAAGATTCTGACAGCTTTTTTGACAAGGTTGCTAGACTGGAAAAAACATCTGATAAAATATCTTATAAGCTAATTTTATAGAAAAGTTTGGCAAGATAAGCTTTATTATTCTCCTAATACAATTAAAGTAAATTCAGATCAAAGTGCTCTCAAAATATTTGATGAGGGAACATTTTTGGTTGTAGAGTAGTCATATGGTAAGAGAGAAGGCAGTACTTCTTACACAACACTTGAGCTGGATCTTAAGTCAGAGAAGCATTTAAAGATAAACAACAATGTAAAAGCTAGTGTATTGTAAACATACCATTGTATACCTGCACTATATAATTAAATGGTGCAATGGATAAGAGCACAGGACTGATTTCAACTTTTTCCTCAGATACATAGTGGATGAATCTGGGTAAGCTATTTATATAAACTCTCTGTACCTTTGCTCATTTGTAAAACAGAGATAATAGCAACTTATGCAGAAGGCAAAAATGAATAGCAAATGAGATGACATTTAACACCCATTGCCAATTTTACAAAGCACTACATAAATGCTACTTACTAAGTCAATATCTATTGGCAGATGATCCACCAGATTGGAGAATAGATAGCAGCACAGTTTCCCTTGGTTGTAGAAGTGCTGCAACTGGGGGATAATTAGAGGGGGCCAGGGAGAGGCAGTGCCTGCAAAGGCAGGTTAAGAGAGCTAGACATATGGAGAGTATTAAAGTGACAGGACAAAAAATCTGCTTTGTATATTATACAAAGAAGGTACTTACTGAAGGTTTTTGAGCAAGAAAGGAACATGGTTGGATACCTACACTATAAGAATCATTTTGACAGCTGTATCAAGGATGAATTGAATTAGGCAGACACTGTAAACAGGAAGATTAATTAGGAAACAATTACAATGGTTTAAGTTAAAAATAAAGGGAAGCTGAATTGAGATAGGGGCAGTGTTGTTAAATAAAAAGGGGGCCACTATACGAGATCATAACCGTGATAATATAAACAGAATCTGGCAATGGTTTGGATGGGGGTGAGTTAAGGAAAGGTAAGGGTTAGATGACTGAGATTTTGATTAACTGAGATTATGATGACAATGATGCCTTCAAGAATTGAATAGTAGAAGAAAAGGCAGATTTAGTGGGGGAAGATTTTGAGTCTGAGATATAAAAGGATGTCCAGATAAAGGATGCAGCAGGAATTTAAATGTTGAACTGGACGTCGGGGAGATATTAGGGCTTGGTATATAGATTGGGAAATCATTTGGTAAAAGATTATAACTGCGACCACAGACACATGAGATTACCAAAAGAGACCATGTAATAATAAAGGTCCTTTTCATAGAGTTCTAGACCACACTAGCACTCATGCAATTTACTTTAATATCTTTCTTCATGTCATTCATCTTTTCATTGAGATGAATTTTACTTTTCTAAAAATCTCTTTTCTTTAGGAAAAGAACCTCTCTTGGAAATAAGTAAACAGAATAGAAGAATGGAAGCAGAAGACTCAATCCCCAAAATGAACCCCAGATGAAGAAATATGGCAATGAAGTATAAACACTTGTAAAGTGTTTGTAGTACAAGTGTAAACACTTGTAAGCCATTTATATAAGTTTTAGAAAGAAATGAAAGAAGCATGGCATAGCAAAAAGAACAATGAATTTGGATTCAGAAGATCTTTGTTCAAATGATCACATCAGTATTGACTAGCTGTATAATCTTTAATAAGTCATCTTACTTTCCTGAGATTTAATTCCTTCATCTATAAAATGGGAATAAAGCTACTTGCTCAGCTTATCTTGTAGATTGTTATGAGTCACACTAAGTCTATTAACTTTTATTTCTTAATGTTGTTATACAAATTAAGGCAAGTTATTATGAAGACTTGCAAGACGTATTATTTTACCTTATTGTTACTGCTTTACTTTTGTTTCTAACAGTTCTTATTCCATAATATGAATGATTCATTCAATACTACTTTCTTTTCTCATTTATAATTAACTAGGTTTGTATATTAATTTTATAAGAATGCAAACCCACTGATATTATTATCTTTCCTTCCATTTCCATCTAGGTAAAATAACTCTTTTAACTATACTAACAAATTACTAAATTTCAAATGATTTGTTTCCTTATGAATAATGAGAAAAATTACTGATAATATATTTTCATAAGGAATTTTTTTTTGTAACACAGAAAACTAAACACTTGCGCTATGCTCTTCTCTTTGTGTATAGAACATTCTCTAATTTCTAAAACAAAAGTAATAATCCTTTAAAAACAATATTCTAAAGGAAAGATGAGGAGAAACAATAAAAACATATTCTTTTTGGCTGAATTTTATAAGAACTCAATTTCTAGTGGCTTATGAAATTTGTCACATGAAATATATTACTTACATATTCACCATATGTTTCTTGTGTTGGTGGTGGGGGAGGAGGCCGGTATCCTGTTGGGGGAACTCCTCGTGCTCTGGGAGTAAGAAGTCCTCTACCACGGCTGACTGGACCCCGAGTAGGAGGGACTCCTCTGGGAGCTGGTGCTCCTCTTGGTACACCTGCTGGTCGGGGGGCAATACCTCCTCTTCCCCTGTGAACAAGATGATTGGCTTACTTTTTAATCCTTACATCACAATACTACATCCTAGCACATCCAGATTTTATTCTCCCTCACTTCTTTTGAAGTAAAAGTAGGAACATGTTGGTAACCAGCTTTTGAAAAAGAAACAAGTAATTATTACCTTCCACCAAAACAAATGAGATTTCATTCATTTAGTAATTATTTACTAATTTTCTATGTGTGTATATAACTACACTTGACATTTAGTGAGATATCAATTTAGTGGGAATATAACTCATATACAACTGAGCAAACCAATGCAATTTTGCAAAACTCTAATTTGAATGTCTTCCCCTAACAGTACAGATTGCTACCCTTTCATGGTTAGCTTTCCTCTAGTGCTCTTATCTTTTTCTTGTCATGAGTTAGCTATAAGAGGTTCTTGCAATAGTAATCTAGAGATCTTTCTTTCTTCTGAAACCATGAGATTCCCAGTAAAGTATTAGGGTATTTACATGACCTTACCATATTCTTTTATTTTTCTGTTATACATCTGGGATAGTAACTCTTAGTTCTGCCTCTTCTATGAATTTGCCTTTTCATATTTGAGGCTTGCTCCCAGAGACCATACCCTTTCTCATATATATTCATATTTAATTCTTTGTTCTTTTATATTTTTCTAAATAATACTTTTTTTCTAATTTTTAATATTTATTTTTAACATTCTGACTTCCAAATTTTCTTCCTGCTTCCTTTCCTTCTCCCCTCTTCCCAAGAGGGTAAGCAATTTGATATAGGTTATATATGGATAATCTGCAAAACAGATTTCCCTATTAATCATGCTGTGAAACAAGAAACAGACCAAAAGTAAATAAAAATGGAAGAAAAAACAAACAATAGTATGTTTCAAACTGCATTCGGTCATAGCAATATTCTTTGATAATTTCTTGAAAGACACTGTCCAAAAATTATTTTTGATCATGGATTTCAGATAGTTCTATAATTCTTAAATTATATTCTCCTGGATCTGTTTCCAGATTAGTTTTTTTTCCCCCCCAGTTTTTTTTTTTTATTTTGTTTGATTCTTGATAATTTTTTTTCATTTTTTTGTGCTTTCTTTACTAAATTGTTGACTCTTTTCATGATTCTCTTGCTTAACTCTCATTTCTTAATTTTTCTTTTACTTTTCTTGTTTGATTTTTAAGACCCTTTTCGAGCCCTTCCAGAAAGACTTTTTGGACATGACACCAATTTATATTTCTCTTTGTGGCTTCACATGTATGCATTTTGACATTGTTATCCTCTTCTAAATTTGTGTTTTGATTTTTCCTGACACCATGGTAGCTTTCTATGGTTTTTGCTTTTGCTTACCCCCATTTATTTAGTGACTTATAAAATTGAGTTCTGCTTCTGGGGTTAGAGTTGGGATGAGGATGGGGGCCTCGCTGCCTCAAGCTTTTCATAGCAGGGGCCGTGTCACTGTCTTCCTGTGCCAGAGTCTCCGAGGCTGGTAGCTTACTTATGCTGAGGTCATCTGCCCTAAGCCAGTCTGCTGACAGGGGCCTTCTTACCTGCAAAGCCTGATGAATAGTCTGATGTGCAGGAGCTGTGGGGCCTCAGCTAAACTGTGCAGGGATAAGGAACTCCCTGCAGGCTTGTCCGTATGCTGCTTCTGCTTCCCTTTCATCCAAGTAAGACAGACTTTTCCTTAATCCTAAAGTTATCCTGGGCTGGAAAAGTGTTTCACCCCATCCTTTTGTGGGTTCACATGCTTTAGAATTTATGTTAAGGCATGGTTTAAATTTATCGATAGAAACTGGGAGAGCTTGGATAACTTTCTACTTTTCCTCTGCCATCTTGGCTCTGGCCACCCATGTTTATTAATTCTTTGGAGATTGTTGTGCTCCAAGATTCAGAGTTAAAAAATAAACATAAATAGTAGAATACTGGTACTAATGATATGGACCTTTGTTTCAGGGGAAAGTTTTGGGTCATTAAAGGAGTTTTTTTTCTTCTTCCTGAAAGCAATACAGTATAGTTTCCTCCAAGCCCAACTCACTGTTGATCCATACTGCCTGCTCTGCAAAGATGAATAATGTAAAAGTTGTTTATATGTTATGCATATAACAATCTAGGTAGAGACATTTTTATCTTTACCATTTTTTTTTGAAGTCATGGATCTCTTATAGAATTTAGGGCTTGATGGAATCAAAAAAAATCGGCAAACAGGAACATATGAAATACCTCATTATTCCTAAGGGATCCCACTGCAAAAGCTAAGCTCAGTAATAGATCCCCTCCATCACCATAGCAAATACACTTTGATATGCCTACATCTCTCTGTTTTATGCTTTCTTTTTATATAATTATAAAATTAGCTTAACATATTTTTTTCTAAAACCTTGCACATACTGAAATACTGAAACAATGAAATACTTATTGTTTTTGAAATAAAGCCTTAAAGAGACCAAAACATTTTCCTATGCCAAATAAATTTAATCAGTTGCATGATGGTGAAGATGTGATCCACTCTAAAACACTACCTATAAAAGCTGGCTTAGTCCCTTACAAATTCCTCAATGGAGGATGCCCCCAATGTATGTGTTAAACAAACTTCAAAAAAATGAGAGACCTAGAGATTTTGCTATTATGATATGGGGAAAGAAATATAGATAATTAGCCAAGGTGAAAAGAATATTTGGAGTGGGGGAGAGATACTAAATTGTTAGAAAGTATTTGATGTAGAGGCATATTGATTAGTCTAATACGGTTGAGGTAGGAAGCAGAAAGCTACAGAATAGTCCCTTTGGGGTAAAAATCAAAGAAAACTTTTTAAAAGAGTGGCAAAATTGAAACAGGCTGCACCATCTTCCTGCTAACTGGCAGTCTTCAAGTAAAATGAAGAGAATCTGATAAATTCTTGACACGTCAATGATATTATCATTTATTTAAAAATGGACAAAGCTACAAATTATTATTCAGAAAATGTGGCTTGACAGAACAAACACTTGGAGTCAAGGAACTATCTTTGTGAACTCAACAAATTAGCTAATCTCTTGGAGTCAATTTCTTCATTTACAAAATAAGGGAATTAGACATAATGAGCATGGTTCTATTTCTCAATCTTGAATCTTATGACTTAAGTGTGATCATATAGTATATAAAATACAGAGTATAAAGCTTAGATAGATGGTCTCTAAAGTGTCATATACCTGAACAACAATTATCTCTATATTTCCAATAATGGGTTGCCTAAAGTTACCTAGCTCCTACTTGAAGAACTTTAATCAAAAACACAATTCTTCCAAGGTGACCTACTTTACTTTTTGATATTTCTTTCTAGGATAAATATTAAAAAGAACTCATTGTTGAAACAGAAATAATGTGAACCTTAGGGGGAAAATGAGTAAATACATTTTAGAATTTGTAACCAAAAAAACCAAATTCTGACAAGTACCTCAGATTTTAGTAAGATATATTTCAAAGGATTTGAGAATCATATAAGGACCTCAGAAATGAAAGTGTCAATTTCTTTCATTTTTAGAGATTAGGAAACAGACTTCTAGAGGTCACACAGGAAGGCCTGAATTTGAATTCTACATCTGGTCTGACACTTAACAACTTTTTGGTGTTAAGCTATGTAACATCTTAGCATCAGTTTTCTCATTTACAAAATTATATCAATGACATTATTATATATAAAAATTATTATATACAAAATTATATCAACGAGATTATATCAACGACACTAGTATTTACATAGGGGATTTTATAAAATGAATTTAAACTGCTTTGGAAACTTTAAAGTATCATATAAATGTAAGCTATAAAGGATGAACACAAAGATCACACATTCCCTTTCTCCATATCACTGATATATAGCTATAAATCAGGAGAAAATAATAGGAAGGGGCATCTCATTCAAAAATAACAAAATACATATACTAGGAGGGAGTCTATGTTTCCAGTCTTACTCAAAACCACTATAGATAAAATTATGAAACTCTCTTTAAAGAAATAACATTTTAAATAACTGGAGTAATTTTCTGTTGCTCATAGATGCATCATGATAATAACTATGTCAATATTACCTAAATTCATCTGCACAATTAGCATTATACTACACTATTATTCCAGAGGGAAAAAAAATCTAGATTCTCAAGGGAAAAATAGTACCTCTAGACATAAGATAATACTATCAAAACTAAATATAATATGTATTTGTACTGGGTTCAAAAATAGAAAGGTAGGTAATTAAAACATTACACAGAATTTTAAAAAACGAAGTCAATCACTTTATGTCAATAAACAACAAAAATAAATTATTTGGGGAAGTTTGCTCTATTTGAACAACCTTGGGAAAACTGGCATATTGTTCACAAAAATTGTGTTTATACTAACATTTTATACCATATAAACCCATATAAGCGACACAAGACTTGAAAATTAAAAATTATAAGAAATTGTAGCAGCCCTTTTTGTTGTAGCAAGAAATTGGAAACTGAGTTTATTGCCCATCAGTTGGAGAATGGCTGAATAAATTATGGAATATAAATCTAGGAATATTATTGTTCTATAAGAAATGATCAGCAGGATGATTTGAGAAAAGTCTAGAAAGACTTATATGATCTGATGCTGAGTGAACTGAGTAGAACCAAGAAAGCTTGTACACAGCAACGACTGTAATGGGCTTAGCTCTTTTCTTATAATGAGATGATTCAGGCCAGTTCCAATGGTCTTGTGATAAAGAGAGCCATCTGCCCCCAGGGAGAGGACTGTGGGAACTAAGGGTGAATCACATAGCATTTTCACTCTTGTTGTTTGCCTGCTTTTTGTTTTCTCAATTTTTTCCTTTTTGATCTGATTTTTCTTGTGCAGCATGATAATGGTGGAAATATGTTTAGAAGAATGGCACATATTGAATTACCTGCTATCTAGGGTAGGGGTTAGGGAGAAGGGAGGGGGGAAATTTTTAAATACAAGGTTTTACAAGGATGAATACTGGAAACTATCTTTGCATGATTTTGAAAATAAAAAGCATGCTGTGTTTATTTGACCATAACCACCACAGTATTGATTAATATCATTTTTAACTTATTAGATAGTAAGGGAATCCTAAGAGTTGATTTGATTTGCATTTTTTGTTATTAATGATTTGAAACATTAACATAGTTGTTAATGTTTTACAATTTTTTTGAGGTAAGTTCAGATACTCTGACTCCTTTTGTTTCAGGGAATGGATATTGTCATATTTTTGTTACTTATTTCTTGGATAGGAAATTCTTCATAATTATCTTATAGAAAAACAAAGTACTCATCTTTTATACCTGTGTAAAAGGTTCAACAATAAAAACCTTCTTCATTCTATACAACTCTTCCTCACTCAAATCCAACTTACTTGCATGTCATAGTATCACTTCCCTGATGTCATGGTTGTTTGAGAATAAGGCACAAACAACAACAATACTGGTAATTCTCAAATCTGCCTTTCTCTTTCAAACTCTCTGTTGAGTTCCCATCTTGCATAGCGAACTGCCTCTTAGACATTTCAAATATGGATATCCAGTACATCCAAAGAGAAGTCATTGCCTTTCCCCCAAAACTTGCCCATAATTCTTATCTTCCCTATTCTTACAGAGGACATCATTTCCTGGGTCCTCAGGCTCACAGTCTGGGCCTGATTCAATATTCCTTACTGTTTCCCCTTATCCCCTAATCAGACCATTGCCAAGGCCTCTCAGTTCCATCTCTGCCATATCTCCTCCCCCATGTTCCCTCCCTGTTTCTCCTCTGACCCTGCCAGCATCCCCTCACAGCCTGCTGGTAAGTCTGCCAGCTTCAACTCCTTCTTTGCTTCAATCCAGTAAGTCACTAAAATGACGGTACCAGATTTGATCAGACCATTCCCCTCCTCCTGCCTCCTACCCTCTCACTTCATGGCTCTCTGTCACCTTCAGGATTAAATAAAAACATGCTATTTGGTGTTCAAAGCCCTTCCTAACCTAGTTGCCTCCTACTCTGGTTTTCTTACAATTTACTCTCTGACACATCTTATCCATTCAGTCACATTGGTCTTCTGGTTGTTCCAAGAACAAAATATTTTATGCTCTGAGTTTCAAGAATTTTCTCTGGCTATCCCCCCTACTCTCGTACCTCAAACCTTTCTCCTCTCTATCAATTTCCTTTAAGATTAAACTAAAAAGCCAATACAGGAAAGCTTTCCTTAGTCCCTCTTAATATCATAACTTTGCCTCTTTGTATTATTTCCTATTTATCCTATTTGCAACTTACTTTGTATATATTTGTTTTTATATTGTTTTCCTCCATTAAATGGTAGATCACTTAAGGGAATTATCAAAAGATAATTTTTATATCTTTAGCACTTAGCACTGGTCTGCAATGCAAGAAAATAATAAACATTTATTGAATGAAAGTAGTTTACTCCTAGAGCATTTAAGTAAAGATATAATTGAAAACTTGGCCAGAATCTGGCTTATCAAACTCACTAGCCTTCACCTACTTCTATTGATGTATGTATAATACATTACCTAGAACCCACAAATTTAAATCTTAAAAAAAGATATTAATATGCCTACTTAGATAGTATTTTCAAGTGGGAATATGAATTTTTATGTCATTTAACTTCTTGTAACTGAACTTTTTAACTGCACATGAACTCCAGATATTATTTTTTATTTTTGTTCTAGGTAAATGCTAAGAGAGATAATGGAAAATTCAGCTTGTTATATATATGAGACAGAGTGAAGATATACCCTTGTTACTAGAGCAATACACGTAATTATTTGTAGTTTACATAGTTGTTTGCAAGAAATCTTACTAAAGTAACAGGTGACTTAGAAAACCAAAGATGATGATGAATTAATTAGATGACACTTCTACAAATCAAATATAAAACACATTAAATGGGAGATGATTTGTCAATAGTTTGAGGACACAAAAAAAAAGTTACATCCCTCAAGGAATTGATTATTTAAAGGAGAGCATAAAATATCATTTCAAATAGAAAAGATACAAGATTAAATCACTGTCATGCACTGTATGTGGTATTTGGTTTGAGAATTCCCTAAATTTTAGTAATGCATAAGTTATGAGATTTGATCAATTTCTCCTACCATACACTTTTTTTAATTTATTTGGCTGAATATGTTCCCTAGGTTCAATAATTTTGTGGCAATAAAATATGCCTGTATAAGGAGAAAAAAACCCTACATACAAGACTTAATGTACTCACAGCTGATTTTTAAAAGTGTATTTTATTAGTAAGCCAGCAAGAGATGAGAGTAGATACTGTGGACTTCCAAATTTGGGTCCTGATTTAGGAGATGATGTGGCAGCCTTTCAGACTGCAATGGCATGGCAGCTCTAAAAATGGCTTTCCAGTTTTTCCCCTCTTTTAAATAGGAAAAGTACCATTTCTGACATGTTAGAATTATTACTTTTTTTAAATGATGTTACAGGAGGGTGATTAATAAAGAACAATGTGTTATCTGCTAACTACTTTTAGACCTATGGTTAGGAATTTTTGAGTATGGCAACTATTTAAAGGAGGATTAGAGTACAGAACTGGAATGTTCCCTGATTTACATAAGTTTAAACTAATAAGGAGGGGTGTGTGATTAGCAATTATAGCTCCCTTGAGGACCAGACGGATACATTCTTATGACATTATTACAGCTATCAGTAAGTCAAATATGGTCAACATATATTCAATTCCTACTATGTGTCAGATACTATGATAAATACTAGAGATACAAGGAAAGGCAAAAAAAAAAAAAAAATTCCTGCTTTCAAGGAGGTGATGATCTAGTAGAAGAACAAATAATTATGTGCAAAAACACAGAGAAAGAGATAATCTTAGAAGGAAGGAACTAGCATTAAGGACTGGAAAGGCTTTTTGGAGAAGGTTAAATCTGAGTTGGAACCCGAACACAAGCAAAAGAAGCCAAAAAGGAGACATGAAGACGGAAATAGTTTCAGGTAAATGGGAAAGCGAATGAACTTCATGGAGTTGGGAAAGAACAGTAAGGAGTAAGTAACCTGTGAGCGGACTAGTAAGGAGATCAGAGTCATTGGATTAGGGAACCCCTGGGAGTAGATTAAGGAATAAAAAGTCAAAAAAAAAGGTATGAAATAGACCAAGATGGCGGAGAGGACGCACACATCTACTTAAGCTACGAGTTTTCTCTTAGGATAATTTATTTCATGACAAGCCTTGGAATTAGTGCTTGACTGAAAACAACAACAACAACAACAACAAAACAAAACAAAACAAACACAAATTAATTACCAAGAGAAGATATCCTCGAAATTCACCAGAAAAGGTCTGTTCTTGCTCATGGATGGGGGTGGATAGATCAGGCACAGACTGAAAGCAGGCAGCAGCACAAAGCAGACAGAGTAAGGCAGGCACTTCACAGCTGAGCTGACCTGAGAGAGGTGGGGTGTGATCTCAGCCATTTCTGTGAAGAGAGCTTTACTACAGCATTGGCTACTTTGCCCTGATAGCAAGCCACTAGACAAGCAGAGAAGCTTAAAAACACAGAGGGTGAATAATACAACCCCAAACAGCTAGGGTCTCTTGGGACCTGGCCACACCCACCCACAGTATCTCAGCAGGCTTGTAGAGTCTCAGAGAGCAGGCACAGTGCAGTCATTACTGTCCTGCTATTGCTTTGCTGCTGCCCCCTGCAGTCTGTAGAGGAAGATTGGTAATACCAACCAGCCCCAACCCCCCAAAAAAGCAGATTCCATTTGTTTTTCTTGTTAAGTTTGTTTTCTTTGATTCTTCTTTGATAAAATGAGCAAAAAATTAAAGCACATTCTAACTATTGATAGCTTCTATATGGATAGACAGCAGACTTTAAACCCTGAGGAGACTAAAAACAGACTATCTCCAGATGACATCCCCATTTGGAGATTCAACTGGTCCTCAACACATAAGACTCTCATAGAAGAAATTAAAAAGCCTCTTACAAGAGAGCTACAAGAAAAATGGGTAAAAAGGAAAGGGAGACTTGGCAAGACAGTCTGGATAAGTCATCCCACTCATTTAAAGATAGAGTGGATAAAGAAATCAAATCCTTGAAAAACAGAATTAGTGAGTTGGAACCAGAAAATAGCTTTCTAAAAAATAAAATTGGCAAAATGGAAAAAAAATTCCATAGAACAAAACAACTCACTTAAAAACTCAATTGGAGAATTATAAAAAGATATAAAAAAGTGAGTAAAGAAAATACTTCATTGAAAATCAGAATTGAACAAATGAAATTGAATGACTTGAGGAGACACCAAGAATCAAGCAAAACAAACAAACAAAAAAAATGAAACAGGAAAAAATTCCAAATACCTTCTTGGGAAAACAACATAACTGGAAAATAGATCTAGGAGAGACAATCTGAGAATTATTGGACTCCTTGAAAAATATGATGAAAAAAAGAACCTGGACACTATTTTCCAGTAAATTATCAAAGAGAATTGCCCAGATGTTATAGAAACAGAAGGTAAGATATACATTGAAAGAATTCATCTATCACCTACTGAAAGGGAGCCTAAAATCAAAACTCCAAGAAATATACTGGCTAAATTCAAGAACTATCAAACCAAAGAAAAAATATTATAACCTGCTAGAAAAAATCAATTCAAATATAGAGGAGCCACAATAAGGATTACTCAAGACCTAGCAGCATCCACATTAAAGGATCAAAGGGCCTGGAATATGATATTCCAAAAGGCTAAGGAACTTGGTATGCAGCCAAAAATAACTTACGCAGCCAAAATAAGAATCTTTTTCCCAGGAAGGAGATGGACATTCAATGAAATAAGTGAATTTCATCTATTTTGATGAAAAAACCGGAATTAAACAAAAAATTTGATCTACAAATATAAAACTCAAGAGAAACTTAAAAAGGTAAAAAGAAATCTTGGGAACTATATTTCTGCTCTAAAGATATATAAAGAACACATGTATACGTTGTTCTAGAAACTAGAGGTGGAAAGGAAATTGTACCTGGAAAAGGGTAAAGTGGGGGTACTACAACTCACAAAGAGGCAAAGGAAATTATATCTGAGAGAAAGAATGGAGGGGAATGGACATAGTGTGTATCATACTCTCGTCAGAATTGGCTTAAAGAGAAAAATATTAGACATGTTTGATTTATGGTGAAACTCCTCCCAGTGAAAAGGGAAGGAGTAAGCTAAATGGAAGGGAATACAGAAATTGTGAGGAAAAGGGGTAAGATAGGGGGAGGCATATTAAAAAAGGAGGGCAGGGAGAAGCAAGTGGTACTCACAAGTTTAATACTGAGGAGGGGGATAAGGGGGAAGGAAAAGAGAAAAGCATAAGTAGGAATTAACAAGATGGAAAGCAATACAGAATTGGTAATTTTAACCATAAATGTGAATGGGGCAAACTCCCCCATAAAGAGGAAGAGGTTAGCAGAATGGATTAAAAACCAGAATAATCCTACAATATGCTGTTTCCAGGAAACACTTCTGAAGCAGGGCAATACATATAGAGTAAAGGTAAAAGGTTGGAGCAGAATCTACTATGATTCAGGTGAAGTTAAAAAAAAAAAAAAAAGTAGGGGTAGCCATCCTGATCTCAGATCAAGCAAAAGCAAAAACTGATCTAATTAAAAGAGATAAGGAAGGGCACTATATCTTGCTAAAGGGTAGCATAGATAGTGAAGCAATAACAATATTAAATGTATATATGTACCAAGTGGTGTAGCATTTAAATTCTTAAAAGAGAAATTAAGAGAACTTCAAGAAGAAATAGACAGCAAAACTATAATAGTGGGAGATCTCAACCTTGCACTCTCAGAATTTGATAAATCAAACCAAAAAATAAATAAGAAAGAAGGCAAGGAGGTAAATAGAATGCTAGAAAAGTTAGATATGATAGATCTTTGGAGAAAATTAAATGGAGACAGAAAGGAGTACACTTTCTTCTCAGCAGTTCATGGAACTTATTCAAAAACTGACCATATATTATAACATAAAAACCTCAAATTCAAATGCAAAAAGGCAGAAATAGTAAATGCATCCTTTTCAGACAACAATGCAATGAAAATTACATTCAATAAAAAGCCAGGAGAAAAATAGACCAAAAATAATTAGAAACTAAATAATCTCATACTAAAGAATTATTGGGTGAAACAGCAAACCACAGACATAATTAATAACTTCACCCAAGAAAATGACAATAATGAGACATCATACCAAAATGTGTGGGATGCAGTCAAAGAGGTAATAAGGGGAAATTTTATATCTCTAGAAGGCTACTTGCATAAAATAGAGAAAGAGAAGGTTAATGAACTGGGCTTGCAACTAAAAATTCTAGAAAAAGAACAAATTAAAAAACCCCAGTCAAACACTAAACTTGAAATTCTAAAAATAAAAGGAGAGATCAATAAAATTGAATGTAAAAAAAAAAAAAAACCAAAAACTACTGAATTAATTAATAAAACTAAGAGTTGGTTCTATGAAAAAACCAACAAAATGGAGAAACCCTTAGTAAATCTGATTAAAAAAAGGAAATGGGAAAATCAAATTAATTTGTTAGTCGTAAAAATGAAAAGGGAGAACTCGTCACTAATGAAGAGGAAATTAGAGCAATAATTAGGAGTTACTTTGCCCAACTTTATGTCAATAAATTAGATAACTTAAATGAA
The DNA here is from genome assembly GCF_902635505.1 of Sarcophilus harrisii. Taxonomy (NCBI): domain Eukaryota; kingdom Metazoa; phylum Chordata; class Mammalia; order Dasyuromorphia; family Dasyuridae; genus Sarcophilus; species Sarcophilus harrisii. Next base: position 626,792,075 of record NC_045426.1, on the reverse strand, counting down.
ATGGAAGATTATCTTCAAAAATATACCTTGCCCAGATTAACAGAGGAAGAAGTAAATAATCTAAACAGTGCCACTTTAGAAAAAGAAATAAAACAAGCTATTAACCAAATCTTTAAGAAAAAATCCCCAGGACCAGATGGATTTACATGTGAATTCCACCAAACACTTAAAGAACAATGAACTCCAATGCTATATAAACTATTTGAAAAAATAGGAAGTGAAGGAGTCCTACCAAATTCCTTTTATGACAAAGATTACAGAAAATCATCCCCAGGATAATACACTGTGACCAAGTAGGATTTATACCAAGAATGCAGGGCTAGTTCAATATTAGGAAAACTATTAGCATAATTGACTATATCAATAACCAAATTAACAAAAAACTTATGATCATCTCAATAGATGGAGAAAAAGCATTTGATAAAATCCAACATCCATTCCTAATAAAAACACTTGAGAGTATAGGAATAAATGGACTTTTCCTTAAAATGGTCAGGAGCATATATTCAAACTGTCAGTAAGCATCATATGTAATGGGGAAAAACTGGACCCCTCTCAGTAAGGTCATGAGTGAAACAAGATTGCCCACTATCACCATTATTATTCAATATTGTATTAGAAACACTAGCCTGGACAATAAGAGTAGAGAAAGAGATTAAAGGAATTGGAATAGGTAATGAGGAAACCAAACTTTCACTCTTTGCAGATGATATGATGGTATACTTAGAGAATACCAGAAATTCTACTAAAAAGCTATTAGAAATAATTCATAACTTTAGCAAAGTTGCAGGATACAAAATAAATCCACATAAATCCTTAGCATTTTTATACATCATCAATAAAATCCAAAAGCAAGAGATACAAAGAGAAATTCCATTTAAAGTAACTGTCGATAGCATAAAATATTTGGGAATCTATCTACCAAGGAAAGTCAGGAATTACATGAGCAAAATTACAACACTTTCCACACAAATAAAGTTAGATTTAAATAACTGGAAAAATATTAAGTGCTCTTGGATAGGCTAAGCGAATATAATGAAGATGACAATACTCCCTAAAGTAATCTATTTATTTAGTGCCATACCAATCAGACTTCCAAGAAAACTATTTTAATGACCTAGAAAAAATAATAACAAAATTCATGTGGAAGAACAAAAGGTCAAGAATTTCAAGGGAATTAATGAAAAAAAAAATCAAATGAAGGTGGCCTAGCTGTACCTGATCTAAAACTATATTATAAAGCAGCAGTCACCAAAACCATTTGGTATTGGCTAAGAAATAGATTAGTTGATCAATGAAATAGGTTAGGTTCACAAGACAAAATAGTCAAGAATTATAGCAATCTTTATGTTTGACAAACCCAAAGATCCTAACTTATGGGATAAGAATTCATTATTTGACAAAAACTTCTGGGAAAACTGGAAATTAGTATAGCAGAAATTAGGCATGGACCCATACTTAACACAATATACCAAGATAAGATCAAAATGGGTCCATGATTTAGGCATAAAGAATGAGATCATAAATAAGTTAGAGGAACATAGGATAGTATGCCTCTCAAACTTGTGGAGGAGGAAGGAATTTGTGACCAAAGAACTAGAGATCATTATTGATCACAAAATAAAAAATTCTCATTATATCAAATTTAAAAAAACCTTTGTACAAACAAAACTAATGCAAATAAAATTAGAAGGGAAGCAACAAACTGGGAAAACATTTTTACAGTTAAAGGTTCTGATAAAGGCCTCATTTCCAAAATATAGAGAGAATTGACTCTAATTTATAAGAAACCAAGCCATTCTCCAATTGATAAATGGTCAAAGGATATGAACAGGCAATTTTCAGATGATGAAATTGGAACTATTTCCACTCATATGAAAGTGTTCCAAATCACTATTGATCAAAGAAATGCAAATTAAGACAACTTTGAGACACCACTACACACCTGTCAGATTGGCTAAGATGACAGGAAAAAATGACGAATGTTGGAGGGGATACAGGAAAACTGGGACACTGAGTCGTTGTTGGTGGAATTGTTAATGAATCCAACCATTCTGGAGAGGAATCTGGAACTATGCCCCAAACGTTATCAAACTGTGCATATCTTTTGATCCAGAAATTCTACTCCTGGGCTTATATCCCAAAAAAATACTAAAGAAGGGAAAGTGATCTGTATATGCCAAATTTTTTGTGGCAGCCCTTTTTGTAGTGGCCTGAAACTGGAAACTGAATGGATGCCCATCAATTGGAGAATGGTTGGGTAAATTGTGGTATATGGATGTTATGGAATATTATTGTTCTGTAAGAAATGACAAGCAGGATGAATACAGAGAGGCTTGGAGAGACTTACATGAACTGATGCTGAGTGAAATGAGCAGAACCAAGAGATCATTATACACTTCAACAAAAATATTGTATGAGGATGTATTCTGATGGAAGTGGATTTCTTTGACAAAGAGAAGATCTAACTCAGTTTCAATTAATCAATGATGGACAGAAGCAGCTACACCCAGAGAAAGAACACTGGGAAATGAGTATAAACTGTTTGCACTTTTTGTTTTTCTTCCCAGGCTATTTTTACCTTCTGAATCCAATTTTCCGTGCAACAAGAGAATTGTTCGGTTCTGCAAACATTGATTTTATCTAGGATATACTATAACATATTTAACATGTATAAGACTGTTTGCCATCTAGGGGATGGGGTGGAAGAAGGGAAGGGAAAAATCAGAACAGAAGTGAGTGCAAGGGATAATGTTGTAAAAAAAATTACCCAGGCATATGTTCTGTCAATAAAAAGTTACAATAAAATAAATGAAAATAATTTTTAAGAAAAGGTATGAAACGGTCAAGGTATTAAGAACTTTTAAACAACATGAAAAGGAACATCCTATTTTAATAATATCTTTGTTCAAAAGTGCAAAAAGTAGTTTTCAACATTCACTCTTGAAAATCCATGTGTTCCAATTTTTTTCCTTTCTTTCCCCTCATCCCCTTCCCTAGACTACAAGTAATCCAATATATGTTAAACACGTGCCATTCTTCAATATACATTTCCACAATTATCTTGCTGCACAATAAAAATCAGAAAAGAAAAAAAGAGAAAGAAAACAAAATTCAAGCAAACAACAATAAAAAAGGTAAAAATACTATGCTGTGGTCCACACTCACTTCCCACAGTCCTCTCTGGGTGTAGATGACTCTTCATGACAAGATCATTGGAACTGGCCTGAATCATCTCATTGGTGAAGACAGCCACATCCATCAGAATTGATTATTGTATAATGTTGCTGTTGCCATGCATAATGATTTCCTGGTTCTGCTCATTTCACTCAGCATCAGTTCATGTAGGTCACCCCCAGGCCTCTCTGAAATCATCCTGCTGACTTTGTTTCTTATAGAACAATAATATTCCATAACATTTATATACCATAACTTATTCAATCTGATGAGCATCCACTCAATTTCCAGTTTTCTTGACACTACAAAAAAGCTGCTACAAACTTTTTTTGCACATGTGAGTCTCTTTTCCTCCTTTATGATGTCTTTGGGATACAGGCCCAGCAGAGATACTGCTGGATCAAAGGGCATGCATAGTTGGTCATAGTTCCAAAACTGCTCTCCAGAATGGCTGGATGTGTTCACAATTCTACCAACAATGTATCAGTGTCCCAGTTTTCCCACATCCCCTCCAACATTCAGCATTTTCTTTTCCTGTCATCCTAGCCAATCTGAGAGGTGTGTTGTGTTATCTCAGAGTTGTCTTAATTTGCATTTCTTTGATCAATAGTGATTTAGAGCATTTTTTCCCATGACTAGAAATAGTTTTAATTTCTTCACCTGAAAAATGTCTGAGAAACATCCTTTTTAATAAAAGCATTATTTTAAAATATAAATGTAGATGCATGACGATTACAGTGAAATAATTCACAAGTTTATAACAATATTAGAAAAGAAAATAGCATATATCCTTTAATTGTCCACTAAGTGGTATAAAGGCAGTTACTTACTGCTCAATTATGTCTGACTAAATGTTTCCCTGAACATTATTTCCTTTGGCTCACCCAAAAACATCTGTGATTTGTTAGAGATGTACACTTGCGGTATAACAAGAGTGTTACTGCTATTCCAAGTTAAGTTTTAAGCCATTGCTTTCTTGTTATTGTACTACTGCTATCAAAAATTAAAAAAAAAAAAGACAAAAGTCTTTATGGTTTACTGTACAAAGTAGCACTGTGCTGGATCTCAAAATATTTCAGTAATTTAGTAGTCAACAAGTCATTTTTGAAGGTCCTTAGTGTATGGCACAATGTATTAGACACTTTTGAATCAAGACTGTTTCACTTTTATTATTATTAAAGTATTTAATTCCTAAAGCAATTTATTTTAATGTTTATAAATATTTAATAAAATGGAACTCTTCCAATTTGTGCTGCCATAAAAACACTTCTATCACCACTACCACCACCATATGTCATAAGCCTCTACCTTTTGAAGCAGAGATCCCCCATTATAGGGTTAGGGACCCCATGAGTCAGAAAGGACTTATATCACACTCACCAACCTAGGACTTCTTTGGATAGCAAAGAAGGGAAAACTAAGTCAATGACTATTGACTGAGGAATAGCTAAATAAATTGTGAGACGGAAGTATATATATATATGAAACTATATATGATGTGTAAGTATTAGCTCAAAAATAATGGATTTGAAAAATTCAAGATATGATAATTAAAAGCACTAATAAAGAGGGAAGAAATCATACCCAGGAAAACCTCATACACCATAAATTCAAATTAAACATTGTGTTCTTATTGTGAATACACTTGGTTCTGAAGAAGAAATAAGATCAATCACCTGCTTCTTTTTTCAGAGGCAACACATTTGTAACATGAGGTAGTTCAACTCGGCTAATGAATTGGTTCATTTTGTTGAACTATGAATAAAAAATAAAAAGAAAGAAAAATAAAGGATGGATTAAGGATATATATGAAAATTGAGGTGACATAATACTATATCAAAGTAATCATACTTTTTCTAAAATCCACAAACTCTTAAGGGTAGACAGTCATGTTTCAAAGCTACTGAAAAACCCTTAAAGAGCAAACCAAAAAAATAAAATGATTAGGTAAAGCTTAGTAGATTCAATCACTCAAGATCAGTTTTAGATACTTACAAATTGTAATACTCGATAAGCCACAGCAGACAAGTCTGCTACAGTATCTTCAATATAAAAAATAACAGCACCTATTGTCCTATGGGATTGTTGTGAAGATCAAATAAGATAATACTTGTAAAGCACTTAGTACAGTGACTGGCACAGAGCAGGCTCTTAATAAATGTTTTTCCCTTCCCTTTTACTCTTTTCCTAGTAAAATTAAACAGATAAGCATTTTATTTGTCACAGAACCATAGCCTAACAATATCCCAAAGAAATGGATATTCAATTTCCATTGAAGATCTCCCATAATGGTCTTCAACCCTCATTATCATTCTCCACTGCCAAAATGATTTTCCTAAAGCACAAGACTGACCAAGTCATACATACCCCTACAAAATAAACTCCAATGACTTGCTGTTCTTCCTAAGACAAAAAATGTAAACTCTTCTACCTTAACGTAAATTGGTGTTGATAAAACTTTGTAGATTTCCTTTGCTCTTCTTCATACACCCTTATGGTAAGTCCAGTTCTAACCCTTTTAGCACCTTCTGAGATCTATTTCTTTTCCTTTGCTCTGCCCATTTCTTATGCCTGGAATGTTCTCATTCCCTATCTCTTTTTTTTTTTTTTACCCTCATTCTTTATTTCTTAAAATTAGTTGCCAAAACTTCCTTCAAAAATAACTCAAGCACTACAATATTCAGTATAGGAACATTTTATTGAATGAGCAGAATTGCTAGAATCCTGTCTCCCCAAACTATCTAATAATTTGTATTTATTTAATATACTCTTATGGGATAGCTAGACATCTCACTGGCTAGAGTGCCAGGCATCTTCTCCAACTTCAAATTTGGCCTCACATACTTACTACCTGTATGATACTGGGCAAGTCACATTCACTCCATTTCCTCATCTGGAAAATGAGTGGCAGAAGGAAATGGCAAACTAATCCAGTATCTTTGCCAAAAACAAAACAAAACAAAAAACAGAAACAAACAAAAACAACCAAATGGGGTCATGAAGAGTCAGATATAGTTGAACAACTGAAATATTCCTATAGGCATACAGGGTGTCTCTCCAGAAAAAGTTAGGAGAGGAATAGGAAAGATTTCATTCTAGTAATTTTTCAAAAAATTATTAATTTATTAAATGTTAACAGACTTGAACAATTCATTACTCAAAGAAGACTGCATAAAACTAAAATTGTTATATATTTTATTCTGTTAAAGTACATATTAAATTCCAAATTACATCCCCCTCTGGGATTACTTGATTCTCTAAATTTTATTAACATTATTTTATGTATGTGAATGCATGCATGTATGCAGAAACACATATTTGATAATATTACTTTTTATTGCTTGGATTAAGTTCATGTGGTTCCATTTGCTTTTTCAGGGAGTTTACTACAAAATCTTTACCCAAAACATTAATACTCTCCATTTTTTTCTCAAGAGTTCCAATTTCATTTTTAAATTTATTCCTTCATTCCTTCTATCCACATTTTTTCCACCCTGAGAATCTACTTGAATATATGGTAAAGTTAGTTTCTTTTCCTTATTTTACCTTCTCAGTTTCTTTTAATCCACAACATTAATTTCCTTCTCTACTTACATCTCTTCCTTAAATTCTGAGTTTAGAACTTGGCTGTCCTATCCAGTTTGGGTGGTTCCTCAATTTTCCCAATGTTCTCTTTTGAAGTCCTGGTTTGAGAAAGTGAATGGGACCCAAATACTAGGTTTTTGCCTTTCATTCCTGGTGATCCAATACCGATGTTATCCTTAACTCTCTCTCATGTATCACTTGTTGCATTATCACCAACTACAAGTCAGCTATGTTTCCATCAGCAGTCCTGATAAGCCTCAACTAGCTTGCTGAAGACTAGTTTAACACAAGGTAAAGGCCCCTCTTTGAAAATTGCAGTCTCCCTTTCTCAGAACAGTTATTTAGTGGGACAGTCACTTTCAAACAGGTCAGGGCCTAGATCCCACATACTTCAGGCTCCATTTACAAGAATTTGGACTAGCTTCAGATTTCCCTGGTATGCCCCTGTTCAGAATGACCAGATGCTTCTAGTGATCTTCTTGTCCAGTGAGACAAGTATAACTACTTCCCACTGGTTTTACTGATCACTATTTTATAGTACCCTTTAAAAAAAATCTTTGCTTTGGAATAAGAAGGTTAAGCTATAACTTTTCAAGTTCTACCTTAATAAAGCATAATTCATTTTTTTGGTAGCTGTATCAATTAGCACCATGCCTGAGTTCATATAGGCACTTAATAAATATCTGCTGCTTAAATATTCATCTAATCCATCCCTTTCATTTAACAGATAAAGATTGAAGTCCAGAAATATTAACTGCTGCCAATGCATAAGAATGGAAATTTTTTCTTCAAGTCTAGGAATTTTATCTGTTATAGTAAAATGATATGACATATTTTAAAAAGAAATGTAACACTGACATTAACATTTTCATAAAACTTCTATTTACATTACATCAAAAATTATTTCTTCTAAGCACAATTTAAGAAATGTTTGTATGCTGGTAAAAACTGCAAGATTAGGATAGTAAATTTTACTTTAGGGAATATTATAAAGGGCCCTGAATGTCAGGCTAAGCACTCTCTTTATTTGGTGGGCAAAAGAAAATGTCTTGGAGAGTACACAATTAAAGCAATTCCTTAGAAAGATGAATGTGTTAGTGTAGTAAAGAATAAGAGACTGTCTCATAACTCACAAGTTTACCTAGCCAAATCTGTGTAAAACTAGCAAAATAATCAACTCAGTAATCAACTCAGAACTTTAAACATAAAGGATAGTTTGAGATAGTACAATTTTAACTTCTACATTTTACAGAAATGAGATGAAGATAGGTGAAATTGAACTCTTATTTTCTTTAATGGGTAATTAACCCAATCGCTTTTCACGATGCTGGGCACCACAATGATTCTGAGTAATGCAACTGTGAAATCGTTATTTTGATATATTGACCTAGACAAAAAAAGCTTCATTCCTCTACCATACCAATGCCAATAGACAAATGGTAAAATTTCTCCCTCTCCTGTACCGAATTTCTTCAATTTTCTTGACTTTCACTATTCCTTTTATTAAAATCCCCCTTGCATTATTAATATAATTCCCTTCATCCTGGAGCTTCCTCTGGTAAAACTCATTTTACCTTTCATCAACTGAAATTTACCTATTCCTGAGAGAACTACTAATTTCTAGTTGCTACTCCCATTTCCCACTCCACAAATCTCATAGTTTATTTACTGCATTCCTTGCTCCAAACTGAAATTTTCCCACTATTACTTAACTTTTCCTCCTGGAAAGTTCATGCCATTTTCTATGTAATTAATGCAGAAAATATCTCTTGATCACCTGGAGACTCTCCTTTCTCTTATGTCATTGGTACTTCATGGTTTGTTTGTTTATCTGTCTTTTTTTCTGATATTGTCCTTGGAAATGGCTTAGAATAGTGCCTGGCACATAATAGATGATTAATAAATGTTTGTTGATTGATGATCCTTCAAACCTCTGAACCACACAATTTCTTGAATTAATTTCTATAACTCCAAAAATCATTTACTTCTGCAAAGCAGAGTGAATAATTAGTTCTTTAGTCTAGCATTCAAACCATTTTTACATAGAAGTTCTATACTACTAAGCCTGTATTATTTCATACTATTTACATTCTTAAATTTTAAAATAAAACATTGATTGTTTTATTTTTATGTTATCAAAACTTCACAATTGCATTACCAAAGTCATTGAGTGTATACACACTCATATATATGTATGTAAGTATGTATGTGTGTGATTCAGCTTCAATTTGTATCCAATCATGTAATTCTTTCCATGGTTCTCTGTATTTCTTTACCCCTGTATCATTTATCTGATTCTGCAGGGTCAACACCCAATACTTCCACAACCTACTATCTTTTGTCCTGATTCTCATGAAGCTAAAAGGAACTGGAGAAAGCAATGGAACAGTACTGGCAGGATCCATTACAAATTTACTTTACATCATTTCAATAGCAGTAAGGCAATCACTTGATATAGCTTTATCTGATTCACTGTTTCACTTGTCATAACTTCTAAATCTTCTCTTCACTCCTTAAAATTCCCGTGGTTCCTATTTTATTCCTCTACCCCTAACAAACTTATATGAAAATTTTGCTTCATATTTCACTAAAAAACAAACCACAAAACTTCAAGATCACTCAAGAAGAATTCTTTTTATCTCCACATATTTCCTGTGTCTTGATGAGGTGTGAATACCTTCAATACCTGGTGGTGATGAGGTTGGTGGCAAAAAGAGAGTTGTTATAATCCCCTTTTAATCAGCCACAGGTATTAAAGTGAAATAATTCACTTATTCCTGAATTATTAATTACAAAATGAAAGTTTATTGTTGGATAGAAACCCATTTGCTAAGAGACTGGCTTCTATAGTGGCATTGGGGAAATGGAGTTTTGGCACTGAGAGAATGCTTTCTCAGCAGGCAGAGTCCTAGCAGCTGACCAACTACCTGCCTTCTGAAAGGAGTTAAGTTTAAGGGAACCTGTTATATATAGGTATCTTGGTGGGGGCTGAGACAGCCTAAGCTGATCATACCAGGATTTCTCAAACTGAATGCGAATTTCTTTGGGAGTTGATTTAGCTCTGAATAGTGTTCTCTCATCCTGGGAGGATGGGCCCTGTCTCTAGACTCCTTGGAGCCTAGGAGATCCTAATCTCTGAGATCAGAAAGGAGGACACAATAAAGGGAATCTTAAAGAGAACACAGCTTCAGTAAAGGGAACAGTTTCCCTCCTACTTAATCCCACATAAAGAGATGGCTCTTTCTCCCTCCCAAAGCGATTTTAATCCCACTATTTCTACTAACTATTCTATATCCCTTTCATGGTTTAACTTCCTGAATCCATATAAAATGTATAATTCCACTTCCTTTCCTCTCTCTTAACTCTGCTATATAGTTCTGATTTCATCATTCAACTGAAAAAGACACTCCAAAATCATAATGATTTCTTAGGTGCAAAATATGATCACTTTTGGGGGCGGAGAGCAGAAAGGACTTTCTGTGACCTCCTCTGACCTTCTCTCAGACCAATAGCAGATTAAGCCTCTGAATTGGTTCTGGAATCATAGAACCCAGAAATATTTGGAGTACAACACATTCTCAGAAGAAGATACCTTGGAAGAACCTCAGAACGTTGTCTGTTTCAGTTGGGCAGGGGGACAGCGTGCGGAGCCCAGACCCCAGCACAGAGAGCAAGGAGCTGGGGCAGGGAATCAGAGCCTTGCAGTGTCTGCTGGGTAATCTACTGTGGGCCTCTCAGGCCACTCTGTCCTGGTTGCAAGCATTAGAAGACTGGTGCAAAGGACTAATTGTAAAGCACTGAGCCCCGAAGAACATTGGACTTAGCCTGATTACCCAGCACCATAAGTCAATCAGCAGAACTGTCCCAGGGCAAACTGAAACAGCTGTTGCTCCTTTGCATTAAGAGCAGACCTCAAGGTTAAAAAATGTGCAAAAAAACAAAAAAGTCTCACCACAGACACATTTATGTAGTAGGGGTCCTCAAACTTTTTAAATAGGGGGCCAGTTCACTGTCCCTCAGACAGTTGGAGGGCCAGACTACAGTAAAAACAAAAACTTTGTTTTGTGGGCCTTTAAATAAAGAAACTTCATAGCTCTGGGTGAGGGGGATAAACATCCTCAGCTGCTGCATCTGGCCCGCGGCAGTAGTTTGAGGACCCTTGAGAGAAAAAGAAGAACAGGCCTCAAATCCTGAGGCTCCTAAAGGTAAAGCAACTCCAGATGAAGCCCCAAGGGAAACATGAGCAGGTCCCCATTTCACAAGGCTTTCTTGGAAGACTGCATGCATAAAGGATCTTAAAAGATAGTTAGAAGAAAAATGGGAAAAGGGAATGAGATCTTTACAAGAAGGGATGGGAAAAGCATATAAGTCTTTACAAAATGGATATGAAAAAGATAACAATTCGTTGAAAAACAAAATTTGTGAACTGGAAAAAAAAATGCAATGAAGAAAGCAATTCAATTGCCAGATACAAAAGGAACTAAAAAAGGCAACTGAAGAAAATAATACACTAAAAAAAAAGCAATGACTTTTTCTTAATTCTCAAATTTATTTTAACTTTTCTGAATGTCTTTGCCACAGTCAACCACTCTCTTTCCTGTAGGTTTTTGTGACAGTGCCCACTTGCTAGTACTATTTCTGTCTGATCAATCCTAAATTTCATTTGCAGAACCTTCCAAATCAAGCTTACCCAACATAGGTGTCCTTTAAGAGTCTAACCTGAGCTTCCTTCTCTTCTCGGTGTTTTCAATTATCTTCAGATGATTTTCAGATCTAAAATTGTCACATCCTTATCTCTCTCCTGATGTTCAGTTTCATATTGAATGGCCATTCTGTGGACATCTTAAATTCTATGTTTAGTATACTGAACTCACTCTCTTTCCCTGTAATCCCTTCCCTCTTTCAATCTTTCCTGTTACAATAGAAGGTTAATACCATCTTCCTCATGATTCCTCATCCTCTCTCACCTTAACTATCTAATTTGTTAATAAGTCTAATAAATTCAACTTTCACAAAATCTCCTCTATAAACCTCTTTTTTTTCTTCTGAGATGGGGGCCCACATGGTGAAAAACTATCACCATATGCTTAAACTACAGAGAAAGCCCTTTGGTTGTTTTACCTGCCTTAAATCTCTCTCCATTAATCTGTAACAGACACTAAGATATCAAAATGATACTTGGAAAAGAGCAGTGAGGAGATTTCACTCTCCTACTTAAATTCTTGGACTGTCTTTTTTTTTTAAATAATTTTTATTAACTTAAAAAATCAGCAAAATTTCCCTCAGTATTATTCCTTATTCCCCTCACTGTGAACCATCCCACAGAATTATTTTTTAAAAACTTACATTTACAATGTATATTTATGGTCCTCCTACCTCTTCAAACAGATTGGGGTAGGGAAGAGTATTCTAGTATCTTTTTGGAAAACATTCTTTTGATGTTTTTGTGTTTATTTTTCCATTTTCTTTATTATAATCATTGTGTATATCAGTGGTTCTCAAAGTGTGATTCAAAGAATTCTGGGAACCTCTGAAATCCTTTTGGAGGATCTACAAATTCAAAATTAGTTTTTATTTCTAATATGGTAAATATAATCTACATAAAAACTTTTTGGACAGATCCTCAATCATTTTTAATAATATAAAGATACTGATAATAAAAGTTTGAGAATCACTGGTGTATATACTGTTTTCGAATTTCTATCACTCATTCAAATCCTTCCATGTTTTTCTATACTAATCATATTCATAATTTCTTAAGGATATGACAATATTTATTTATCACAATAATGCAATTCATGTACCCTTTCCCAAGTGTGGATGCTTACCCCTCCATTCTTATTAACACAAAAACTGCTATTTACTTAAATGTTTACATGGGGGGAATTCCTTTTTTTAATCGATGAATAATTGATAAATTGATCAATTTGAAAATTGATTTTACAAATTCTCAAATATTACAACCCTTTAATTCCTCAACTTATTCATTCTTCCCACCTCAACTATCCATTAAAGATGGACATACCCAGATTCTTGACGTTACCCACAAAAATGTACTATTTGTATACAAATTCTGAAATTCAATTGTCTCTGATCAAAAATCTGTAATTTATGTAATTAATGGTCAAATGAATTAATTTCTTTAAATCAGTGGCATTGGGGCATATCCATACAAATATCAGGTATATAACAATCAGAGTAGCATTCTATAACTACACTGTCTCGAGATAATACTTTACAAGACAAAGAGAAATATATGGAAATATCTTTATAAATGTGTGTGTATATACTCTTATGAAAGATGGCTTTAAGTTATGAAGGTTTCATAATATTCTGAATATGAAGAGAAACTACAATTTAGAAGAGAATAGTGGCTGAAATTAATCTTATACTAACAACTAGGGGCATTAAACATTCCATAATGATGTCAATTGGGGCAGCTAGGTAGCACAATAGAAAGCTCTGGGTTTTGGCTATGACATTCTTGATAGTTTCATTTTGTAGTTTCTTTCAGAAGGAGTGACTAATGGATTTTTGTTTATTTCTTATTTGCCTTGGGGTTTTAAGCAACAGAGGCACTTTTCTTTACAGAGTATAAGTTTTCTTATTCATCACTTTTTTCCCTGGGATATATAATCTTTGAGTTGTCTCTACAAATCCTGGTTTCAAAATCTACATATTCTGCTTGAAAAGACGTCCTATTTTCTTTAATAACATTAGTTTTTTACTTCTCTAAGTGGGTACTGCCTCAGTCAACCTGAAACCTGTTAAAAGACCTTAGCCTAAAAAGGGCAAGGTCTCCCACTACAACCAGGGTCATCTCTAGTTGCTCTGATCTATTATTTTGCCACTGGATAGCCTTGGAGGAAAGAGTGAGGTTGTTGATTTTGTACAGCCCTCTCTCACTTAAATATAATTTATTTGTTAAGTCATAGAATCACATTCTGGATATTATGGCCTTCTTCAAGAATATAAACAACAGTTATGGTTCTTTATTTTCACTTTTACTTTTACCTAATTGCATTTCTAATCAGTTTCTCTCTTTTTTATTTGGTAAGACCTGATATTTTGGATTCAAGTTTTCTATTCTGCCAATTATTTCTTTCAGAATATTTTTATTTATCTGTCCATTCAGGAGTATCTTGCTCTTCAGAAGTATCAAGTTCTCATGATAATCTTCAAAGTCCTGTGCCTCATCAAGGGTTTATTCTATTTTCCTTTGTTTTGAAATATTTCAGTGCTCTCTTATCTAATCTGAAAGTCATATTCCGTTCTATTAGTATTTTTTTACTTGACTTATAACTTCCTATCCTCCTCTTATTCCTCCTCTTTTTCCTTCATTTTATATAATCCCTCTCTTCATATGGGGAGTCTTATACTCCTTATACATGTGGGTCCTCTGTTCAAAGGAATATAATTTTTGGTTACTTATATTTGGTAAGATCCTGGGATTTGGGAGATAATTTTGTTTTTTACATTTCCTATTTATCTTTTTATTTTCAAAAAGCTGGGACAATAATTCTATCTTGTACAGTTTTCATTTATGACTCCTTAAAATATTGATCTGAAAAAACCTGCTTTGAAAAAGTCTATTGTGATTCAAATGGAGCTACCTGACTATTCTTTTAAACCCCAATTACAATGGCTTTCATAGAGTGCCCAATAATAGGTACCAGTCAAAGCCGGATTTGAATGGCTCAGAGTGTATATAGCAATAGTTTTCTGTTCTGGCCAGAAGCTTTTAAGGTCTTCTACTCTCAGACTCCTTTTGTGATGACAAACTAGGCCATCTTTTGTCTCAATTTTTATCTAGACAAAATCACTGAATGGATATTACCGCAGACAAACTGGGGACCAGAAAAATACTTTAGCTTACAAAGGCCAAGGTCACCCATTGCATCTTGGGCCATCGGGAGTATTCTTGATTTTGGTTTTGTCACTAGACTGTGATGACTCTAGAGGAGAGAGCGAGGCTGATGATTCTGCACAGGCTGACCTCACTCAAAACCACGTGAGACACAAGTCAAGATGGTAATGTCTTTAGTCTTTTTTGAGAAGGAAGGATGAGGAATAACAACAAACAAGAATAACACAAAGAACAACAAAAGCTTTACAGAAGAGAGTGTGGAAGATGCTGGGTAGAGGTTCCCTAGGTTTCGAATACTGCTTAACAGATTTTTTTTCAGCGTATTGACTAGTTTTACTGATTTTGTTTTGTCTTCCCCTCCTTTTTGCTTTTAAAATTGTAATATAAAATAGATCACTTGAGAAGGAAAGGGAAGAAATTCAGAGGGAAATTTAGCAATGTAAAGATGAAAAAGATCATTAATTTTTTAAAAAAGATGTTTAGTGTTCAAAAATAAATGAGTCCTTTTTTTACACCATTTAAACCATATAGGTAGTATACAGTTAGCCCAAAATGTCTAGTCAGTCTCAGACAAGACTAGGATATATTTTATATTCTATAGAGCAGCAATCCTATCCATTCTCTCATAATGCACAAAGCATTATAAATTCCTTGAGGGCACAGACTTTTTCAATTTTATATCTACATTTCCAGTTTAAAATATAATAAACATTTAATTTTTAAAAAACACATTCGTTCAGTTCAATTCCTATGACACATTATCAGAGAATACTGATATACTGGAAAGCATATATAGGATGACAACCAGGAAGGTTCATGTCATATGAGGATTTATGAAGAGATTGTAAAGAAATTAAAGATGTTTAATCCAAAGACAGAAGAGAAGGGAATAACTATTGATTAAGTGCCTATCATGTGCTAGGCACTATGCTAAAAGCTTTACAAATATTGTTTTATCTGACCCTCATAACATTCCTGGATGATAGGTGTTACAATTATTCCCATTTTACATTGGAGGAAAGTGAAACAGAACTAAATTCCTTGCCCAGAGACACAGAGCTAGAGACTAAGGCTGGATCTGATAATCCTATCTTCCAGGGATATTATGAAGGTCAAATACAGTATTTATAAAATGCATAGTCATTAAAAAGGACAAGGACAATATTGATTAATATTAACAAGAAAAAAAATTAAAATCTGTATTAGAATTGCATGACACATACTAAAAATAGCCCAAAAAATATTAATTCAAATTAGGTGACATTTGGAAGCACCAACCTGGATAATGTAGGAGCTGGCACTCCCCTTGTTCTCATTGGTGGTTTTCCACGAACAACAGGAACATCAGCATTTTCTGAACCACCATTCAGGTATGTCAATTCTTGGAGCTGTGCTTGCCTGATTTCATCATTATAATCCTGAACAAAAGAGAAGTTTAACAAATCATTTTTCTGTTCATTTTCACTGTGAGAAAGACTTTAAAAAGTACTTTTTCATACATTAAAGAGAGTTGATGAAGAATTTACAAGATAAAATACAATCAGAAATCATTAATATCATTTCTAGTGAAATGAAAAGGTTCTATATTATAATTTGCAAAACTAAGCCAATCTTAACCATGGCATGCTGCCTAACTTTGTAGAACTCCTTTATCTTTATGTAATTATGTGATCAAACACCCTTAAGTCTTCTCACACTTTGCTCTGCAATTACATATATTCTCCTTTGAGAATTTTACATTTCAACAATCAGCATCTTGCTGGGAGCAGGGTAGAGTGAATCCTGGGACTTAAGTATAGTTCATACCAATAAAGATTATTCAAGGAGGATTCCCATGGAGAAAGAGCTACCTAATTGTGAAGAGATATGAAAATTGAGTAGCTGTCTTCTCTATGAGAGTACTCTGTATCTCTGGATAGCATCTAAGCATAAATTGGCTTAGACAAAGGGATATATGAATTGTCAGATCCAGTTGAAACATGAAGTTGAAGAAATAGCAAATCGACAAGTGAATGGTAGAACCCTCTGGGATGTGGACTAAAAGACAGAAGGTTGGGAGGAGAGGGAAAGGCCTCATGACTAAGTCACAGTATATGACACTTCCATGCGGGAACAGAAAGATTTACAAAGAAAACATAGAAAAGGATGCTCAAATTTGGCACTTCAAAAGGTTTAACCCCATAACAGACAAAGAAGAAACAGTAAGGCTGTAATCTATGCTTCAGAAAATAAAATTCTCTAAAAATCATGGAAAAGACAAGAGGAATGAGGGCAACAAAAGTGAAAATTATTTGGGAAATGCTTCAGGAAAACAAAATCATTAAAAATAAGAGCATGGAATTGAGAAGGAAGGGAAGATTTTTGAACTATCCATTTAAAAGGAAAAGATTAAAGGAGAGAAATACATACAAATATGCTGAATAGGTTAAAAAAGGAGTAATTTATTTAATTCAATGAATCTGATAAGTTGGATAAATCATCAGAAGTTGTAAAGGGAGACAATCTATAGGAATAGAATAATGTTTGAAAGTACCATACCCCAAACTAATCATAGAACTTAATTATAAGATGAAATATATTGAAAACATCCACATATATAAACACACACACACACACACACACACACACACACACACACACACGAGACAAATGCATTAACGTGGAAGGATTAAATAATACAATAAAATGAAAGTCAGTAACAGAATGGATAAGAAAACAAACCCAACACCATGAAAAAAATACACATGCAAAATCAAAAAAGAGGAAGAGGAATAAAATATATTATGTATCAGATTTTTTTAAAAATTGAAATCGTGACGATACTTTCCAAACTAATCTATTTATTTAGTGCTATACCAATCAGACTCCCAAGAAAATAGTTTAATGATCTATAAAAAATAATAACAAAATTCATATGGAAGAACAAAAGGTTGAGAATCTCAAGGGAATTAATGAAAAAAAAAAATAAATGAAGGTGGCCTAGCTGTATCTGATCTAAAACTATATTATAAAGCAGCAGTCACCAAAATCATTTGGTATTGGCTAAGAAATAGATTGGTTGATCAGTGGAACAGCTAATTAGGTTCACAAGACAAAATAGTCAACTATAACAATCTAGTGTTTGACAAGTCCAAAGATTGTAATGGGCTGAAGTTTGAGTTGATGCACTGAGGCCCCAAGTACATGAGGCTAAATAGTAATTGGGCTATACTCTATTAATATACATGATTGGATAAAGAATGGTCCCTGCCCACTCTCCCTGCAAGTCCTGATGTGTTGTATTGGAAATGACGATTTTGGGGGGTGGAGGCAGAGAGAGACAGGAAGAGAAGCTGGGAGAGATTGGCCTGGGTTGCATGCTTGTAGCTGCTGGTCGTGTGGCTGCTGGTCGAGCTAGCTTCTTGACTCAGCTGCACACATTGCTATCGCTGATTCTCTTCCACCTCCGATCCTTCTTCACTGAGAATAAAGACTGATTAAAGATTTTCCCCTAACCTGAATTCCTGACTCCGGTTGATTTTAAAATATGCAGCCTTCACAAATGATCCTAACTTTTGGGATAAGAATTCATTATTTGACAAAAACTGCTGGGATAACTGGAAATTAGTATGGCAGAAATTAGGCATGGACCCACACTTAACACCATATACCAAGATAAAATCAAAATGGGTCCATGATTTAGGCATAAAGAACGAGATTATAAATAAATTAGAGGAACATAGGATAGTTTGTTTCTCAGACTTGTGGAGGAGGAAGAAATTTGTGACCAAAGATGAACTAGAGATCATTATTGATCACAAAATAAAAAATTTTGATTACATCAAATTAAAAAGCCTTTGTACAAACAAAACTAATGCAAACAAGATTAGAAGGGAAGCATAAAACTGGGAAAATATTTTCACAGTTAAAGGTTCTGAAAAAGGCCTCATTTCCAAAATATATAGAGAATTGACTCTAATTTATAAGAAATCAAGCCATTCTCCAAATGATAAATGGTCAAAGGATATGAACAGACAATTCTCAAACAAAGAAATGGTAACTATTTCTAGCCATATGAAAAGATGCTCCAAGTCATTATTGATCAGAGAAATGCAAATTAAGACAACTCTGAGATACCACTACACACCTGTCAGATTGGCTAAGATGACAGGAAAAAAATAATGACGAACGTTGGAGGGGATGTGGGAAAACAGGGACACTGATGCATTGTTGGTGGAGTTGTGAATGAATCCAACCATTCTGGAGAGCAATCTAGAATTGTGCCCAAAAAGTTATCAAACTGTGCATACCCTTTGACCCAGCAATGTTACTACTGGGCTTATACCCTAAAGAGATACTAAAGAAGGGAAAGGGACCTGTATGTGCCAAAATGTTTGTGGTGGCTAGAAAGTGGAAAATGAACGGATGCCCATCAATTGGAGAATGGTTGGGTAAATTGTGGTATATGGATGTTATGGAATATTATTGTTCTGTAAGAAATGACCAACAGGATGATTTCAGAAAGGCATGGAGAGACTTACATGAACTGATGCTAAGTGAAATGAGCAGAACCAGGAGATCATTATATATGTCAACAACGATACTGTATGAGGATGTATTCTGATGGAAGTGGATTTCTTTGACAAAGAGAAGATCTAACTCAGTTTCAATTGATCAACAATGGACAGAAGCAGCTACACCCAAAGAAAGAACACTGGGAAATGAATGTAAACTATTTGCATTTTTGTTTTCTTCCCGAGTTATTTTTACCTTCTGAATCCAATTCTTCCTGTGCAACATGTGAACTGTTCGGTTCTGCACACATATATTGTATTTAGGATACCCTATGACATATTTAACATGCATAGGACTGCTTGCCATCTGGGGGAGAGGGTGGAGAAATGGAGGGAGAGGAAAAGTCGGAACAGAAGTGAGTGCAAGGGATAATAATGTTGTAAAAATTTACCCAGGCATGGGCTCTGTCAATAAAAAGTTATAATTATTTTAAAAAATTGAAATCAGGCTAATTTTTAAAGAATTGAAATAACTTGAAAAATAAAAATTCTTAAATGTCATGAAAGATAAACAGAGAAAGAGTACTTTTGAAGGAAGCATAAACAGTTAAACCTTATGGAACTAGGACAACAAAATCATTTGGATGAATGCAAGATCAAGAACATCAAGGAAAATAACAAAATAAAAGGAGGAATAAAAGAGGTTGTAGATGTACCAGATTACAAACTACCCTATAAAACAATAATAAAAAATGATTTGCTACTGGTTAACAAAAAAGAAACAATGATCACTATAGCAGAATAAATATATACAGAAGCAAACAAATGTCAAATATTTGATAAATCTAAAGACTTCAGTGATTGAGTTAAGGACTCATTTTCTGACAAAAATGAAAGGGAAAAGTAAATCAGTATGAAAAAAAAACTATGGATTTAGACCAACAATCATCATATGCCATGACTGAAATGGATTCCTAATCTAATTATAACATGTCACATTTTTAAACAAAGAATCATGGATGTATGGATAAGGGAACAGATGAAAATCACAAAAAAGATGAGGATATCATAAAAGATTTTTAAATGAACAACTTTGATTATTTTAAAATATAAGGTCCCATTTTCACCCAAAAAACCATTTCAAACAATTCCAATTCAATAAGATTAGATGTAAAATGGGAGAAAGGGAAGGAAATCCTTGCAGCAATTTTCATTGATAAATGTGTCATTTCCAAAGTATAGAAGTTACTGATTCAAATTGATAGGAATAAGAGCCATTCCTCAACTAATATATGGTCAAAGAATATAAATAGGTAGTTTTTAGTGGAAGAAATCCAAACTATCTATAACCAAATTAAAAAAAAATATTCTACATCATGAATAGCAGAAATGTATGATTAAAGTAATTCTGAAGTTTCACCTTATAACCATAGGACTGACAAAGTTAAAAAAAAAAAAAAAGGAAAATGACAAACATGGAAGGAACTAGGGGAATAAAGATAAAAAGGAGTGGAAAAGCAGAAGGCCAGGTTGTGAGGATTTTTAAATGACAGATATGATTCTATATATGATCCTGAAGTAGTAGGGATTTTATGTAGTGAAGAAGGGGAAGACTTTGGGGCTACAAGAAAGGGAAGGCTGACATACATATTAAGACCTCTGTTTTTTAAAAAAAAGGATCACTTTGGCAGCTGAGTAGAGGATAAACTAGTGTGGGGAAAGATTTGAGATAGAGGTCAATGAGAAGGCTATTGCAATAGCTAATCCACATATAAGGCAATGAAGGCCTGCACCAGGGTGGAAAGAGAATTGATCATGTGGTATGAGAAAGGGCAGGTAAAGGTGACATCTAGGTTACAAAATGAGGTAATTAAAATGATGGTACTTGGCAACAGAGAAGGGAAAGTTGTTTTTTTGGGAGGCAGAGCAGGAAGAACATGATTAGTGTGTTGGACATGGTATTTAAAATGTCAACTGGACATTCAGTTTGAGAAGTTTGAAATGTTTAACAGTCAGCTGACGATATACTGGAATTCAAGAGAAAGGTGAGAATGGACAAATCAATTTGAGAAATATTTGCAAAGGGTTGATAATTAAATCTATAGACTCAAATAAGATCACTAAGTAGTATAGTTTGTTTATTTTTATTTCTAATAATAATTTTCCCAAATAGATACAAAGATAGTTTTCAACATTCTCCTTTGTAAAACCCTGAGTGCTTCAATTTTTTCTCCCTCTCCCCCCTCTGCCCCTGCCCAAGACACAATCTGATGTTAAATATGTGCAATTCTTAACATTTCTATATTCTTAATTTTGCACAAGAAAAATCAGATCTAAGGAGAAAAAGCCATGAGAAAGAAAAAAAAGCAAACAAACAATAACAACAAAGGAGAAAATACTATGCTTTGATCCACATTTCAGCCCTATGCTCCTCTTTCTGGATGCAAATAGATCTCTCCAACACAAGTCTATTGGAATTGATCTGAATCACCTCATTGTTGAAAAAAATCAAGTCAGAGGTGATCATCACATAATCTTGTTGTTGCTATGTACAATATTGTCTTGGTTCTATGCACTTCACTCAGCATCAGTTCATGTAAGTCTTTCCAGGCCTCTCTGAAATCATCCTGCTGATTGTTTCTTACAGAACAATAATATTCCATTACATTCATATACTGTAACTTATTCAGCCATTCTCCAACTGATGGGCATCCACTCAGTTTACAGTTCCTTGCCACTACAAAAAAGGGCTGCACAAACATTTTTGCACATGCGGGTCGGTCCCCTTCCCTCTCTTTGGGATACAGGCCCAGTATAGACACTGCTGGATCAAAGGGTATGCACAGTTGATAGCCTTTTGGATACAGTTCCAAATAATGATCCAGAATGGTTGGATCATTTCACAACTCTACCAATGATGTAGTAATGTTCCAGCTTTCCAAACCAATAGTCTTGAAGAGTCATACATAAGTTTAGGGGACAACTTTAAACAAAGAATTTAGTCATGGAATGGAAGAGGTATATGGGGAGATAGTGGGCAAGGACACATAAAAGTTTTTGATTGATTTTCTTTATCATGGTTGTGCTTGTAGAAAGCAGGGAAATATGAAACAAGAAATAAATGAAAGAATCAAGTTATAACCCAGAAAAAAAAGAAAAAAAAAAAAAAAAGAAAGCAGTGAAATAACCACTAGATAAAAGATTCAAGACTAGTCAGAGGAGGGATAGCAGAGGGAACAACAAGCCTGATAGAGGCTTAAAACTTAGCAAATAAAAGGGGTATTTTTACATGAGACTATGGCAAAGGAGAAAATTGAAGATGACATCTGAATGATAGGAGATAAAGGAAAAGTATAGAAGGTGTATAAATGCTTCAGTTAATAGCTTTAATCTTTTTCACTGAAACATGAAGCAGGAGCCAAGATGATGGAGTAAACTCAGGAAGTTGCTTGAGCTCTACCAGTTTCCCTCAAAAACCACATGAAATCAAACCTCTTAACAGAGTCTGAGGGAATGAAATCCCTCTCCAGCTCAAGATAGATTAGAAGGATTTCAATAAAGGTCAGTGTGACTGGAGCGAAAAGGGTATTTAGCCCATCACAGATCCTGGGAAATCAGGGGGGGCAGTCTCTAGATCTAGATCAGAAGGCAAACTATGGGAAACCAGGCTGTTTCCTGAACAGAGCAGGCAAAGCTACTGCCTGTAAACACAAGGGGGCTCTGTGCTCAAAGCCAAAGCTCAAAGCAGCACAGGAAGCTTGGGACAGCACCATCTACATCCCAAGAGCAAAGCTCCCCCTTAAAAGTTAAAAAAAGAGGAAATACAAAAAGAAAAGGAAAGAAAATGAGCAAGAAACAGAAAAGAACCTTTACCATAGAAAGCTACTATGGTGACAGGGCAGACCAAAACACAAATTCAGACATGGATAGAATGTCAAAAGAAGAAATTGCTAAGAGTGAGATAAATTCATTTCAAGCCCAAAGAGGCTTCTTGGAAGTGCTTATAAAAGACTTTAAAAGGTAATAATGAGAAAGGAAATGAAAGTTATACATGAAAAAGTCAACACCTTGGAAAAGGAAGGAAAAAAATTTGTCTGAAGAAACCAAAAAAGTAAAAAGTAGAATAAACCAAATGGAAAAAATGGTATAAAAGATAATTGAAGAAAATCACACATTAAAACTAGAACAGGGCACATGGAAGCTAATGATTCTATGAGACAGCATGAATCAGTCAAACATAGTAAAAAGCATGAAAAAAAATGCAAGAAAATGTGAACTACCTCATTCACAAAACATATGACCTGGAAAATAGTAAGAGAGAATTTTAAAAGTATTGGCCTACCTGAAGGCCATAACCAAAAAAAGAGTCTGGATAGCTTCAAAAGATCATTAAGGAAAGTTGTGTCACTATTCTAGAAACAGAGGAGGAAATACTCATTGAAAGAATATATCAATCACCTTCGGAAAGAGATCCCACAAGGAAAACCCCAAGGAACATTGTTGTGAAACTCCAGAACTACAATCTCAAGGAAAAAATATTGCAAGGTGACAAGACAAAAACAACTCAAATATCAAGAAACAACACTCGGAATTACCCAAGATTGGGTAATTCTATAAGATTCTACAATAAAGGACTGGAGGGCCTGGAATACCACATTCCAGCAGGAAAGGACCTAGAATTATAACTAACAATTAATTACCCAGCAAGACTCAGCATCATATTTCTGGAAAGGAGAGGGAGCTTCAATGAACTAAGAGAGATTCAATCATTTTTATTGGGAAAAAAACCCAACACAGAAAATTTAATCTATAAACACAGGACTTCAGAGAAGCATAGAATGGTTTAAATAGGGGCAAAATTTATGTTATTTAAAGGTTAAACTGTTTATACCCCTAGATGGGAAAATGATCTCTGTAACTATTGAGAACTGTATCTGTCACTGGGGCAGTCTGAGGAGGACATCACATGGACTGAGGGTGTGGTGGTGAATTGACTCTATTGTGACAATATCAAAGAAAAAGACATTAAGGGTTGGGAAGAATTTTGTACCGGAAAAAGAGGAAAGGGGATAATCAGTTTATATGAAGAGGCACAAAAAATAATAGTTAGGATAAGAGGAGATACTCTTCAATAAATGGGAGAAGAGAGAATATGTGCATCAAAAACATTTAAAAGGGGGGCAGCTAGCTGGCACTGTAGATACAGCACCAGCCCTGAGGACAGGAAGACCCAAGTTGAAATCTGATCTCAGATACTTACCACTTCCTAGTTTTGGGACCCTGGGCAAGTCCTTTAACCCTAATTTAACATTTAACATATATAAAAACCTAACACAAATATATATATATATATATATATATATATATATATATATATATATATATATATATATATATATATACACACATACCATTTCCTAATATTTGTGGTCAAATGATATCAGAAAATAACTATAATAATTAATGATGATATAATAAGTGTTTATATAAATCTAAACATTTGCAAAACTTTGTACAAAATCATTTGATCCTCTCAACATTTTATTCCACAGATGAGGAAACTAATGTTGAGAGTAGCTAAATCACTTGCCCAAAGTCAAATAGCTAATGTCTAAGGAAGAATCTGAATTTGGGTCGGCACTCTATTCATTGAGCAGTTTTTAAAAGAAATGCAAAATGTTAAAAAAAAAAAACAAAAAACACACACACATGCAAGACTGGTTTGATCAATCCTGCAACAAGTACAATTAATCCCCTAATAAGCATTTATTAAGCATCTTCTTGTCTCAGACATTATTCCAGACTGTGTTGGTGTGTTTCAGCCCAGACTCGTTATGTACCCTTGAGGGGGGAAGGAGCCTGTCTTTTTCATACTATCAGCTAAAATTGCTGACCAACTGCCTCAATTAGCAGACAACCCCAGGGGCTCTGGGAGTGGCAGTGATCCCCAATACCAGTCAGGCCTCCAACTCAAACTCAGCCTTTGTAGTCAATTAACCAGGTAAGCAGTTCCTCTGAACATGCAAAGGGTCAATGAACCAGCCCAGCCCAAGAAGCAAAGTATCCCAAGGAAGAGACGGGAGCAAGCATGTGCCAGAAGTGAAAACACCTTTATCACCTTATGCCCAAAGGCAGCCCTCCAAAATCAGGGGAGAGAGTACCTACCAGTCCCAGAACTCAGCAGCAAACGGGTGCCTCTGGCACCATGCCTGCAGAGATGCAGCCTGACCAGCACACTCCCACTGAAGACCCAGAAAAGAAACTTTGCATCAGAGTCCCTGGCAAGCTTCCCTTCTTCATCAAAAACAGGCATGATTTTATCAATGGGAACAACACTGCCTAGAGCACCTCTACCTCATGGCTGTGGCACCCAAAGAACCATGGGATGTTTCTCTGACTGCTGTAGTCTCTCCCATTGAACTCTTTGAGGTCAGGGACTGTCTTACTTTTCTATCTGTAACTCTAGTGCTTAACATAGTGAAAGCACCTAAGGAATACTTTTCTGGTAATTTTTATTCAATAACAAAATAGTTCACCAAAGTAAAGAAAAATAAGAAATTTCTAGTCTTATCTATTAAAAAGAGTGTTTTGTCACATGAGGAATAACAGAACAATCTGTGCTTTAACAAGAGAATGGGTTATTTTGGCATAAGAAAATATGGATAGGAGAATTTTAAGGAAATACAAGATTTCTATTAAATGATATAAAGAAAGCCAACAAAGAGAACACTTATAATGAACACAAAATTAAAAACAAGAACACTAAAAAGTAGTTAAAAATCTAATAAATTCACACTCTATCTTAGATTTTTAAAATTGAGGAAGAAAATATTCTAATCCTTAGCAGAGTGGTGGTAAATATGAATGCTGGAGCACATTATCAAAGTCAAAAGCATTGTTGTTTTTGCTGAAATTGAATAGACATTTTCTCTTTTTACAAAGGAGAGTTCACATAATAATAGAGGTAGGGAAATATCTAGTGTTTAAAAAAAGGGAAAACAAACTATGCTTGAATCTAAAGTGAGTTATAGTAGTGAATTAGCATAACTTTACTTTTTAAAAACCTTAACCTTCTAATATAAAAAGTATATGCTTCCAAGAATTACTTCCATCTGAGAACAGCTATTTAAAATAATAAAAAAACCATACTTGGACTTTTTGTATATTAAATTCAAATTATATGAAGGTTTCAATAGATCAAAGCAGTTGTCAACACTTTAAACCTTTATTTTTAACTGATAAATCAAAAAGAAAGTTCTCAGAACAAATAACTTGCATGCAACAACTTGTACATAAGACAAGAAAAAAAAGGAAGAGTAGAAAGGTTGAGACTAGAAAGTCAGTATGAAGGAACAGCAAGAATTTAGTAGAGTATTTCCTTTCATGATAATTATTGCCTAAATAAATGTGGAGTATGTAGCAAGAAAATGATACATTGTGACATCTAATAAATTTTTCTTACTATTTTCCCATAACTAGTTTCTGTTAAAAGCAACATTCATCCAAGTAGGCAGAAGGTAAATTATTTAAAAGTTCTTTAGCTATATACTGAAAAGAAAAAGGAGTCATTTATGATTGGAAAGACATACATGTGTGCATGCATGTGCACACATACATACACAATATGTATTTAAAGCCTATATCTCAATTTTTTTCTCAATGAAAAAGGGGTTAAGATATCAACTGAGAGAGAACAATTCAATTAGATATAAGATAAATCTTATATGCCTAAACTAAAACCATATATGCCAGCTGGAGCAAAATAAGCAAACAATAATCTAATAATGTGGCATAGTGACTATAGTGACCTGAATATGCAGAACGAAAAAAGAATACAAGACAATAAATTCCAGGAGAACGAGAAAAATAAAAACAAGCAACTTCACAAAGGGTAGCAGAGAATGAGCCACGAAGGGAAGATTTACTAAAAGCTTTACAATTATGATTTCATTTGATTCTTAAAACAATTCTCTGGAATTAAGTGCTATTATTACTTACATACTATAGTTGGAGGAAATGAATGAACTGCTAAGTGATTTACTCAGGATTACATAGCTAGCAAATGTCTAAAACCAGATTTGAATTCATGCCCAGTGCCACTTAAAATGATACAAATTGTGCATACCCTTTGATCCAGCAGTGTTACTACTGGGCTTATATCCCAAAGAGATTATAAAGAAGGGAAAGGGACCTGTATGTGCACGAATGTTTGTGGCAGCCCTTTTTGTAGTGGCCAGAAACTGGAAACTGAGTGGATGCCCATGAATTGGAGAATGGCTGAATAAATTGTGGTATATGAATATTATGGAATATTATTGTTCTGTAAGAAATGACCAACAGGATGATTTCAGAAAGGCCTGGAGAGACTTACACGAACTAATGCTGAGTGAAATGAGCAGGACCAGGAGATCATTATATACTTCAACAACAATATTAGATGATGACCAATTCTGATGGACCTGGCCATCCTCAGCAATGATATCAACCAAATCATTTCCAATGGAGCAGTAATGAACTGAACCAGCTACGCCCAGAGAAAGAACTCTGGGTGATGACTAAAAACCATTACACTGAATTCCCAATCCTTATATTTATGCCCACCTGCATTTTTGATTTCCTTCACAAGCTAATTGTACAATATTTCAGAGTCTGATTCTTTTTATACAGCAAAATAACATTTTGGTCATGTATACTTATTGTGTATCTAATTTATATTTTAATATATTTAACATCTACTGGTCATCCTGCCATCTGGGGGAGGGGGTGGGGGGTAAGAGGTGAAAAATTGGAACAAGAGGTTTGGCAATTGTTAATGCTGTAAAGTTACCCATGCATATAACCTGTAAATAAAAGGCTATTAAATAAAAAATAAATAAATAAAATGATACAAATTAAGGCAGAATTAAAAAAAAAAAAACAGGAAGAAACCAAGACTTATTTGAGCAAAGTCAAAATATGGGGAAAATGGAAAAGATGAGTTGTAGACAATAATAATAAAAATTACTGCTACAATAATTATTGCTACAACAAATACTGTCACTATTACCAATTGCCATATTATCACTTGACTTGTAAGACAGTTCTCAAAGACAGAATAATAATCATTTACTTCCCAGAAAACTATGATGAGAAAAAAAGGCTTTACTATATACAAGGGAATCTTTTTAAACATTACTCACAAATATTTTAAATAGAAGATGCAATAGAAAAAAAATCTATCTCTGAAGTCAAAGAATGTGGGTTCAAATCAAATTTCAGATAACTTAATACCTTTTGATATGTCACTTAGCTTATATTACTTCATCTTTAAAATGAAAGGCTTAGAGACAGCCTCTGAGTTCGTTTTCAAGGACAGACCTATAATTCTCAGGAGATATAATAGAAATTATCAGAAATTGTAGAACATCACTAGAAAAGAACATTAAACTTAATTCATTCATAAAAACGTTTGCAAAGAGATTTCAGGTCAAGCAGCTTCAAAAAATCAGATTATGTAAGAAGAAACTCCAGAGTCAGAATTATTCAGGACTATTTTTTCAACTTGAAAGAAAAAAAATAGAAAATTCATATATAGACACATACACACACATATATGTAATATATAGTATATTATATGTATATATATATATAATAAAAAGGAAATGAAATGACATGCCTCTTAACATCATGTGCCCTTCAAAATTATGCATTATTCTATAAAAAAGATAATTTTTATGTATGAATGAGCTCAAACATTCTTTTTAAGAAAACAAGTGTTATAAAGAGTACTAAAACAAGAAACAAAATCAAAAACAAATGCAGCAGCCAAAAGAAATAAAAGGGGGACAGACCAGTACAAACAATTCAACAGATAAGATAAAAGCAGAGAGCCCATCATCCCATGGCCAAGAATTCCTAAATGAAGAAAGGCAAACTGTGGCCTTTACCAATACAAATGTCATGGCAATCAAATAACCAAAGTGATATTAGGACTGAAGGAAGAGGGGGAAAATGAGCAACTAGAATTTATAAAACAAAATTTATCTATTAAACCAAAAGAAAAAAAAAAAACAAAAAGTGGAAAAAAACCCCTGAAAAATGGCAGAGAAAAGATGAGACATTCTATCTTAAGATATATTATAAAGCAGTAATAATCAAAACTATATGGCATTTTTAACATTGATTACTGGAAAAGATTGAACAGCAGTTACAATGTTTTACAAACTCCTAGAGTAAGGACTCATGGTTGATATACACATGAAAAAGAAGTCTGGGAGAAATTAGGTATAAACCAACATTGCAAAAGGAAAGTAAGCTTGAGATGAATGCATGATCCAAGTATAAAAGGCCTTGTATTAGAGAACAGAGTAAGAAATAATGACTATTTCTCAGTTTTCATTTTTGGTTATCTATATGTAGTCTCTGACATAATCAAAAACTGTCTTCTCTTTAATGCTTTCTTGGTATTGTGACACTGACCTCTCCTCTCTCCTTATTTTCTCATTATTGTCTAAAT
Organism: Sarcophilus harrisii; assembly: GCF_902635505.1. Lineage (NCBI taxonomy): Eukaryota > Metazoa > Chordata > Mammalia > Dasyuromorphia > Dasyuridae > Sarcophilus > Sarcophilus harrisii. Next base: position 626,762,458 of record NC_045426.1, on the reverse strand, counting down.
TTATATAACACCTTTGATGGATCTTTTTTCTTCATATGCTTGCAGGCTAATCACAGGTATTCCATTCCTCAAGATTCTTTTCTCCTTCTATATTATTTCCCTTGCTGATCTGATATATCTTCCAAGGTTTAATCATCTTCTTTATCAGATATTCACTAAATCTTGTCTAGCCCTAACCACTCTCCTGCCCTTTAGTCTTACCTTGCCAATAGGATGTCCCCAAGAACATCTTACACTCAACTTCCAAAACTGAACTCATCTCAGCCTTCCACCTCTGGCCAAGAGCTAGAGATTCGACTTTTTCAATACCCTCCTATATTGAGACTAGAACAGTCTCTCCAGCCTAGAATACCTCATGCCTGGAATACTGCAAGTTTTCTGAGTGGTCCACTTGTCACAAGGATTGCCAAATTCCAGTGCATCTTCCACTCAATTGTAAAAGAGACCTTCTTAAGAAACAGTTTTTACCATGTCACCCCTTCCTCCAATTCAATCAGCTCCCTATCACCTCTAGGATCAAATATTTAAAAATCCTAGCATTTAAAGCCCATCATAATCTGAAATTTTCTTACTTTTGATCTTCTTATACTTCCTTTTGCTTACACTCTATGATCCAGGGATACTGACTTGCTATTCCTTCACAAAGACATTGCTATCTTGTGACTTCATGTGTTTTCACAGGCTATTAGCCATTCTTGTCCTATTCTCCCAAATTATCTCTAACTTTCTGGTTTCCTGCAGATTCCAACTAAAATCTTAGCTCCCACAAGAAACATTCCAGAACTCTCTTAACAACAATGCCTTTCATTTAAGCTTAAGTTTGCATGTTGTCTCTCCATTGTACTATGAAATCCTTGAAAGTAAACATTATTTTTTGGGAAGGTCTTTCTTTGTACTTTCCTGGAATATAACAGAAAACTTATATTTAATAATGCTTATATGGACTTGACCTTTAAGAGTAATAGGCAAAGTTCTTGGCCAAAGGAAAGGAGAATGACAGAGAGAAGTTCAACATTTTTTAAAGAGAAAAAGTTCTCAAGATTTTACACAAATAATCAATGCAAATTCGAAGTGAAATAGTAAACAAGGGAAAAATACTTGGAACAAAATTTCTCCAAAGATAGGATGATATTCAAGATATAAAAGGGACTGATGACAAAACAGAAGTATTTTCCAGGAGATGAAAGTATATGGACAGATAATTTTCAAAAGAAATGTCAATTATCAACAATTTCAATAACTGTTGAAAAGAGATGGTTTCAGAGAAACCTGGGAAGATATGTATGAAGTGATTGAGGGTGAAGTGAGCAGAACTTAGAAAGTGATTTATTTAATAGTAACAATATTGTAAAAAAAAAATAACTTTGAAAGATTTTTTAACGAATCTTATCAATAAAATCAACTTCTATGACTTGTGAAATGTGATAAGATAGCATGCTATCTTCATGACAGAGACAGAGTGAGAACCTCAAGATAACGAACAAGACATTTTTCACAGGGAAGATAGAGGAATTTGCTCTGCTTTATTATGCTTGTTGTTATAGGCTTGGGTTTTTTTTTTTCTCTTCATAGATTTTTTTTTACAGAAATATTAAAAACATGCATATAATTGATGATGGTAAAGTTTATAATCTAGCTAGCATATATAGTACTTTAGGGGTTACAGAGTTCTTAGGCAATCTTACTTCTTTGATCCTGGACAGTAGATACTATTATTACCTAGTAAGTGGACATTGGGCAATAGGTGCTATTTTAATACCATTTTGTAGATGAGGTCAAATGGTTTGGCCAGGGTCACATTGGTAGTAAGTACATATAGCAGATTTCAAATTCAGATCTTACTGATTTTCAGTATAGCAAATTTAAGGGTTTACGAAGAAGGTAATTTATAAGCAATAGAAAAATATGTAGCTAAGAGCACAAAAAAAAAAAAAGAAGAATTTACAACTATCTTTCATTATAGTCACAAATTTCTAACAAGGTATTATCTGTTTTCTATTTGCCTAATAAACACATGTTCAAAATTGATCTCATTTGGCGTCCCTAAAATATGTGTTTTCTTGGATTCTTTATTTTTGTTTATGATACCAGGAGTGTCTCAAGGATCTCAGCTTATCATCTGAATCACTCTGACTCTTCCCTTTTAATGGAAAGCCTTGTTAAATCCTTCTACACCTACTTCTTTCTTTCAAAAACCTGTATTTGCTCCCTTTCTACCCACCCATCATTCAAGGGGGAAAAAAATCCTCTTATAACAAATATGCACAAAGAAAAATTCCAGTATTACCTCCATACAAAATTATAGGGTTTCACAAATGTCTTAGTGCCATTTTAAACCTTGAAGCTAATGATATTTGAGACATCTTGTATATGTGTTTCATTCTGTACTTTTAGTTCTCTATCTAACCGATTATATTTACTAAGTATAAGGAAGAGCTTTTATTTGGGAGTCATGATTAAAGTTATGAGAAGATTAAAGAGGTAAGAATGATTCCAAAAATGAAAAAAGTGTCACTGAAATATTTTAAAATATATAAGAGAAGGAAATTCTCTTCAAAATTTCAAAAGGAAATTCAGAAAGAAATTAAAGTCAAGCTGAACAGCAAGATGACTATACTAAATTAAATTTGAAATGTACTTTTTTTAAAAAAGTCATAGGTAATAAGGATTCATGGCTTCATAAGAGTCCCATTTATCCTTTTATTAAATAGAGAAATATTTGTTGGTGCTTGTCAAGTTCATTCCTATAATAAGAAAAGTAAAAACAAACCCATACGATACACGCATACACGTGAGGAAGTCCAAGAATCAAATGGTGGCAATATGATAGATTGTAGTTAGGTAGAAGTTGATGGGAAGGAAAAACAAATAAGTATAACAATAATAATAAAATATATCAGTATAATAATGATATAATATATAAGTAATACATACTTATTATATATATATATTATACAAGTATATATAATAATTATAAAAATAAATATAAACAGAAATAAGTACAATAATAATAATAAAGTAGTACAGCATACATACTAAAGTAAAAACTTCTCATTTCATTGTCCTTAGCTTGCACATTCTTAGAATTAGCATTTCTGACATGATTTCCCAGAACCATACTAACATACAGTTATGTTAACTTTTTTGCTGTCTGAAGGTATTTCCTAATTGCTTCTTCAGCCTTAATCTAGTCTCTATCTTTCTCCTTTTCTGATTGACAGATTAGCTATCTATTAAGATATACAGATCTACTTTGACTTATCATTCTACCTCTCTACTCCAATGACATCACTAGAAGACAGAGAACTAGCTCTAGAAAACTCTCAGATACTTTAAAAAATTGTAGGTGTACATTGTTGGGCATTTATTTCCCATTTAGGAGTCTTCTATACCAATGATATAACAGGTCTAGTATTCATCTCTATTCTCAGTTTTTAATGCAATGCCTAATATATAGGAGGTACTCAATAAACTTTTGTTGGATTGAATTACAGATACCAGTATCATAGAATATAGACACCAAAAAGCCATGATGAACCATTTTTCTAGAGAAACTGATTGTTAAGAATGGCCAGCTTCCCTTCCCCATACCCCAACCCTCTCAATGTAATGTGCTTAAGTTATCAAATTCTTATTTTCCATAATCATCTATCATGAAACTTAGAAAGTTATGCTAACCAAAGATACTACAGTATAAAATGCAAATAAAGATACAAGGAAACTGAGGAAGGAATTTCATATGTAACTGTTTAAAGTATATTATTTAGAAGAAATGAAATTACTATACTAACAGGAATGAGAAACTTTTTAATTTCTTCCAAAGCGTGTCCCATTCGAGCATATGCTTCTGCTGGAGGGGCAAAAACTTCAATGAGAACATGCAGATCATCATTTAGGTGGAAGTACTTTGCTTCTCCACTTTTTCTTAACTCTTCTTCCTGAAGAAAAAAGAAATCATTCTTGAAAATGTGCAATTATGAGAAAAATAATGATTAAAATACATGAGTCTATTTTGGGATGTGTCACAAAAGTTTAAATGAAAAATGAACCTAAATACCTAACACAATCTTTACTAAAATTAAATTAAGAGTTGGATATATGAAATTAAGTACTCCTACAAAGGCTTTTTTGTGTAACCATAAAAAAGTAACTGAAATAGTAAAATATAAAGAGAAGTAAAAGAAATTGGATGAGGGGTTGACTTTACCACTATTCTCTATCTTTTTTTAAAGTTGAACCCTCAAGGGAGAATATTGGAAAATATTGGTCTGCAGAAATCATATCACAGTACAGTAAAATAAATGCAGCCTATTAGAGATCAAATTGACTCTTTTTCATTAGCCAGGCATGATATATATGGCTGAAGCACTAATTATAAGAATCACTTCTATATCCCTGACCAAGAGCTTTCCTCTTTGAATGCAAACCTTCAAGGATGGGGAATCTTCAAGACAGCCCTATCTACTTAAAGGTGATTCTAGTGACAAAATTTTTCCTTGTATCAAACTTGAGCCTTTATCTCTGCATCTTATTTCTGCTCCTGTTATCCCACTCTGTCTGTGTAAAACAAGTTAATCCTAGTGTGATTTCAAACACTTCAGGAGAGTAGATGTGCACTTCCTAAGTCTGCTGCTCTTCTCAATAATCACTGATTTTTGCATGGCATCTTGTCCAGACCTGTGAGTATATTTCATCTAATGTATTCTTATTTTAAAAAGTGGTGTCAAAAATTGGAATATGGAATTCCAAATACAATCTGACTTGGTAGATTTATTTATTTCTTTTCTCTGTATACTATGCTTCTTGGTGTACTTTAAAAGTTTCCATTAGCAATTTTTGTGGGCATCGTACAACTTCTATTAATATAAAATTTACTAAATATAAATATTAAATATAAAATAAACTAAAGACTAGAGACCTTTCATAGATTATATGTTACCTACTATATGTCCTATGTCATATCTATTTTGTATAAGACTTCACACTTATCCCCATGAAGTTCATATTATTCAAATCTACTCATCAATCTATCCTACTGAGAACTTTTTGGATCCTGATTCTGCCATTTGTTATTACTTTTTTTTCTCTTTCAGGCTGAAAACATCCTGATGAACAGCCATTCTCTAAGAGGACAGAAGTCATTTCAAAAATATAGAACAGCAAAGGTCCAAGAACACATCACTGGAGGAATCCACTAGACACTTCTATCCAAGGTAACATGAAAAATTAATTTCTACTCATTGGGTCTGAATCTGGAACTGTTTTAAGGAAATTTGGAAATGCTTATATGGAAATACTGTTGGGGCACTTAGGTGATACAGAGAATAAAGTGTCAAATCTATAATCAGGAAGACCCAAGTTCAAAGCCAGTCTCAGACACTTAATAGCTACGTGACCTTGGGCAAGTCCTTAACCTTGCTTGCCTCAGTTTCCCCACCTGTAAAATGAACTGCAGAAAGAAATGGCAAACCACTCTAGTATCTTTGTCAAGAAAATCCGGAACAGAGTTAGAAAGAGTCAAACGTCAGTGAAACAACTGAAGAAGTATACTGTTTTATGCCTATAGTATCAACTATTTATAAGACTAGTATCCCAATTAAAAAGGGAAATAAAGTTGGTCTAGTATGACTTGTTTTCATGAAACAATTCCATCTTTAACTGATTACTATTTCCCTAGTGTTCCTTTAAATAATATAGTGAAGAATTTTTGTTAGAAATAAAAGGCAAGGTCATTGGGTTTATAATTTGTAGGATCCAGTCTGTTACTTATTAAAAATCAGGATTTTTAATCCCAAATTCAATGGGAATTTTCCATTTCTCCAATATTTCAAAGGTAAAGGATAGCAGATTGAGAATCATAAGTACCCGTTCTTTTCAGTGTCCAGGGGCTTTATTCATTTGAACTCACTCAGAGCACCTAAATTGTGGTCTACTGGCATTACACAACAAAAGGTGTCCAATTTCCTCACTTCTCACCTAAAGTTGCCCTACCTGCTAAACGATAAGTGATAGCTCTTTTAAAAGAGATAAAAAAAATATTGCATGAGAATTCACCATTTAAAATATATCACAAAACAAAATATATCACAGAATAATTTTCAAAAATTGTCATATTACTACATTAATATATGAAATTAGTTATTTAATAATTATATAATTCATATAATAATAGCATCTTTCAGAGCTTTAATATTTGGAGAACACTTTATATTATATGATTTCTTTTGTTCCTCATAATAAACTGATGTAGCAGGTACAATTGCAAGTAGGACTAGAAGAGCTTAAGTGACTTTTTCTGCACAGTCACACAGCTAATAAATAGTTAAGGATTTAAACTAGGTCTTTCCAACTTCAAGTTTAATAACTAAATCCAACAATTTGCAATCCAAACATAAAAACACCATATAAATGTCAATTTGATTCAGATGTTCATATTACCCTGATAAACAAAAGGCAGAGTACAGTTTTCATGATAGTATATTTAGGAGCGTTTAGAAATGGTTAAATGGCTGCACCCCAAAAGTCACCATTTATGGTTTATGAAAACTTGGAGGCTGCTAGTGTAAAGCCTTGGAGGATCCGTGCTGCTTAACAATGACATATATAGAGATTTTGATGAAAACTGATCAAATTTGGAGACAGTGCAATACTAGAAACATTAGACAACTGAGTCAGAATCCAAAAATAACAATCCTAAGTGGAATCAGTGAATTCAAATATGAGTCAAAATAGAAAATGGAACCTTAGGCTAAATAGAATCAGAGAAATGACTATTCCACTATTCTCTGCTTTTGTACAAAACATCTATAGCAATATACCTGTGGGTAGCACATTTTAGGAATGATACTGATGCCAGAGAAGGTCAATCAGGTTGGCAAAAGGAACCAAGATAATGCTGTTCGTTCAAATTTAGGTTGAAATAACTAATATTTAGCCTGGAGAAGAGAAGTCGGTGGTAACAAAAACAAACAAACAAAAAACTATTAAGTATTTGAATGACTCTCCTTTTGAAGAGCAACTAGATTTCATGTGCTTTGAAGAGCAACTAGATTTCATGTGCTTTGTCCCAAAAAGAGATTTTGCCCATCTCTCTGTCTCTGTCTTTCTCTGTGTGTCTCTGTCTATAAATGTGGAATAGTCTGCTTTAGCAGGCAGTGGTTTCCCCTTGTATAGATATTTTCAAGAATGGGCTGGATGACAGCTTGTTAGATAAGATATAGGATGAATTCTCAGGTAAGCAGTTGAAAGTCCATGAAATGCCAATCTCTATTACTTTTATATTTATTAGTTTATCTTCTATCAGAAATAAGAATCCCCTCTACGACAACAAAAATACTACCTATGGTGTCAGAAGACCTTAGCTGTAATTGAGGTATTTTCTACCTGTGTGACCTTGGTTGAATTATCTAAACTCTATGAGTTTCATTTTCCTTATATGATATATAGTCATATTAAACTATTGATCTTGAATATTTATTTAATTCTTAAAGCCTATCATCACTGACAAGTGGTGATCTGGTTTACATGAATATCTCTAGTGATGGACTTCAAGATAAAGCCTGGCAGGTTATTAGCATTTGAATTTGAAGGAAAAAAATCATTAGAGCATTTCCTATGAAGGTGAAAAGATATACCATCAAAAAGACAGTGGAAGGCAGCTAGTTGTTCTTTGTGCTCAAAAAGAACCAAATAACACCATTCTGTCAAACTCCTAGTACAATGTGTCCAAATGTGGTTATTCAAAATATGAGCTTAGAAGACTCTACCATAGGTCAGACACAATTAGCCCCTATGAACATTTGGGATAAAGATGTTCTTAATTTGTTCATCTCATGTTTAAATTAAACTGTTCTTATTTGTTCATAAAGCACAGTGCCTTCTTTGATGTAGGTATGTTATATTGGACAATCCTATGCCAGTGTCTCTTATGTCTCATACAATGAAAACTATGGCTTATTCTAATATCATGTGACAGTGGCCTTGTATGAATACTCCATAAAAAAAAAAAGAAAGAAAGAAAGAAAAAGTCATCTAGGCATTCAAACGATGGAACCGGACACTGGAGTTGGAGTTGTGATCTTTGCAGCAGAGGTTGAATACTTGGCAGGTCAGCTTGAGAAAGGACTTTCTCATCTACTACTTTGGTGATCTTCAGAATCTTCCTAAGACAAGTCAACTGGAAGCAATTCAGTTTCTTGACAATGTTCTGTAGACTATCCAGGTCGCACAGGCATATAGCAATGAGGTCTGTGGCTCTATCAACCTTCAGTTTGGTAGACACCCTAATATCTCTTCTCTCCCACTTTCCTTTGGAGCACAATGTCAACCTCATCATCTATGTGAATATCCACAGAAAATATATTACTTCGGTAAGTGAACTTGTCCATAATATCCAAAATCTCTCCATTTTCTATAATTGATATTCTAATGGTTCCATTTGCTGGCTAGTGAAAAAGCTGTGTTTTCTTGATGTTAATTAGCAGGTCAAAATTAGCATATGAAAGATCATTGAATCACTGAGAACAGCAAAGTCATTTACAATTGATCATCCCATAACATTATTTTGGATACTGCACATTTTACTTTGCTTGAGTTCATGGAAAACTTACTAGGATTTTTTTGTTTGTTTGTTTGGCTTGTTTTGTTTTCTGATAGTATCATTCTCATCATTTCTCACAAACCAATAATATTCCACCATAATCATGTACCACAATTCATTCAGCTATATTCCAATTGATGTCTCCCCCTATTTTAGTCATTACTTATAGCCTTTTCAAGTTAAATAACCTACTGTCAGTGCAGTAGCTGATCGTGATGTCATTTCTTTGTTGAAGGCATCTGGCAATACTTCAGATAACATCATGCTAAAAAGCATGGGAGCAAGCACATAACTGTGATTCTCTATATTGATGTCTAAGAGAGTTCAAGAGCATCATCCATTATCCAGAACCTAATCAAGCATTTCATTGTGAAAGTGGTATATAATACTGATGAACTTCTCTAGGCAATCAAATTTTCCCATGAGATCAACGAATGTAGCGCATATAGACCTCTGTCCTGCTCCTGACATTTCTCTTGGAATAGTTGGGAAGCAAATACTGTATTGCCTATTCCTCAGTCTGAAATCATACTGGCTCTGGAAAGAATCTTGCCAACAATGACTAAGAGAGACCTTCCTTTATCCCTATCACCACCACCAGTACTGTCACAAGATAACCCCAGTGAAGGCATTTCTTAATTACAAGGAAATGATAAAACTCAGAAGATTTTGGTCAGCAGAGGATATCTGCCTGATAAAGCTCAGCTAGAATCTAATGAACTGTACAAGGCATTTTGCTACAGGAGAGGAGTCAAATAAATAGCACTAAAAACTTCTTCAATTGGAAGTTCAGCCAAAGAGAGACTGACTTCAACCTGAGGTATATAGTCAATGGCTTCAGTATAGGTTGATGACAATCTGTTGATAAGATTGTTTTAAGTGTTCAGCTAATCTCTTCAGTATTATGTCCTTATCTCTAATCACTGTGGCTCTATCAATGAGAGGCTGAGATACACCAAAAGTCTTTGGTCCCTACATAGCCTTCAGGGTATCATAAAATCACTTTGGATTGTTACCCTCAGTGTAAAATTGAATTTCATCAATTTGCTGCTTTCAGGAGTCCTGCATCTCTCTAGTCTTTACACACATTTCACTTTTGATAAAAATTAAACTTTGCCTTCTTAGAGATGGCTAAATTATGCTGCTGGTAAACTGTGCAATTATTTTTTTTTTTATTTAGCAGTTTCTGAATTTCCTTGCCATTTTTGTCAAATCAGTCTTGATGTTTGCAAATGCTCTAACCAGTGCTACACATCAAATCTCTGAAACTTGCCCACTCTTCTTTGACTTCACTGTTGTCAGCTGTTTGTTAGATAAGCTTTCCTTCCAAATAAGTAACATACTGTTCATCCAAAGAGCAGAGTTCTAAAGTTCACATTAAGTATTTTAGCAGTCATCTTGCCTTGGAGCTGCTGCTTTTGTTGAATGCAAATGCTTCCTTTTCCAGAGAATAAGTCTATGTTCTGTTTGCAATGACACTGTCTATTAAATGTCAATGTTTTCTATGAGGGTGCACTCACAAAGCTGAAAGTGTTTAGATAAATGGAAGACTGTGTTGCCGTTGAGAAGGTCATGAGATACACATGCCTTCTTCAAAAGTAAGTGATTGTTGCTGTTGCTTTTGCCAAGTCCACTCCACCCAAGTGGTTTCTGCCATGTCTGAGAGTCTATGCTGACTCAAGTGCTTTTTAGTCACCCAATATTACAAACTTATCTCCTTTGGAACATTGATGATGAGGCTCTTCAATCTTCATAAGACTTTTCGTTGGCAACATCAGGGTTCATCATGGTGGCAGGGCTCTTTCTTGCCAGTGGAGATCACACTGCCATGTGCCTCGAGGGAGGCAGACAAGTTTGTTGATGGATTACTTCTGATTATGAAACCCAAGCCAATTGCATGGTACTTTCTGTAACTGCAGCCATACAAGAACAATGTATGTCTACCTCTGGGACTGGTAAGAAGGCCTTCATCTATCTAGCCTATTTCAGCTGGAGCCACTGTTTGGATGTAATACTGTTAGGTTCTCCTGCAACAAGCGCTATTTGTCTTTCAGGTCCACTCAGATTTCAGGTTGTCCACAAGTCTATGCACATTCCAGCTATTGGTGATATATGCTATCATCTGCATAAAAGTTTTGCTGTTTCAGCCACAGTGTAGGACCCCTGCCTGTGGCAGCAAGCAGAGCACAGAATGCCTAGGGGAAGCAGACCATTTTTAGGGCAGTTTTTCCAGCTCCTTCCTCATGCCAGGAGCTCAGCAGTATGATCCTTTAAAAAGGCTACTCCAGGGGGCTGCCAAATCTCTCTGCTGCTTCGGTCCAAAGAGAAGATGATCCTAGTGTACCTGCACTTGCTGCTTTGTCACTTGGTTGTCACCACAGGACTCTCAGGTTGGTAAAATGGAATGGGTGGAGTTTTTTGACTCATGCATAAGTCCAATTTAAGTGAGGCAGTTGCATGAAGTGACTCACTTCTCTCTCATTCTCCCTCCCAGAGTCATCAGTTCAGCAATAAAATAAAAATGACTGGCAACAACTTGGGATGCAGCAGATGACTTTGATATCTTTGATATCTAACCAAGCTTTAAGGAATACCTATCATCTATTTCCACTGCCTACATGCGCTATTGAAACAAATCGTTTTAATCCACTTATTCTACTGTGGAAACCTTTATCTGCTTAGGGTAGACACCCCCTTAACTCAACAATGGGTTTGAGCCCCTTAGTTATCATCCTCAAGGTTTAGTCTATCTGCCAAAATAGTTTACTGGGGTGTGAGTGCTACATATCCTAAAGCTTCTTGGAACCACAGGTGAGATGTGGGTGGAAGGTGACACCAAAGTTGGAAAACAAGCTCTGAAAAGGGTTTGGGGGCCCCTCACATCAGAGGTGTAAATGCTTTACACCCCAGAAAGTGTTAGAAGTGCTCCTGAGTAAAAGAGACACAAAAGACAAACCATCTTTGTCAATTTCTTCTAATTAATTCAGATTTAATCCTCAGAAATCATTCAGAATTTATATGCACATACATATATAAGCACCACAAAGATCTTTTATATTATCTTAATAAAAGGGATACAAAATTCTAACAGTGATAATGGTCAATGAGAAATGACCAGAAAGACAGAACATAATAAGAACAATATCAACTGGTATTCATATAACTTTAACATTTGAAAAGCACTTTAAAAATATCTGAATTGATCCTCTCAGAAACCTTAAAAGGTAGGTGCCATTATCATGCCCACTTTATAGATCAGAAAACAGAGACTGAGTGAGTTGCTTAGGGTGACTAAGAGTAAGCGACTATGGCCAGATTTGAACTCCTGACTTCTGGTCAAAAATTTAATTTATAGATTAAAAATATAAAGTATGAAAAACCTACTCCATTATTTACTTAGCATGTGACTATTAATACTTTAGTTATCTAAGTCTATTACCTTTGTTTTGTCTCTCATGGAACCTTTTCCAAGAATGGACATTTTGGTCAAAGTTTCTTCCTGTAAACGCTTCAGTGAATTGCCACGTGGACCCAAAAGTTTTCCAACGAAGTTAAACTAGGAAAAAAAGAAAGAATAAACTATAATTTATATGCAAAAATATGCTTAAATATTTTTAAGATAAAAAGTTATGTGATGATCTAAATATTCTCATTTTTTCCCTCTCAACCCTAGAAGGTAGGCATTATCATTGTCTAGATATTACAGATGAAAAAGACAAAGAGAAACTAAAAGAATTCTCAGGATCACATATTAAATGTTTCATATCACAACTCCTGCTGACTCCACCTCCAGTAGTTTATACACTGCAGCTGGAGGTACTCTCATCCTCCTTTAATTTTATCTAGTTCCTTACTTTGCCCTCACTTTTGGTCTTATTCACATTCTATATTATTATATTTAATTTTGCACTTGACTTTTCCCTTCTCATCTCTTTCTCTATTACTCTGCAAAACCTCCCCCCTTCCTTCTCTCTCTCTCTCACTCTCTGTTATATATATTATATTAATATGTAATATATAAACAATGGGGAGACACTATTTAAAATAAGATTAAAAAACAACAACAAAACAAATCCAAGAGATATAGAAAATAATTCTTCCAATCTACCCTTTAACAGAAATAAGCTATTATTTAAACATCTTGATTAAAATTAATACTACAGAATCAAAAAAATCAACATGTAGCAATTTTTACTTTGCTATCTAAAATTCATTTTCCCTAGCATTTTAAATAAATCTAGAATTGATAGCTTAACGGTACATCTGTGTAGTATGTATCATAGGTGGTGATTAATATTTATCAATGTATTCCTTTCTTAGAAACCATTATTGGTTCCTAAAATCTATAAGACAAAATGCAAATAATTTAGTCTCAAATTTAAGGTCAATCATTGTGACTCCACTTCATATAGTCTATAACCTAGTCAAACTGCACCATTAAATGTCTTTTTTTTTTTTTATTATAGCTTTTTATTTACAAGTTATATGCATGGGTAATTTTTCAGCATTGACAATTGCAAAACCTTTTGTTCTACTTTTTCCCCCTCCTTCCTCCACCCCCCTCCCCCAGATGGCACATAGACCAATACATGTTAAATGTGTTAAAGTATATGTTAAATAAAATATATGTATACATGTCCATACAGTTATTTTGCTGCACAAGAAGAACCAAACTTTGAAATAATGTACAATTAACCTGTGAAGGAAATCAAAAATACAGGCGGACAAAAATAGAGGGACTGAGAATTCTCTGTAGTGGTTCATATTCATGCCCCAGAATCCTTTTGCAGGGTGTAGCTGGTTTAATTCATTACTGCTCTATTCGAACTGATTTAGTTCATCTTATTGTTGAAGAGGGCCATGTCCATCAGAATTGATCATCATATAGTATTTGTTGTTGAAGTATATAATGATCTCCCGGTCCTGCTCATTTCACTCAGCATCAATTCATGTAAGTCTCTCCAGGCCTTTCTGAAGTCATCCTGCTGGTCATTTCTTACTGAACAATAATATTCCATAACATTCATATACCACAATTTATTCAGCCATTCTCCAATGGTTATTTCTTACCTAACAATAATATTCCATAATATTCATATACTACAATTTATTCAGCCATTCTCCAATTGATGGGCATTCACTCAGTTTCCAGTTTCTGGCCACTACAAAGAGGGCTGCCATAAACATTCGTGCACATACAGGTCCCTTTCCCTTCTTTAAGATCACTTTGGGATATAAGCCCAATAGAAACACTGCTGGAATAAAGGGTATGCACAGTTTGATAGTTTTTTGGGCATAGTTCCAAACTACTCTCCAGAATGGTTGGATGTATTCACAACTCCACCAACAATGCATCAATGTCCCAGTTTTCCCACATCCCCTCCAACATTTCACATTATCTTTCCCTGTCATTCTAGCCAATCTGCCAGATGTGTAGTGGTATCTCAGAGTTATCTTAATTTACATTTCTCAGATTAATAATGACTTGAAGCATCTTTTCAGATGGCCAGAAATAATTTCAATTTCTTCGTCTGAGAACTGTCCATTCATATCCTTTGACCATTTATCAATTGGAGAATGGCTTGATTTCTTGTAAATTAGAATCAATCCTCTATATATTTTGGAAATGAGGCCTATATCTGAACCTTTGACTGTAAAAATGTTTTCTCAGTTTATTGCTTCCCTTCTAATCTTGTCTGTATTAGTTTTGTTTGTACAAAAACTTTTTAAATCAAAATTTTCTATTTTGTGATCAATAATGATCTCTAGTTATTCTTTGGTCATAATTTCCTTCCTCTTCCATAGGTCTGAGAGGTAAACTATCCTGTATTCCTCTAATTTGCTTATATCTCATTCTTTATGCCTAGGTCATGAACTCATTTTGACCTTATCTTGATGTATGATGTTAAGTGTAAGTCAATGCCTAGTTTCTGACATACTAATCTCCAATTTTCCCAACAATTTTTGTCAAATAATGCATTCTTATCCCCAAAGCTGGGGTCTTTGGGTTTGTCAAACACTAGATTATTAAAGTTATTGATTGTTTTGTCCTTTGAACCTAACCTATTCCACTGATCAACTAATATATTTCTTAGCCAATACCAAATGGTTTTGGTAACTGCTGCTTTATAATATAATTTTAGATCTCGTACAGCTAGGCCACCTTCATTTGATTTTTTTTTTCATTAATTCCCTTGAAATTCTTGACCTTTTGTTTTTCCATATGAACTTTGTTATTTTTTCTTGGTCATTAAAATAGTTTTGGGGGGAGTCTGATTGATATAGAGCTAAATAAATAGATTAATTCAGGTAGTATTGTCATCTTTTATTGTATTTGCTCACCCTATCCATTAAAATGTCTTGCTGATCTTATCCTCTTTCTTCTGTTCAAACAGACCTTCATTTGCAGAAATGCTCTTCCAAATTGGAACCTTGCTCTTCCTTCAAGGTAGAAGTGTTTTTTATTTATTTATGTGTCAGCTACTCCTTAAATCTTTCCCTCATTGCATCTAGTTGAAAGTACTCATTCCTGACTCTAAATTTTTATATGGCTCTTAATCTAATCTTCTTCTTTGTTCCATCACATTCTATTATTATCATATATGTTTGTATACATAGCTACTTTTTCCTCCCTATTACATTACAACCCCCCTGTAAATACAAGTATTACTTTGTTTTTCATTTTGTATTCATTGACCCTATTACAATGAATGTCTTGTCTACAGTAGGTCTCAAATAGATATTGAGTTGAATTTGCAATCATTGGATTTTATTTCAAATAATTTAGATGATTTTAGTGATCTATCCTTTCTATTAAAGCTAAATATCATCTTGTTTTTCAATCTACATAATGCTGTTGGATAAAGTAATTCAACAAAATATATCTTGAGTGTGTTCCACATGTTCAGAAATGGTTGAGGGGCTGTCAAAGATACAAAAGAGTAAATCATGGGCTCATTCTCTCAAAGAGCTTACAATTTTTTAATTGACATTATAGCACTACATCCTATACACTACACTATAAAATACAGACTGAGAATATGTTAAGATATCAGCTCCACCCCCCCCAAAAAAAAAGAAAAGAAAAAGAAAAAAAGAAAATTGTACAATTAAATAAGCTATGATTTCAAGAGTTTTAATGAATAAGATTTGTTTAAGATAAGAGTTTAAATAGTATAAAGTACATAAATGCATTATATTTTCTAAGTAATTTCTGTTCCTAAAGAAACTTTCTCTAACATCTTAATTTTAGCTCCTTCCTTCTGTTATTTTCTATTTATCCTGTATATAGCTTGCTTTTTACTTATTTGTTTGCACATTGTCACTTTCATTAAAATATAAGTTCCTTGAGAGCAGGAACTGTCTTTTGCCTCTTTTTATATTGTCTAGCATTTATACAATACCTAGGACAAAGAAGAGGGGTTAATAAATGTTTTATGGTTGATCAGAGATTTTTAACCTTCAGTTTGTGAACTTCTAGATAAATATAGATATAACAATATTTCAATATAACTGGTTTCTTTTGTAATCTTATGTTTTATGCAGATAAAAATATTATTCTGAGAAAGATTTCATAGATTTTCCCAGGCTGTCAGAGAGCCAAAACACCAAAAAAAAGTGGGGGGAGAGGGGATAGAAAACCCCAAAGATAAGGTATTAAACAGCATACTCTAACCTACTGCTTTCCATTGAGCTTCAAACCTTGACAAATTTCTATTAGTCAATGTTGCCTTCACTTTTTCACAGCAATTCTTATTTCAACTATTATTAGGAGTGAAAAAGATTAAAGCTAGGTGAGAGTTCCAAGAACACGGTAGAGGTGGTCTGTAAATTTCAAGTTCTCCATATTTCCCCCACAAACAGAACAAATTTGCACCTCAGGAAGGATATAATCTGGTGAAAAATCCAGAGGACTTGGGGCAGAACAGGGGTCCTCCTGGTACAACCTAAGAAGATCTGAATAAAGAGCCAGACTAGGGTTTAACCAATGTGAAGTACAAACACTTTCAGGCTAGGTCCGCAGAACCAACAAGTGGGGATCCATGCTGTGAGATGGGTTTGCCTGTTAATTTCAGCAGGAGTCACAGTACTTTTACCTCCCCAACAAAAGGAGTCAGAAATCTAAGCACCAGAAGACTTAATAACCTGGGCTTATTAAGAACTTGGGCGAGAAGTAGCCAGCACACTAGGAGGGCAGGAGCAATGGGGCAGGGATGCTACTGGTTGTGGGCACTTGCAGTGGGGGGAGCTCTTGGTTTGGGTTTCCTGGTCAGCGTGGAGAGCTGAAATGAAGCTATAGGTATCATCCTCATATCCTTCCATTAGGGGTGCTTTAGCTAATACTTCTCATTTTAAAAAAAGAAAGAAAGAAAAAATCTGGCAAAAAACAAAGAATCCAACCATAAAAACATACTATGGGAATAGGGAAGACCAGGGTTAATCTTCAGAAGAGAACACTGAAGTTTAAAAAAAAAAAAAAAGTGAGACACTGAGTAAAACTAATAATTAAAGACCCATCCAAAAAAATTCCAAGAAGATTATTAAAAAAAAATACAAAAGGAGATAGAGTTTTAAAGATGAAAACAGTAGACCTGGGCAAGGGGAAGCCAATGAAGCTATAAGAAGTCAAGATACAACAAAACGGAATATAAAGAATGAAAAAAATAGAACAGAATGTGAAACAACTTAAAAGAAAAAACAACAGATCTAAAGAATAAAGAAGAAAAAATATAAGAATATTTTTACTACCTAAAAGCTATGCCCCAAAGAAGGACTCTGGCACAATAATGCAAGAAAAAATCCAAGAAAATTGTCCTGGAGTGATAGAATATGAGGGGAAAGTTAATATATATATATCCATCAGTCATCACCTCAGAGAGTTCCTTTATGGAAAAACACATAGGAATAGTATCACAAAATTTCAAAAATCCTAGATCAAAGAGAAAATTTTTCAAGAAAAAGAAAAAAAAAAACCAATTTAAATATACTAACACTATCCTTGTAATTATACAGGACTTATTGGCAAACTACAATCAAAGACCACAGGTCCTGGAATCACATCTAATGACAATCAAAAGAATTCATGAATTGATGTTAAGTGAAATGAGCAGATCATTGTACACAGCAACAAGATTATACAATGATCAGTTCTGATGGATGTGGTGGCTCTTTTCAGCAATGAGGTGATTCAGACCAGTTCCAATGGTCTTGTGCTGGAGACATCTGCATACAGAGAGAGGACTGAGGGGACAGAATGTGGACAACAACATGGTATTTTCACCTCTGTTGCTGACTTTTTTTTTTCTCATTTTTTTCCCTTTCTGATCTGATTTTTCTTCTGCAGTGTAATTGTGGAAATATGTATAAAAGAATTGCACATATTTAACATATGTTGGATTATTTGCTGCCTAGGAGAGAAAGTGGGTGGGAAGGAGGGAAAAATTTTGGAACACAAGGTTTTGCCAGAGTGAATTTTGAAAACTACCTTTTCATACATTTTGAAAATAAAAAGCTTTTATTTAAAAAAAGAAAAAGAGAAGACAAAAAAGGCAGGCTTTTAAGGTAACTGGTAGAAACCAAACCTTGGATACAGGAAGAAGTTCATTAACTGATGCATTAATTCTAAGATCTAGCCAAGTCACTTTAACCTCTCAATGCACTCTTCTAGGCAACTTATAAAACTCAGATTTGTAGAGTAAATTGGTAGAGGAAATTTCTTTACTTGGCATTCTGTACACTTACTTTCAAAAATTTAAGATTCACTTTATTTTTCAATGCATTTAAAAATTTTTAAATTCCAAATTCTCTCCCTCCAGTTCATCCCTCATCCAACTTTGAGGAGGCAATTTGGAACAAAAGCAAGGGTGAATGTTGAAAACTATTTTTGCATGTATTTTGAAAATAAAAAGCTATTATTAAAAGTTTTTTTTTTTTTAAATGCTGCTCTCACAGTACGTTCACCTTCACTCTCCCTCTCTCTTTTTTTCTCTCTCTCCCTCCTTCGCTCTCACACACATACACACACACGAACTAGGCCTTTGGTCAAAAATATCATATCCAGCAAAATTGAGCATAATATTGAATGAAAAAAAAAGGACATTCAATGAACTTTCTAAGACTTTCTTTCAACCAAACTTGAATTAATTAAAAAATTTAACCTGTTAAGTGTCAATGTACAATATTAATTTCAAGGAACTTAACACAGACAAATCATTTATAATTTTTATAAGGAAATGTATTCCATATGTGTAAGATTAACATCAGTAATTGAATAGCTCAAAAGAAAGATACAAATGAAGTGCAGAAGAATAGACACAGAGGTTTCAGAGTGGGGAAGACTTCTGAACCTCTGTGTCTATTCTTCCTCTGTACCTCATTTGGAGGTGATGGGTTAAAAAGCCAACATAATTTATATATACTACAAAGGGTATAGCACTCTCCCAAAATCCATAAAGACATAAGGAAGGAGGGCTGGGCAAAGGGAGATGCAAAGGGTTGGGGGTAAGAAGACAAGGGTGGGATCCATGGGTGGGAGAGAAATGAAGTTATTAGCAAGGCAAATTAAGGAGCTGAATTGAAGTAGAAAATTTAGGGGGGGAGAGAGGAGAGAGGAAGGGGGAGAGAAAGAGAGGGAGAGGGAGAAAGAGAGAGAAAATATATCTATGCTAAACTATAGTCTGCTTGGGGGAAGTGGTAGGGATGAAAAGGGAAAAAAAAAGAATAAAGTAAAAAAAAAAGTTCACAGCAGAGAACAAAACTCACAAGGAAGCAAAGATGGACACCCATGAATATAATTTCTACTACCATCATATATCCTTTATTAAAGTAGAAACTTATTGTTATATATTTTGAATCCTCCCTGATATTTTGATGGGCACACGACAATATTCTGTTCTGTTTCTTTTGCTTTTTTTAATTTTCCTTTTCTATCTTTTTTCCTATTCTGTTTTTTTAATAAATGGAAAACTTAATTTTAAGAAAAGTAATAATAAAGGAATCACAAGGTGAAACTGAAAAAAAATTAAATATATCAAGTCTAATAAAAATAGAAAAATATTCAATAGCACAGATTTGTTGTTTTGTATGCTTCATTTATACAACTAAAATGAAATATCAGTGGAAGATTTCTTTGAGTACTTCTAAAGATAGTTAAATATGTAGTAAACCTGAAAGTGTGACTATACTTCATTTGGTTTGAATGACATACTATACTGAAGACAAAATAATACCAGTTCTTAGGGGAAAATTAAAATTAAAATGCCATTTCAGAGATAAGTATATCAGCTGTTCAAGTTTAATGCATGCTCCACATTAAAATAACTAATGTTCATAAAGTCATGAAAAAGAGGACTATTTTCCAAGTATAGCTATATGAATTTTAATTGTAATATTTAGGGAAAAAATAACGGAAGCAAGATTATAGAAAAAGGACATTCATATTTATGAAAAAAAAAACCCAATAATAAATTTTATCCACTGAAACACTGAAGCAGTTGGCTGCATCAAAGGAAATAACTTGTGATAAATCAAGAAACTGAACTCAAACAATATAGGACTGCCTTTACCCTTTACTACCTAACCCTTCCTAACTTTCCTGTCAATTGCCTTTTTTTCACTTTTTTAACCAACTCAGACTTTCCCATCAGTGTCCCTCTTTGACCTTCTATGAAGGGTTGGTCTGATCCAGCAGACACACTGTAGGATGCATCCAAAGAATTTGATTTTATCTTCACAACAACCACGAGACAGTATATATTATCTCTGCTTCATAATTAGGAAACTGAAGAACACACAGCTTAACTGACTTTCCCAAAATCACACAACTAATAAATGAATGTGGCTAAATTTGAACTCCAAGGCAAGAAGCTCTATCAGATCTCTCTTACACATGTTGTCTTTTTCAATTATAGTGTGAGTTCCTTAGGGGTCAGAAACTGCATTCTTTTTCTGTTATCTTCCTAAGTACTTAGTACAGAGTATACACTTTGTTGTTGTTCAATCATGTTTCAATCATCCCCAACTTTTTGTGACCCTATTTGGGGTTTTCTTGACAAAGATACCATACGAGGAAACCAAAGGAAACAGGTTAAGTGACTTGACCAGCCTGACAGACTTAGTAAGTATCTAGGGGCCACATTTGAATTCAAAGACAAGTCTTTCTGACTCCAGGTCTAGCACTCTATCCACGGTACTATTTAACTGTCCTATGGTACAATTTAAGGATATCATAAATGCCTTTTCATCTGATATAGTCTATTTTCCTAAAATCTCAAAGGAGAAAATAAACTACCACCTGTTCTAGAATACTTTACTAACATCTTCACTCAATGATCAAGAAATATCTTCCTGAAATAGATCAAATAAACATCTAAGGTCTCTCTGAAGTTCCTTTTGAAATCCTTAAGGTAGTATACACTTTAAATTAAGAGTTTAAATTTCTACTCTGTACTCAATGAAAACCAGTTTCCAATTTTGAATTACTTTTAATTCAGACAATCATTACTTCCTTGCTTCTACAGGAAAAGAAGGAAAAGTGATTTTCTGTTCTTTCAAGAAAACATTTATGATTAATATCTATCTAGTTGTTTTTTTTTTTCCTCCCACTTAAAAGCTTTTCAGATGCTACAGAGATTATTATATCTCCATGATAATGGCAAGGCATAATTTATGTAAGTAAAATTTGCTTAACCTCTCTTCTACTAAAAGCTCAGAATCTCCCATTAGTCTACCAAGAGAGAACTCTTACACCACCTAAAGTATTGCATCTGTGGAAGGAAAGGCTACTATCCCACCATAATTCTCATTAATATTTTTCACTAAGATTCTACTTGGACCCCAAGAACTTGCTTTAAATACTATAATAAGCATTCTTATTTTGGAAATGAGTTCTACTACACAAAACAAGTCTCATCTATATCTAAAACTCTGAGTTTCTATTACTATTTACTCCAAACAGATTTAACTTGGGACTAAGAAGTACTTCTTTCTCCTACAGAACATAACAACATAACATGAAGGTTTTGTCTTAATATCCCAATCACTGAATTTATTATGCTCAAATATCTTAAAAGACAAACATCTTTTTCATATACTAAAAATACTTCTGCCATTTCTAACTTATAAACCCAAGGAGATATTTAGAGATTAAGAACAAAGAGAAATAAGGTGGATTGAACTAATGAATACAATTGAATTCTGTTTGCATTAGGGTACAGTTGGATCATTCTAACTGCCAATTAAAGTAAGCTGAACAAATTATCCACCCCATCATCAAAAGAAGCAGGAAGCCTTCCCTAAATAAACTAAACTTCATTGGAAGCCCTAGTGACTGAGCACTGAGCCCTGAGCCCTGTCGCAAACACGTTATTTGCCATAGACAATGTGCTTAGTAAAAAGGAGCATCAATCAAATAATAAAAGTATTTATTCAAAAGAAAAGAATTATGCTTCATACATAAAAACAAAGCAAAAATCAGTCCCTGTCCTCAAGGAACTTACAATGCACTGGAGAGATATGACATGTGCAAAGATAAACAATATACTTAATAAGATATATAGATATAATATTTGTATGTATATATTTATGTGTGTTTATATAAATAAAAATTATAGATAGATATGTATATATTTTGATGTATTAAGCACACAAATATATATATACATACATACATACATACACACGTGTGTGTGTGTGTGTGTGTCTGTATGTGTGTATATAAAAGTTTTCTGAGGAGGTAAGCAATGCTAAAACTCAGACAAGAATCCTCTTGGGAGATAGCACATGAACTGAGCCTTGCAGAAAATCACAGGTTCATAGAGCAAGGAGGAGTAAAGGCAGGGACTCTCCCAACCTATCCCTCAAACTGCTCCAAATTCCTTAAATAGAACCAGGATGGGAGGCCAGCACCCAATCCTAGGCCCAGCTCCTGCCCCAGCCTCAGCCCCAGCTAGCACATGAGATCTCATAGTCACAGTGGGGCAGGGACCCTCCTCATAGCTCCAGGGAAGAACAAATGTGATCAGATTCCTAGAAATCTCTGAAAGTAGCTGCATCAAACCCCAAAGGTAGGGAAAGGGCACCCTCCACCCTGGAAACAGGGACTTGCTTTAACAAAGAGTTAAAAGCCAAGTAATAGACTAGGAAAATGAGCAGACAACAGAAAAAGTTTCTGACCATTTAAATTTTTTATGGTGACAAGAAAGATCAAAACACACTCAGAAGCTGATTACAAAATCAAAGCTCCTCCATCCAAATTCTCCAAGAAAAGTAAGAATTGGGATCAGGTCATGGAAGAGTTCAAAAGGGATTTTAAAAACCAAGTAAGAGAGACTGAGGAAAAATTAGAAAAACAATTGAAAGTGGTACAAAAGGAGATACAAAAAGCTGATGAGAGGAATGTCTTAAGCAAAATAGGCTGACTGGAAAAGGAGACACAAAGCCCACTGAGGAAACTAATTCCTTAAAAATTAGAATTGAGCAAATAGAAGCTAATAACTTTATAAGAAATCAAGATAAAACAAAACAAAACAAAATGAAAAAAATATGAAATATCTCATTGCATTAAAATAGGTTATATAATTGTATATATACCTAGAGTGCTTCTGGGAAAAACAAAACTGGAAAGTACTTTTTCTTTTTTCCAGTCAATGCTTCTTATTTTTGTTATCACTCCTAGGTATCTACTTTTCTTCTTCTATTTACCCTTTTCCAGAGAGGTATCCCATATAGCAAAGAATATTTTTAAATAATATAAAGAGGTACAAGGAAAAAAATCAGTAAAATGGATGAATACATTTAGCATTTCTTCATATATCTTCCTTGACACTATATTCATTGTAATTTAGTTATCTTTACTTCCTATTGATTTTAATAATTCTTTCCATTTATACTGCTTCACATATTGTTTATATTCTTTACTTGCCTTTACTTTCTTCACTTGGCATCAGGTCATATATAAGTATTTTTTCCATGATTCTCATATAATTTCTTAAATCATAGTTATATTCCATTATATTATTATACCATAATCTCTTCAGGCATTTTCAATCAATGAATATCCACTTATTTTCAGTTCTTTGTTATGACCAATAAAAATATTATTATACATGTTTTAGTATGTATCTACAAGTTTTCTTTTTTTAATTCAGTGGCCTTTTGGGAATTAAGCCTTATAGTGAAATCTCTGGATCAAAGGGTATAAACATTTTAATCACTTAATTTGAATAATTCCAGTTATTTTCTGAAATGGTAGGTTGTTTATCATTGTTTCTTTTCATCACTTGCACTGATAATGTAGATCTCTTGTTCTCCAAATAAATTAAAATTTTTTTATTAAATCTATAATTTATTTAATAGTTTAATTGACAGAACTTTCAAACTGTAAGTTAAATTTGATAACATTGTTATTTTGACTGTTATTTGCAAGATCTAGTTCTGATCCCTGAATAATTCTCCAGCTATTTAAAATTTGTCCACTGTCACTACTGCTATTCAATACTGTATTAGAAATGTTACCTTTGGCAAGAAAAGAAGAAAAATGAAATTAAAGGAATTAGAGTAGGTTTATAAGGAAACAAAATTGGCATTCTTTTCAGATGTTATGATGGTATATTTCAGAGAATCTTATATAATAAACTAAAAACCTACTAGAAACAGTTCACAACTTTAGCAAAGTTGGAGGATACAAAATAAATGCACAGAAATCATAAGCATTTTTTATATATTACCAATAAAGTCCAGAACAAGAGATAAAAAGAGAAATGGTATTTAACTGGGAGGCAATATAAAATATTTGGGAGTCTACCCGTTAAATCAAAGTCAGGAACTGTACGAACACAATTATAAAACACAATTTCCAGACAAATAAAGTCAGATGTAATCAAATGGAAAAATATCAAGTGCTCATGGATGGGCCAAGCTAACATAATAAAAATGACAATACTAACCACATTAATCTACTTTTATTCAGTGTCATACCAATCACAATGCCAAGAACCTAGTTTAACAAGTTACTTACACAATTATTTTTACAAAACTTATCTGGAAGAACAAAAGGTCTTGCAAGGATTTCAAGGGAATTAATGAGAGAGAGAAAAAAAAAAAAAAAAAAAAAAAAAAAAGAGCAAATGAAGGTGTGTAGAGAGCCAGCCAGAACTCTGGAGAAGTATACTTGAAACAAGGTGTTTTAAGGCAGAGGAATTGATGAGACAATGGTTCTCTGGTTCACATATATTCTTAGTTGTAGAGGGCTGAAACTAATGAGTAGATGCACTGAGGTCAGGACAGCGGAGCACTTGAGGCTAACTACTGATTGGACAATACAATAATTAGCTTATGCTTGGAAAATGGCCCTTCCCACTATCCTGTGCTGGCTCGATGATTGGTGTATATACAGAGGATTGTAGGAGGGACTGGGGGGGAGTAAAACTAGTCCCTAGTCCCTCCTGATGGACACGGTTCTTTTCAACAATGAGATAATTCAGACTTGTTCCAATGACCTTGTAATGAAAAGAGCCATCTGCACTCAAAGAGAGGACTAGGGGAACTGAGTGGGGATCACAACATAGCATTTTCACTTTTTTTTTTGTTTGCTTAGATTTTGCATTCTCATTTTTTTCCTTTTTTGTCTGATTTTTCTTGTTCAGTATATTTATGGAAATATGCGTAGAAAAAATACATGTCTAACATATGGGATGACTTTCCATCTATGGAAGAGAGTGGGGGAGAAGGGAGGGAGGAAAAGTTTTAGCACAAGGTTTTTTACAAGGGTGAATGTTGAAAATCATCTATGGATATGTTTTGAAATTAAAAAGCTTTAATAATGATACAAAATTAAACATGTGAAATTCTTCTAAACTACTACTATAGTTAGCATGCTACATAAGAAAAATCAGACAAAAAAAGGAAAAAAGTGAGAAAAAATCCATTTTGATCTTGTCTTTGTCTAAGGTTAGTCAATATCTAGGTTCTGCCATACTATTTTCCAATTTTCCCAGCAATTTTTGTCAAACAGTGAGTTCTCATCCCAGAAAGTGGAATCTTTGGTTTTATGAAACAATAGATTAATATAGTCATTGACTATTGTGTCTTCTGAGTCAGATCTATTCCACTAATCAACTACTCTATTTCTTAGCCAGTACCAAATGATTTTAAGGACTGCTACTTTGCTAATATAGTTTTAGGACTGATAGTTAGGCTACCTTCAATTGCATTTTTTTTTCATTAATTCCCTTGAAATTCCTGACCTTTTGTTCTTCCGAGATTAGCTTTGTTATTATTTCTTCTGGCTCTGTAAACTAATTTCTTGGCAGTTTGATTGATATGGCACTGAATAAGTAGATTAATTTAGATAAAATTGTCATTTTTATTATATTAGTTTGGCCGACCAATGAGCACTTCATATTCTTTCAATTGTTTAGATCTGACTTTATTTGTGTGGAAAGTATTTTGTAATTGTGTTCATATAGTTTATTGGCAGGTAGGTTGCCAAATATTTTATATTAATCTACTGTTATTTTAAATGGAATTCCTTTTTGTATCTCTTGCTCCTGGGTCTTTCTGGGCAACATAGAAATGATGATGATTTGTGGGGATTTATTTTGTATCCTGCAGCTCTGCTAAAGTTGTTAATTGTTTCTGGTAGTTATTTAGGTAGTTTTCTAGGATTATCTATGTAAACCATCATATCATCTGCAAAGAATGATAGAATAGGCAATAAGGAAATAAAACTAATTCTTTTTAATTTCTTTTTCTTTTCTTATTGCTAAAGATAACATATCTAATACAATACTGAATAATAATGGTGATATTGGGTAATCTTGTTTAACCCCTGATTTTATGGGGATTGTTTTTAGTTTATGCTCATTGTATATGATGCTTGCTGGTAAAGCATATTTAAAGATAGATGCTATTGATAACTTTATGGAAAACTCCATTTATTCCTATACTCTCTAGTTGTTGTTGTTTTTAAATAGGACTAGATATTGGATTTTGTCAAATGCTTTTTCTGCACTTATTGGGATATCCATATGATTCCTATTACCTTGATTATTGATACAATCAATTATACTAATAATTTTCCTAATGCTGAACGAGACTTATATTCCTGGTACAATTTCTACTTCGTAATGGTATAATATCCTGGTAAAATTTTGCTGTAATCTCTTTCCTAACAATTTATTTTAGATTTTTGCATCAATATTCATTAGGGAAATTGGTCTACAATTTTCTTTCTCTGTTTTGATCTTACCTGATTTCAGTATTAGCACCATATTTACATCATAAAAGGAATTTGGTAGGACTTCTTCATTCCCTATTTTTCCAAATATTTTTGCATAATATTGGAATTAATTGTTCTTTAAATGTTTGGTAGAATTCATTTGTAAAACATCTGGCCATGGAGATTTTTTTCTTAGGAAGCTGATTAATAGTTCATTCCATTTCTTTTTCTACAATGGGACTACTTAAGTAATTTATTTTCTCCTCTTCCAATCTGGCCAATCTATATATTTTGTAAGTATTCATCCATTCCCCTTAGATTCTTATTTATTGACATACAGTTGGGCAAAACAGCTCTTAATTATTGCCTTAATTTCCTTTTTATTGATGGAAATTTTACCCTTGTTATTTTTAATATTAGCAATTTGATTGTCTTCTTTCCTTTTTTTCTAATCAAATTAGCTGAAGGTTTATTTTGTTAGTTTTTTTTTTCATAAAACCAATTGTTAAGTTTTGTTTATTCAATAGTTTTCTTACTTTTGATTTTATCACTCTTCCTTTTTATATTTTAGTTGCATGCACAATTCATTGATCTTCCCTTTGTTTTTCTTCTTCTCTATTTCATTCAAGTAAGCATCCAGAGATAAAAAATAAAAAAGATAAAAAATTCCCTTAAGAACTGCTATGGCAGAGAAAGAAAATTATAGACCAATCTCTCTAATGAATATCGATGCTAAAATCTTAAATAAAATATTAGCAAAAAGATTACAGAAAATCATTCCCAGGATAATACACTATGACCAAGTAGGATTTATACCAGGAATGCAGGGCTGGTTCAGTATTAGGAAAATTATTAGCATAATCAACTATATCAATAACCAAACTAACAAAAACCATATGATCATTTCAATAGATGCAGAAAAAGCATTTGATTAAATTCAACATCCATTCCTAATAAAAACACTTGAGAGTATAGGAATAAATGGACTTTTTCTTAAAATACTCAGGAGCATATATTTAAAACCATCAGTAAGCATCATATGCAATGGGGAAAAACTGGAATCTTTCCCAGTAAGATCTGGAGTGAAGCAAGGTTGCCCACTGTCACCATTATTATTCAATATTGTATTAGAAACACTAGCCTCAGCAATAAGAGTCGAGAAAGAGATTAAAGGAATCAGAATAGGCAGTGAGGAAACCAAACTATCATTCTTTGCAGATGATATGATGGTATACTTAGAGAACCCCAGAGATTCTACTAAAAAGCTATTAGAAATAATCCATAACTTTAGAAAAGTTGCTGATAATAAAATAAATCCCCATAAATCCTCAGCATTTTTATACATCACCAACAAAAGCCAACAGCAAGAGATACAAAGAGAAATTCCATTCAGAATAACTGTCAACAGCATAAAATATTTGGGAATCTATCTACCAAAGGAAAGTCAGGAATTATATGTGCAAAATTACAAAAAACTTTCCACACAAATAAAGTCAGACTTAAACAATTGGAAAAATATTAAGTGCTCCTGGATAGGTCCCTAAACTAAACTACTTATTCACTGCTATACCAACCAGACGTCCAAGAAAATATTTTAATGATCTAGAAAAAATAACAAAATTCATATGGAATAATAAAAGGTCAAGAATCTCAAAAGAATTAATGAAAAAAAAAATCAAATGAAGGTGGCCTAGCTGTACCTGATCTAAAACTATATTATAAAGCAGCAGTCACCAAAACCATTTGGTATTGGCTAAGAAACAGATTAGTTGATCAGTGGAACAGGTTAGGTTCACAAGACAGAATAGTCAAATATAGCAATTTAGTGTTTGACAAACCCAAAGATCCTAACTTATGGGATAAGAATTCATTATTTGACAAAAACTTCTGGGAAAACTGGAAATTAGTATAGCAGAAATTAGGCATGGACCCATACTTAACACAATATACCAAGATAAGATCAAAATGGGTCCATGATTTAGGCATAAAGAATGAGATCATAAATAAGTTAGAGGAACATAGGATAGTATGCCTCTCAAACTTGTGGAGGAGTAAGGAATTTGTGACCAAAGAACTAGAGATCATTATTGATCACAAAATAAAAAATTCTCATTATATCAAATTAAAAAGCTTCTGTACAAACAAAACTAATGTAAACAAGATTAGAAGGGAAGCAACAAACTGGGAAAACATCTTCACAGAAGGCCTCATTTCCAAAATATATAGAAAACAGACTCTAATTTATAAGAAACCAAGCCATTCTCCAATTGACAAATGGTCAAAGGATATGAACAGACAATTTTCAGATGATGAAATTGATTGGATAAGATGACAGGAAAAAATAATGATGATTGTTGGAGGGGATGCGGGAAAACTGGGACACTGATACATTGTTGGTGGAGTTGTGAATGAATCCAACCATTCTGGAGAGCAATATGGAATTATGCCCAAAAAGTTATCAAACTGTGCATACCCTTTGACCCAGCAGTGTTTCTACTGGGCTTATACCCCAAGGAGATACTAAAGATGGGAAAGGGACCTGTATGTGCCAAAATGTTTGTGGCAGCCCTGTTTGTAGAGGCTAAAAACTGGAAACTGAATGGATGCCCATCAATTGGAGAATGGTTGGGTAAATTGTGGTATATGAATGTTATGGAATATTATTGTTCTGTAAGAAATGACCAGCAGGAGGAATACAGAGAGGCTTGGAAAGACTTATATGAACTGATGCTAAGTGAAATGAGTAGAACCAGGAGATCATTATATACGTCAACAACAATACTGTATGAAGATGTAATCTGATGGAAGTGGATTTCTTTGACAAAGAGACCTAAAATAGTTTCAATTGATCAATGATGGACAGAAGCAGCTACACCCAAAGAAAAAACACTGGGAAATGAATGTAAACTGTTTGCATTTTTGTTTTTCTTCCCAGGTTATTTTTACCTTCTGAATCCAATTCTCCCTGTACAACAAGAAAACTGTTTGGATCTGCACACATACATTTTATCTAGGATATACTAGGACATATTCAACAAATACAGGACTGCTTGCCATCTCGGGGAGGGGGTGGAAGGTGGGAGGGAAAAATCGGAACAGAAGTGAGTGCAAGGGATAATATTGTAAAAAAATTACCCTGGCATGGATTCTGTCAATAAAAAGTTACTATAATAAAAAAAAAAACAAAAAGAAAGAAAGAAAGAAAAAAAAAGAACTGCTTTGGTTGGATCCCATAAATTTGGTATGTTATCTCATTATTGTCATTCTCTTGCATGAATTATCAATTGTGTCTAGGATTTCTTGTTTCAGCCACTCGCTCTTTAGGATTAGATTATTTAATCAAGTAATTTAATTATTAATTTTATTAATTTAATTAATTAAATTAATTTTTGTTCTATTTTCCCCTGGCCCTTTATTATCTGTAACTTCTATTGCTTCATGATTTGCGAAAAGGTCTTCTCAACAAACTGAGGTTTAAATAAGAAAATATATCTAAATTATAAGGTCATTCACTCTGCCACTTTGGTATCTAGTTGGCTAGTAGGTAAGACTGCTTAATTTGTGAGACAGAAGATTTGAGTTTAGGCCTTTCCTGTGACTCTTGCTAGCTTGTTACTTTGCATGAGCCATTTAACCTTCAGTTTCTTTATCTGTAAATTGGAGTTAATAACAGCACCAATTTAAAAGACTATTTTGGGGATCAAACGAGGTGACATACAGACAATATATTGCAAAGCTTAAAGTGCTAAATAAATATTTTTTTAAATGAGAAGGGGGATTATGATTTTCATATAAGCAAAACCAATGCCATGATAAGCACCTTTAAGGGTTATAGGTAGGTCCCCATAATGTGAAAAGCCAAAAACTTATAGTAAAATTTAAATAAGAAGTGTTTAAAAAAGGGAAAAATCAAAAAAGTACTTTAGTAGCTTTACTTTCATGACGAAAAAATAGAGAAACTAAAGAAGGGTCATAATTCAAAGAACAAAAGTAAAAACAGATAAAGGAAAAGAGAAGTGATAAAAAGATGCATAGGAACAAATAAAGATTTACAAGAGTAAGAAAGAGCCTTTTGCCAACTAATATATGGTCAAAGAATGTGAAAAGATTTTTATCATAGGAATAAATCCAAGCTACCAATAATAGCATTCTGAAAAAAAAAAAAAAACTGCAAATGACTAATAATTACTAAAATCTGAATTAAAATAATATTGAGTTTTCACTTCCAACCTATCAGATTGGCAAAGTTAACAAAAAAGGAAAACAGCAAATAGAGAAATTATAGGAAAAGAGATACTTTAACTCATATGTTGTATGTGCCCGTGTGTGTGTGTGTGTGTGTGTGTGTGTGTGTGTGAAAAAGAGGGGGGAGTAAAGGAGGAGAGAAGGGAAGGAGCAGAGGAGCCATTAGCTAGGGAACAGCTGAACAAGTCATGATATGTGAATACTACTGAGCTATGAGAAATAATGAGGAAGGATGAAAGGATTATGGAGATAAAAACTGAGAAAACTTGTATGAACTGATGCAAAGTGAAGTGAACAGAAGCAAGAGAACAAATTATATAGTAACAACAATAACAGAGATACATAAAGATCAGATTATCTAAATCTCTGATCAACACAATGACTAATCACAATTACAAAAGGCTCAAAATGAAACATTTTTTACTTCCAGATAGGAAGCTGATAGACTCAAGACTCAGCATACACATTGAAGCCTATTTTCTTTCTCTTCTTTTCTCTTTTATTTTTAAGGAGAAATTGGGAAAAGAACAATAGATAGTGTAGGATTTTGTTTACTTGACTATATACATAAATATATCCACATGTGTGGTTGCAACTGGTTTTGTTTTTCTTGTCTTCTCAATGAATGGAGGAGGGAAGGAAAAAAGAAGATAACTTAGAATGAAAATAATATAATCTTATTTTAAAAAGAATCGTAAGCAATTATCAATGAAATCATTAATAATAAGAGAAATGCACATCAGACAACCCTGACATTTTACCTAAAACCCTGAAAAATTGCATAGATTACATAAAGTGGTAATAGTTAATCTTAGATGAGTTATAGCAAAACACTCATACTATGGAAACAATCTAACCATTAGAAAAAATAATTTGGAATTATGTAGATAAAATGACAGATATGAGTTATTAGGCATATACCTAAGGGAGGTCAATAAGAAGACAATATTTATATGATCACTTTTTGAGATCGCAAAGAACTGGAATATGAAGTCAACGTGCATAGACATAGGAATGCCTAAACAAATTATGGCACATAAATGTAATGAAATATTACTGGGCTGAAAGACATGGTAAATATTAATAGAAAAGCATGAAAAGATTTATATAAACTGAGGAAGACTAAGGTAAGCAAAGCCAAGAAAACAATGCATTTGGAAAGAACCACAAAATAATCAAAATTGAATACTGCAAAATTATAAAAAACAACTATGGCTCTGTGTGGAATTAACTGAGTGAAGACACATGGGAATATAGCCTTAAACTATATATTTTGTAACTTGAGACTTTATAATAACAAATAGAACTACAGCTAAAAGTTTGCAGGCTTTTGTCCCCACCAGTTTCCCACTACCTCTTAATTTGCATTTAAATACTCCCACTATCTCTTAATTAGCATTTAAGTATTTCTTTTAAAGGTGATGATGGCTTTGAATTCTCTTTATCTGAGGATATCACCTTGTACAGCAGTTCTCTAGGGAAATTTAAATTTAGAGTTTATTAATATAGACTTTTATCCTTTTGTTTTTGGGTTAGATTTCCTGGATTTTGAATGTCAGCCTGGACACCCCCAAATAATAGGAAAACATGGCAGGCAGGACTTCAGGGCCTCAGGCTTCAGGCCATTTAATTTGGTGTTTTGCAGTTTTTTGGTTTTTAATTAAAGCTTTTTATTTACAAAACATATGCATGAGTAATTTTTGCAACATTGACCCTTGCATAACTTTTTGTTGCAAATTTTCCCCTCCTTTCCCCCACTCCCACCCCTAGCTTGCAGGTAATCCAATATATGCTAAGTATGTTGAAATACATTCTAGATCCAATATATGTATACATATTTATATAATTATCTTGTTGTGCAGGAAAAAATCAATTCAAGAAAGGAAGAAAAAGAAAAACTGAGAAAGAAAAAATGCAAGCAAACAACAACAGAGAGAGTGAGAATGCTATGTTGTGAACCACACTCAATTCCCACAGTCCTCTCTCTGGGTGTCCATGACTCTCTTCATCACTGAATAGTTGCAACTGATTGAATCATCTCATTGTTGGAGAGAGCCATGCATCAGAATTAAGCATTGTATACTCTTGTTGTGCCATGTATAATGATCTTCTGGTTCTGCTCATTTCACTCAGCATCAGTTCATGTAAGTCTCTCCAAGCCTCTCTGAAAATCCTGTTGGTCATTTCTTACAGAACAATAATACTCCATAAAATTCATACACCATAATTTATTCAGCCACTCCCCAACTCATGGGCATTCATTCATTTTCTGGTTTCTTAACACTACAAACAGGGCTGCCAAACATTTTTGCACCTGTGAGTCCCTTTCCTTTCTTTAAGATCTCTTTGGGATATAAGCCCAGTCTAACACTTCTTGATCAAAGGGTATGCACAGTTTGATAACTTTTTGAGCATAGCTCCAAATTACTCTCCAGAATGATTGGATCTATTTACAACTCAACCAACAATGTATCAGTATCCCAGTTTTCTTGCATCCCCTTGTTTGGGACAAAAAGACCTACCCAAATTGACTACTACAGAGATCACTCATAGAAAGCAGAATTATTTATTAGAATCTCGAGAGGCGGACCCCATCCTGGTCTGCAAGCAAAATTTCACAGCAGGATAGGGCCAGAGCCTTGAAAATGCTTACAGCTTTTATACATATCAGACAAAGAACCTCCAAAATCCCACCCTCTATATGTTGTGATTGGCCACTTAAATCTACTGTTCCCCTAGTTGGTCAGTGGAATGCAGTAGACAAGGTGATATACAGCTTCTTCGGCTGCATAGTCCAGGCCTTATCTAAAATCATGTGACTCGGGAAAAGCCGAAAATGAGGCCTATAAGGCCTGATCTACTTTAGAATTTGTAAGTTCTTCACCTTTTCCCACACACCCCTCCAATATTCAGCATTATCTTTTCCTATAATCTTAGCCGATCTGACAGGTGTGTAGTGGTATCTCAGAGTTCTCTTAATTTGAATTTCTCGGATCAGTATGACTTGGAGCACCTTTTCATATGACTACAAATAGTTTCAATTTCTTCATTGGAAAATTTGTTTGTTCATATCTTTTGACTATTTGTCAATTGGAAAATGACTTGAACTATTATAAATTTGAATCAATTCTCTATATATTTTAGAAATGAGGCCTTTATCAGATCTTTTGGATATAAAAATGTTTTTCCAGTATATTGCTTCCTTTCTAATCTTGTCTGCATTAGTTTTGTTTGCACAAAATGTTTTTAGTTTAATATAATCAAAATTACTTATTTTATGATTTCTAGTCACAAATTTTTTGGTCACAAATTCCACCCTCCTCCACAAATCTGAGAGGTAAACTATCCTATGTTCTTCTAATTTGTTTATAATATCATTCTTTGTGTCTAGATCATGAACCCATTTTGATCTTGTCTTGGTATACGGTAACAGGTGCAGATTTATGCCTATTTTCTGCCATACTAGTTTCCAATTTTCCCATCAGTTTTGGTGAAATTTTTATACTAGAGACCTACTTGCATAAAATATAGAAAGAGAAAATCAATGAATTAGACTTGCAACTAAAAAAAAGCTTAAAAAAAGAGCAAATTAACCACTCCCAGTCAAACACTAAACTTGAAATTCTAAAAACAAAAGGAAAGATTAATAAAATTGACAATTAAAAAATATTATTGAATTAATAAATAAAATTAAGAGTTGGTTCTATGAAAAAACCAACAAAATAGATAAACACTTGGTAAATTTGATTAGAAAAAGGAAAGAGGAAAATCAAATTATTAGTCTTAAAAATGAAAAGGGAGATCTTTCTACTAATGAAGAGGAAATTACAGCAATAATTAGGAGTTACTTTGCCCAACTTTATGCCAACAAATTTGATAACTTAAATGAAATAGATGAATACCTTCAAAAATATTAACAGATTAACAGAGGAAGAAGTAAATTGATTAAACAGTCCCATTTTAGAAAAAGAAATAGGACAAGGCTATTAATCAGTTCCCTAAGAAAAAATCCCCAGGACTGATTGGATTTGCATATAAATTCTACCAAACATTTAAAGAACTATTAATTCCAATGCTATATAAACTATTTGAAATAATAGGGATTGAAAGAGTCCTACCAAATTCTTTTTATGACACAGACATAGTACTGATACTTAAACCAGGTAGGATGAAAACCAAGAAAGAAAATTATAGACTATTCTCCCTAATGAACGTTGATGGAAAAATCTTAAAATAAAATACTAGCAAAAAGATTACAGAAAATCATCTCCAGGATCATATACATCATGACTAAGTAGGATTTATACCAGTAATGCAGGGATGGTTCAATATTAGGAAAACTATTAATATAAATGACTATATCAATAATCAAATTAACAAAAATCATATGATTACCTCAATAGATGCAGAAAAAGCATTTGATAAAATCCAACATCCATTCCTATTAAAAACACTAAAAAGTATAGGAATAAATGGACTTTTCCATAAAATAGTCAGGAGCATATATTTAAAACCATCAGCAAGAATCATATGTAATGGTTTTAAACTGGAATAATTCCCAATAAGATCAGGAATGAAACAAGGTTGCTCACTATCACCATTATTATTCTACCAAAAACCTTACCATACAGTTGCAAGATGCATAACTTTGGAATTATGCTAATTCCTAATTCTTCCTAACTTTACATATCAATTCCCTTTTCAAATCTTGACCTACTTTTAGATTTCTTGCATCTGAACCTTTTTTGCTTTTTTTTCAAGACACAACTTTCATCAACTCTCACTTAAAGCAATGCAATAGTTTTCTAACTTGTAACCCTGCCTCAAGTTACTCAACACTCCAGTTTATCCCATGTGAAGCCAAAGTGATTTTACTTAACAGCAGATCTGGCCTTTTGACACCCTTATATAACCAACTCCAATGACTTCATGACCTTTAGGATAAAAAAATGAATTCCCTTTTTGTAAAGGGCTGAAACTCTTGAGTTCATGCACTGAGATCGGACAAGCGAGCACTTAAGGCTAATTCCCGATTGGCAATACTCATATTAGCATATGCTTGGAAAATGGCCTGCCCCACCATTCTGTGCTGGCTCAATCTTATAGTGTATATAGATAATTGGTAGGAGGGACTAGGGGGTGGAGTAAGACTAGTCAGAGTCACTTTTTGGGCAGGAGACAAAGAGGAGAGGTGTGAAGATCCTGTGTCCATCTAATTCACTTCTACCCCTAAAGACCAAGAATAAAGATCAAGGACTTTTGCTTATCCTGACTCCATATGATTCTAAAATATCCAGGGTGCTAACTCGGATATTTGGTGCCAATGTGTAGCCCAAGAACCCTAATTTCACTGAAAAAGTCCCTGGTGACAAGGAAATAGGGTGAATATTTTAATAGAAAAACAGGGAACTTACTTTGTTAAGGGCTAAACTAGTAACCTTTTCTAGCTGAAATGGGATAGATATTAGGAAAAGATTCTCTCCCTCTCCCCCCATCCCCAACCCCATTCCCACCCCTGCCCCAAGGGGGCACTATACAAAGCATACTTAAATTGATCAAGGGACAAAGCTTAATTATAACTTGGGAACAGATTGCTAGACGCTTGGGTACATTAGAACGCACGTCCCCTTGGTTCTTAGAGGAAGAAGAAATTTCACCAGATAATTGGAAGCTTGTAGGACAACAACTATGTGAGTACTAAACTGATAAAGATCCTCATTCAATTTCCAAGGAAACATTCTATACATACAACATAATAAAATTGGCCTTAAAGAATCCTGCAAGTTATAAAAAAAAAAGAACAGTTTTAAGAACAGCCAGATGAGGAAGTGTGAGGAAAAAGAGGAAGACAATGAAAAGATTAATGGCTGCATCACTGGAGGACATGAAGAGTTGAGGAAGGGTGAAGGGCATGGTGATTCTGGCTCTCACAAGGCAGCTTCAACCCGAACTAAACCAGAACTGGTTCTTGACCCGCCTTCCTGGCGTGTCAACTCCACCTTCCTGGATGGTGAAAGGAGGAGTAGTGGGAGGGGCAGTGATACCATCAGCCCCCCCCCCCCCCCCCCAGCATCCAACCACTCCTATGACTAGATTGCAAAAGGTCGTACTTAAAGTCACACAAGAAGGGCAGGATTTAGCTGATTTTAAAATAGGACTGTAACCTGTGATTCAACACTTTACCTCTTCAGGTCAAGAAAGTAGAAAATATGCTCCTTTTGATATAGAAATCCTCAAAGATTTGAAAAAGGTGCATAAAGTCTTAACCTCTAGGGACTGGAAATCTATAGCGAGGACATGCTTAGAATCTGAACAAAACTTGTGGCTTTCTGAATATAGTGAACTCTGTAGGACACAAGCCTAACAAAATAGTCAAAATGGAGTTCATGCTCCAATCACCTGTGACCAACTAACAGGTGCATGTTCTTATGCAGACATCTCAGTACAGATTAATTGCTCCATAGCAACATATCAGCAAATTTCTACTGCTACTATCAAAGCGTGGGATTCTCTCCACGATAAAAACGACAAGAGTGAGGCCTTCTCAAAAACTGCACAAGGACCAAATGAACCCTTTGCTGATTTTGTGGGACGTTTGCAGACAGCTGTCATATGAACTAATGGTGAAAATGCAGTAACAAATTATGATAAGGCAACTTGCTAAAGAAAAGGCTAATGAGGTTTGTAGAAGAATTATATTAGGACTATGCAAGGATGCTCCTCTTTAGAGGAGATTATAAAACGCTGTGCCCACAGTGGGCACAAATGCCTTTTATAGCCAGGCTATGATGCAGACTTCCCAAGATCCCAACATGGGAAGACAGGGTCCCTTCTGGCAAGGAATTTCCAGAGAGACTCGTCAATGCTTTCAGTGTGGTAAAGTAGGGCATCTGAAAGCTCAATGTTGGTATAGAGACAGAGTGAAAAAACAGGGTGGGAGAACAAGACCCAGTACCCCATGTCCTAAATGCAACGGAGGCTGTCACTGGGCATGAGAATATACACTGATTCAGGGAAATAGGATGAGGGGCACAGCCCCAGACCCCAAGAGAAGAAACACTTGGGGCATGATGGCAGCCAATGCTACACCCAGAGAGCACCTACAAGTCCAGTACCCAGACATGCCCAATCAGCCAGGAAGCCATCTGCTGGGAGAAAGGAATTACAAAAGGGAAGAATAGAGCTGTATGCAGCTGGGAAAACTGAGATACCCCCTGGAGAGGTGAAATCTATTCTTCTCCAGCCTATGGATCCCTTGCCTCCAGGCACAGTAGGCTTGACCATTTCACCTCCTGAGAGTACATACAAAACAGTGTCCATCAATACACTGATGTGGGAAATTGGGGTATGTAGATAATATCCCAGTCACTAATACAGGCAGACTATATGTGACTTATCAACCAGGAGAAGTAGTAGCATCAGATTTACTGAGCAGACTCCCAATAAGCAACTTGGTGATAGTCACCCAGATTCTGAATCTAAGCAACAGAATCCAGGAATATACTGGAGAGCAGCTGGGACAGCTGACTGTCCTATGCTCACTATCTATATAAATGGCATACCATTGACACAGTAGATCTATGGTAGACACAGGTGCAGATCATATAGTCATTAGAGGTGCCAACTGGCCCAGTCACTGGCCAAAGATTAAGGTAGACACCTGGTCTGGTGTAAGAAGATCAATAGCAGCTGAAGTTAATGTTACCCCTTTGAGATGGATATTTGAAGGTGAAACAGGAATTTTTGTTCCTTTTATACTGGAAAAAAAATCCCTATCAATCTGTGGGGAAGAGATATTTTACAACAATTAGGATTAAAAATGTGTACTTTGGTTTTTTAGGCAGAGCTGCTCTTGAAGGCCTGCCAACACTTTCACCTGTTTCTATTCAATGGAAAACGGATATATCAATGTGGATAGAACAGTGACCCTTAGGTAGCAATAAAATTCAGACCTTATTAGATATAGTACAGGAGCAGCTTGACCAAGGACACTTACAACCTTCTCTAAGTCCTTGGAATTCCCCAGTGTGTGTTGTAAAAAAGAAATCTGGAAAATGGAGGATGTTGACTGATTTAAGAAAGGTAAATAAATGAACAGATGGAAACTATGGGAACTCTTCAGCGTGGACTTCCATCTCCTACTCAATTGCCTAGAGAATGGCCTTTTTGGGTTATAGACATTAAGGATTGTTTCTATTCTATCCCTCTAGATAAGGAAGATATGAAAAGATTTGCCTTTTCAGTGTCCAGCGTTAACTTAGCTGAGCCTTATAAAAGATATGAATGGACAGTTTTGCCACAGGGAATGAAAATCTGCCCTACTATGATATCAAATGTATGTTGCTGCTACTCTTACTCCAGTAAGAAAAGCATTTCCAAAAGTAGTGTTATTACATTACATGGATGATATATTGGGATGTGCACCTGAGCAGCAAATAATAGAAGCATGTCTACAAAAGACCATAGAAACACTAAGGAACTACAAATTGCACATAGCTCCAGAAAAAAAAAATTCAAAGACATGTTCCTTTTCAACCCTAAGGTGCTTACAGTAAAAAAACTTTCCTTAAGAACAGAGAAGCTAAACACCTTAAATGACTCAGAAATTGATAGGAGATATCCAATGGATGCGACCAGTGTTAGGCTTGACTACCTATCAGTTACAACCGTTATATGACATTTTAAGGGGAGACTGCTTTAAATTCACCACGCCAGCTTACAAAAGAAGCTCAAAAGGCTTTGAGAGAAGTTGAACTGGCTTCATCCAATGTGGTTGAAAAAGTCACTCAAAAACCCTTGGAAATATCAGTTTTTGCTACACAAGAGGGACCCACAGCAGTCTTTCATCAAGGAGACAGTGTGATAGAGTGGGTGAACCTCCCAGCATAACCAGAACAAAACCTTATTCCTTACCCAGTGCTTGTGGCTAGAATTTTATTAAAGGCCATTAAGCAAGCAGTACAATTATCTGGGATAAGACCTGACAAGATATACACCTTTTATACTAATGCACAAATTAATGGATGCTGTGAAACCATCCCAGAGTGGCAAATTTTATTAGCCATGGCTCCAAATTTTACACATGGGTCTCCATTAAAAATAATCAGACTATTATATAATTGGCAATGGATTCTTGAAGAAAAGATTTCTAAAGTTCCTCTTAAAGGACCAGCTATCTTTACAGATGCAGCCAAACATAATATTTGTGCTGTATACTCTTGTGACTTAACTATAAAGAGAGTTGTCAGAACTTCTTTTAAGTCCACTCAACAAAATGAATTGTATGCAATCATTCTAACTCTTACTTATTGTGCAGGAGATATAAATATATCTGATTTGGCCTATTCAGTAGGTGTGGTACAAAGAATTGCCACAGCCCAAATAAAATTTGTAGCTTCCAATATATATCAGCTCTTTAAGGAACTTCAAGAGCAAGTGAGAAAACGTCCAGTTAAGATTTATACCTTGCATGTCCACTCTCATAGTGGACTTCCAGGTCCTATTTTTGATGGTAATTCAAAGGCAGATAGCCTTCTATGTTAGCCAATACTCCTTTATTTCAGGAAACCCAGGCATCTCATTCTAAATATCATCAAGTTGCTCGAGCTTTACGTTTACAATTTGGAATAATGAGAGAGAAAACTAGGAGTATAGTAAAAGCTTGTATAGCTTGCATTCCTTTCCATGCTCCTATGCTTCCTCCAGAGAAGAACCCTCGTGGTTTGAGACCCAATGAAATTTGGCAAATGGATGTGACCCATTATAAATCTTTTGGTCACCTGTCTTTTATCCACGTTGTGGTAGATGCCTTTTCAGGATTCACTTTTGCAATACCAACAGCAAAAGAGACAGCCTGAATGGTTACTGAATTCCTTATACAAGCATTTCCAATTATAGGTTTGCCACAAGCAATAAAGACAGATAATGGACCTGAATATATTTCTAAACATTTTACACACTTTTGTGCACAGTATAAGATTTTACACACCACTGGCATACCTTTTAATCCTCAAGGACAGGCAAAAGTAGAGAGGAGAAACAGAGATATTAAGAAGCCCCTCCAAAAACAAAAGAAAGGGGGAGCCACAGGTAACCCTAGAGAACTTCTAAATCTAGCCCTTTATATTATTAACTTCTTGATTTTTGACAAAGATGCACTGGCTTTGGCAGACAGGTTTTATAATCCACCGGAAGGGCAGTGTCCAGTGAAAGCGGCTCCACTATCTTTAGATAATTGCCAGGTGATGTGGAGAGACCCAGAAAGTGGTGATTGGAAGGGACCAGATAGGTTAACTGCTTGGGGGAGAGGGTTTGCTTGTATCTCTACAGGTGGAAAAGGAATCAGATGGGTGCCAACGAGCCATATTCGCCTTGTCCATCACAGAGAGATGGAGCAGACCCTTGAAACAAAGGAGAAGACCCAAGAAACATCGGGTGGTTCTGTTGCTGATTGTGCCAACCACTGAAAGAGCATGGCAGTTATGGCGTTTGACTCATGGACATCAAGAATTGTTGATTTTTTTTTTTGAAGTTTTGAAGTTTCAAAACCCTCAGCAATCATTGGATTCTCTGAGAAATGATGATGTAGGACTTGAAAACCCTCAGGAATCATTGGATTCTCTGAGACAGGATAAGACTGTTGTAGGACTTGAAAACCATCAGGGATTATTGGATTTTCTATGAAATGATAAAACTGTTGCAAGACTTCAAAATCTGCTGGAATCATTGGATTCCCTTGTGGTGTTCTTCTTCTTTAAAATATAAGATGGTTCTTTCAGGTAGAGCAGTTTTCTTGGGGAGGTTTTCTGGAGGCAGCCTTAGTATCAGTTCAGATCAATAATTACCCCAAATGCAGCCAGGTGTTAAAAGTTCAGATCTTTTACTGTCTTCAATATAGCCTGGTTAGTTTTCTTATAGGCCTCTCTCTCTCTCCTTGGTTCTAAGAGCTCTTGCAGCTTTGTCCTTTGCTTCTGCCTCTGCTTTCTTTATCCTCCAGCCAGCACCAAGGTGGAAGATGCAATGAATCTCTCTTGCCTCAGAGACCTAGGGCTTGTGGGCTTCCTCCCAGAGTGCTCCTCTCTGACCCCAGTCAATGTTCTGAAGTAACTTCCTTAAAACTCTAAGAGCTTCCTCTATATATATGATCTCCCAAAGGTTAACTCCTCCTCTGAGAGAATGGGATTATGGGTTTCTCCCAGACTACTCCCTGGCCCTAAGAGCTTCAAGGGAGGTGTGAATTTATATATCTCATACTAAACCCTGGAATCTCCCAAACGTGTGAACTCCAATTAGTACTTAAATACTTCTTGCTTATAAGAGCTCTCAAAAGGTGTGAACACAAGCATTATTGTCTATCAGTATTAGCGACTTATCACCTTGTAAGGATTCTCTCTAAGGTGTGAACCAATAAGCACTGTATCAATTCCACTGAGTTAATACCAGGATTCTGACATCTCCCTTGAGTTTTCACCTTGTTTCACGTTGAGTTGACAATAGATTTCCCACATTCCCTAATACATAAAAAGACTTTTGCAGGACTTCAAAAACTTGGGGGGATCATTGGATTCCCTGACACATGAAGAAATGGACACTAGATTGATTTTGGACTATCTCTTGGATGCTGAAGAAGGCATGTGACTGTTGTTTACATACCCTCCTTCTAGGACTTCTGGAAGTCTTTTACAACACCATGTTGATTTATATTGTTTGTTATATCACTAATTTCATGTACAATTCATGTTTGTTATACCACATTGAGCCTACACCGGCTGTGGGGAGAATCACCACTAATAGCCTGTGCATTATTGCTCTGTGCTTGTGTAATACCTCCCATGCTGATGGGTTTGTGCATACCTGTTTCTAATAAGCCCAGACACCCGCTAGCAATCCCCACTTTCCTTTGGTGCTTTTCATCTCCCTGCCTGAGATGTCGGGGAGGGCGAGATCATTGCCCTTTTTAGTGCTTTCCCCTCCCTTCCTGAGAAGTCAGGGGGTGTGATCACTTCCTTTTCAGTGTTTTCACCTCCTTTCCTGAGAAATCAGGGAGGGTGTGATCACCTCCTTTTTGGGGTTCTCACCTCCCTTAGAAATCAGGTATTATGTGACCCCCTGTGTTCTAAAACAAAAGAAAGCAGGAGATGTAGAGGGCTGAAACTTTTGAGTTGATGCACTGAGGTCCAGACAACCGAGCACTTAAGACTAACTACCGATTGGACAATACTCTATAAGCATAAGCTTGGAAAATGGCCCTTCCCACTATCCTTGGCTCACTCAATAATTGTTGTTTACAGAGAATTGTAGGGGGAACTAGGGGATGGAGTTAAGACTAGCCAGAGTCATTTTTTGGGCAGGAGACAAGCAGGAGAGGTCGTGGAGACTCTGCATCCATCCATTCACTTCTACCCCTAAAGACCAAGAATTAAAAATCAAGGACTTTTGCTTATCCTGATTCTGGCTGATTCTAAGGTATCCAGGGTGCTAATTTGGTCTTCACATCTTTCTATTTTTTTACATCTTTATACAACTTTGCCTTCAATTCTCAAATGGACTCTTGCATTCTTGGATCAACCCAGCTATATTCTCTTTTATTTCAAACACATAGTATACTCATATCTCTGTGACGTGCCAATGGTCACACTACATGTCTGAAATATATTCCCTTATCTGAAATTCATAGCTCCTCTCATCTTTTAAGATAAAATTCAAGCAGTATTTTGTATATAACTCCTCCAATGTCTAATTCCTTCATTCCAAACGACACTGTCCATTTAACAGTGGACATAATTGTATTTTTCACTTTGTAGTTAAATATATAACTTTCCCATTAGAATTTAAGCTATTTGTTAGGAGAGATTGCTTTTTCCCTTTAATTTTTAGCATCTAACATGATTCCTGGAATATAATGGGTAGATGTTTAGTAAATTAAAGGAATCCCAAAAGCCTCTGCACAGTTTTACACTATCAAAGTACCCTGTAGGCAAAGATTTATTTATTAACAACACCAAAGCTTTTTCATTTATTTGTTTAGCTGAGCAGCTTTTAGGCAACTATATTACTTTCTATCCAAAGTTGACTTGTAACTTTCATGAAGAATAATTAGAAACAGAAATAAACAATTCAATATATTCAATGGCTTAAATCATTAAGCAAAGAATCTCTAGGTACTGCTTTTCAAAAAAGAGAGAAGTGAAAATTAGTTCTTGTGGGAATATA
Organism: Sarcophilus harrisii; assembly: GCF_902635505.1. Taxonomy (NCBI): domain Eukaryota; kingdom Metazoa; phylum Chordata; class Mammalia; order Dasyuromorphia; family Dasyuridae; genus Sarcophilus; species Sarcophilus harrisii. Next base: position 626,718,185 of record NC_045426.1, on the reverse strand, counting down.
ACGACCCAAGCCTTATCCCTGTAACTCTTATGAAATCCCCATGCTTATCTAAAAAGTGAAATGGAAAAGTGGACCCAAAAATGAAATATCAGACTCTAAATATAGATTTCTAAAACTTTATTTCATGCAGCTCCCCATTTAGAACACAATGTTAGCTGTTTTGAGTAATTTAGTAGCAAAAGTTGTCATGATTCATAATTTTATTAATGATAAAAAGCTTAAAGATTTCTAAAGTTATTTGTGTCTTTTGATGTCAAAATACAAAGAACAGCTTCAACATTTCTGAAATAAAATAAATTAAAATATTTCAAATAACACAAGAAACAGTAGCTCATTTAAGATTAATTAAACCACTTACCTTGGGGAATTGTTTTACAGGAATTAAAACTTTCTGCCCCAGCTTCATGTTTTTATTAATCACAACATCAATGTACTTTTCTTCCTCCTTGCTTTCTCCTTTTTGAAACTTTTCAATTTCTGTAGGGTAAATGAGATAAAAACCCATATGATGAAATAGGTAATTTACTATCTATATTCTAGAAGTTAAGAACCTAATCATCTTTATCATGGCTCAAAATACACAGAAAACAAAATGTGAAATGGATATGGAAGAAAATGCCTATTTTGATACTTAATTTCAATGATAACTTTCAAAATATCAAAGAACATGAACCAGTAAAGTTAAATTGCAATTATTCATTATAACGAACAATATTAACCCAAGTAATGTGGAATTATTTTTCCAGGGATTTCCTGAATTTCATATATAGAAAATCAGAACCATAAGAACCATAATCTATAAATTTGCCCACATTTTAAACTTTTAGGACTTGATCTTAGATATGCCTTATAAGGAAAAAAGGAATTAGTCTATTATCTCTGCTCTTTGTATTTCTAGCACTTACAATAGTGCCTTTGCACGGTGATAATTTTTCTTCTTTGTATTTTCATTCAATTCAAAATTCATTCAAAATAGCTGAAGATAAGTAACATATCCACACCTAAAAACTCTTCCTAAAAATGTATTTCCAATCTTTTAGCTAATCATAAGATCTTTTTTTATGTAAAAACTTTTATTTATTTATTTTTATTAAAACTTTTTTTATTTACAAAGCATACGCATGGATAATTTTTCCAATACTGACCCTTGAAAAACCTTTTGTTTCTAATTTTTCCTTACTTCCCCCAACTGCCTCCCCTAGCTAGCAGGTAGTCTGATACATGTTAAATATGTTGAAATACATGTTAGATCCAATATACGTATACATATTTACACAGTTATCTTATGCACAAGAAAAATCACATCAAGAAGGAAGAAAAAGAAAAATTGAGAAAGAAAACAAAATGCAAGCAAATTAACAACAGAAAGAGTGAAAATGCTATGTTGTGATCCACACTCAGTTCCCACAGTCCTTTCTCTGAGAGTGTGCAGATGACTCTCTTTATCACAAGATCATTAGGACTGGCCTAAATCATCTCATTGTTGAAGAGAGCCAGGTCCGTCAGAATTTATCATCCTATAGTCTTGTTGCCATGTATAATGATCACCTGGTTCTGCTCATTTCACTCGGCATCAGTTCATGTAAGTCTATCCAGGCCTCTCTGAAATCATCTTGCTGGCCATTTTTAATAGAACAATACTATTCCATAACATTCACAGACCATTACTTATTCAGCCATTCTCCAACTGATGGGCATCCACTCAGTTTCCAGTTTCTTGCCACTACAAAAAAGGCTGCCACAAACACTGTTGCACATGTGGGTCCCTTCCCCTCCTTTATGATCTTTTTGGGATATAAGCCCAATAGAATCACTGCTGGGTCAAAGAGAATACAGTTTGATAACTTTTTGAGCTTAATTCCAAACTGCTCTCCAGAATGGTGTTCACAGATCCTAAGATCTTAAAGAACTTTCTCACCAATAATACAAGAATCTTCCATGATTTTACTCTAATAAAGAGCTATCATACATTCAAAACTTCCAATGGTTCCCAAACTCATGACACTGTAATTAGGAAATGTTTTTATAAAACAAGCATAAACATGGCAAAATGTTACATTTTTGTAAGTCAATATCTATCTGAAAGGAGGGAAGGATTCTGAGAAGATGGAAGAGTAGACCTGTAAATTTCAAGCTCTGCAGATTTCTCTCAGAAATAGAAGAAATTTGTGCCTCAGGGAAAGACAGATTGATGAAAAATCAAGACTTGGGACAGAACAGGGGTCCTGCTATCACAACCTAATTAGAGCTGAAGAAAGACCCCAGACTGAGGATTATCCAGGGTAAATTGTAAACATCTCTGGCTAGTAGGGGTCCCTGGGGTGTGATCTGGGTTTGACTGGAGTCTCAGCAAGAAGCATGGAACTTTCTCCTCCTGGACTATATGAGGAGTTCAAGTCCTGGAAGACTGATGGAGTCTTGGCTGTTTAGGAACACCAGACTCAGCTGTACTACAGAGCAGCGGCCCTGGGCAAGAAGGAGCCAACACACTGGGAGTGTAGAGGCCCTGGGGCAGGGAAGCTCCTGGCTGTGGGCACTTGCAGGAGGGGGGAACTCTTGGTTTTGGTGTTTCTGGTCAGAGAGAAGAGCCCAAGGAAAGCTAGAAGCCCCATCTGTCCAACCCACAATGACAAGCAACTTACAAGATTAGAGGTTCTTATTTTTAAAAATTGGGCAGAGCCAAGATGGCAGAGAGTAGACAGGACTTGGTCTGAACTCTTCTGGCTTCCCTCAGGATCAACACCAGATTAAGCCTCTGAACGGATTTTGGAGGGATAAAATAACAAATATTAGGGGGTGTAACAAATTTCCAGCAGAAGATATCTGGGAAGGACTTAGGAAAGCTCTGTCTCAATTGGGCAGGAGGTAACACAGTCCAGCACTGGTGCCAGGCACAAGGAAGCCAGGGTAGAGAGGACCCGCAGGCAAAGGGTGCAAGGTTCTTACCCAAATATTGAATACTCTGTCCTGGTTCAGAAGCCAGTGGGTCCGCAGACTACCTGTGAGACCTCCAATGAAACTACAGAAGGCAACAGAGAGCCCCTGGACCCCGCATAAGTTGGGACTTGGCCAGACCATTCAGCACAGTGGGAAAGCCTGCAGAACTGGTCGCAACGCAGGGAAGCCCTCTCCTGTAGAGAAAGCTTGGGATAATCTCCCTTTTGCCCTAGGAGCAGACCCTCCCAGCCTTTAAAATGAGCAAAACAGCAAAAGCACTCTAGAGATCTGTTAAGGAGAGAAGAACAGACATCAAACCGGAGAACACTAAAGGCAAAACATTTCCAGATAAAGCCTCTAAGGGGAATTTGAGTTGGTCTCCAACTCAAAAGGCTCTCTTGGAAAAATTCAAAACGAATCTTTAAAAAGGAAATAAAAATGGGGAAAGGACATGAGAGCTTTGGAAAAATGAAACACAGAAATTGTTTGAAGAAAACAACTCCTTAAAAATACAATTAGTGAAATGGAAATAAATATACTGAAGACAACTCCTAAGAAAATTGATTTGGTGAAATAGAAAAATAAAACACCTTGAAAAATAGAATTGTTGACATAGAAAAGAACAACTCCCTAAAAATAGAATTGTTGAAATAGAAAAAAAAATCCTATAAACAAAACAACTCATTTAAAAGTTCAACTGACCAAATTCAAAGGGTGGTAAAAAAAAACTACGGAAGAAATTCATTTGCTAAAAATGAAAATTGAACAAATGAAAGTGAATGAGTCAATAAGTCATCAAGAATCAATCAAATAAAACCAAAAAGAAAAAAAAAAAGAAAATATAAAATATTTCATCTAAAAAACAACTAACTTGGAACATAAATTCAGGAAAAACAATCTAAGAATTATTGGACTATCTGAAAATCATAATGAAAAAAAGAGCCTAGACAACCATCTTGTAAAAAATCAGGAAGGAAAACTGCCCTGATAGCCTAGAAGTAGAAGATAAAATAGTCAATGAAAAAATCCACTGATTACCTCCTGAAAGAAACCCCAAAATGAAAACTCCAAGGAATATAACTAATTCCAGAATTATCAGATCAAGAAGATAATACTGCAGTCAGAAAGAAACAATTCAAACATCAAGGCACAATCATCATTACCCAGGAGCTAGCAGCTTTCACTTTAAAAGATCGAAGGGCCTAGAATATGATATTCTAGACAGCAAAGAAGCTTGGACTGCATCCAAGAATTAACTTCCCAAACAAACTAATATTAATTATTATTAAGGGGAAAAATAACAGACATTAAATGAGATAGGGAATTTTCAATCTTTTTTTATTAAAAGAACAGAGCTGAACAGAAAATCTGATCATCAAATGCAGAACTCAAGAGAAGCTTAAGTTAAAAAGGGAAGAAAAAAACCTTTTTTTAAAGGTTAAAACATTTATATCTCCACATGGGAAGATGATATATGTAATTCTTAAGAACTGCATCAGTATTCAGGATATATTTAGAGGACGTAAATAAAATTTGACTTTATTTTGATGATATAAAAAAAACTGGGGGGAAGGGATTGTACTAGAAGAGTAAAGGGGAGGTAGAATGGGATAAATTATATCACATGTAAAGGCAAAAAAGTCCTATTACAGTTGAGGGAAAGAAGGGAGGAAAATGAGCATTGTGTGAACTTTATCCTCATCAAATTTGGCTCAAAGAGCCAAATATATATATTTGGCTTATATATGATATATATTTAGTTGATATAGAAATTTGTCTTCCCCTATTGAGAAATAGGAGGGAAAAAGGAAAAGAAAAGGAGGTGGTTAATAGAAAGGAAAACAGCAATAGAAGAGAACAGGGATAAGAAAGGGGGGACTGAAAAAAGAGGAGGGCTGTCTGAGGGAGCTGGTGGTCAGAATCAAAACACTAATGAAGAGAGAAAGGGGGAAAGGAAAAAGAAAAATATACCTTGGGGAAAAGAGGATAGTGGGAAAGGCAGAGGTAGTAATTTTAATTGTGAATGTGAATGGGATGAACTCTCCCATAAAATGGAAGCAGATAGCAGACTGGATAAAAATCCAGAATCCTACAATATGTTGTTTAGAAGAAACACATTTGAAACATAGAGTGAAAGTAAATGACTGGAGCATAATCTATTATGCTTCAGGTGAAGTTAAGAAAAGAGCAGGGACAGTAATCCTGAATAGATATAAGTAAAGGAGATTAGGAAGGAAACTATATCTTGCTAAAGGGCATCATAGATAATGAAGCAATATCAATACTAAACATATATGTACCAAGCAGTACAACATCCAAATTTCTAAAAGAGAAGTTAAGAGAGTTGCAGGAAGACAGCGAAACTATAATAGAAGGAGCAGCTGGGTGATGACTAGATAGAGCACCAGCCCTGAAGTAAGGAGAACCTGAGTTGAAATCTGACTTCAGACACTTAACATGTCTTGGCTGTGTGACCCTGGGCAAGTCACTTAACTCTAATTGCCTCGGCCAACACACACACACACACACACACACACACACCCCAAAAAACTATAGAGAGGAATCTCATTCTCGCTTGATCAGAACTAGACAAATCAAATCACGAAATAAACAAGAAAGAAATAGACAGAATTTTAGAAACATTGGGCATGATAGCACTTTGGGAGAAAATTGAATGGGGACAGAAAGAAATATACTGTTTTGTTGTGGTAGAGAACTGACATAAAAATTGACCATGTATCATAATACATAAAAACTCAAAATCAAATGCAGAAAGTCAGATATTGTAAATGCATCTTTTTCAGATTTTTAATTACTTCAATAGTCCCATTTTAGAAAAAGAAATGGAACATGCTATTAATCAACTCCCTAAGAAAACAATCTCCAAGACCAAACATTTAAAAAACAATTAATTCCAATGCTTTACAAACTATTTGGGAAAATAGGGAAAGAAGGAGCCCTACCAAATTATTTTATATATTAAATATATCTGTGCTTAACTACAGTCAGCTTGGGGACCTGGGATAGGGGTATGAAAGAGAAAAAAAATGAATAAATTAAAAAAGAGTATGCAGCAGAGAAAAAGAACAACCTACAAGGAAACAAAGAAAAGATGAATACTCATGAATATAATTTCTTCTACTATTATATATTTTCTTTATTTTTAAAGTTTTAATCATTTTTATTTTATTGTCTTTATTTTTAAAAGAAAAAAAACCAGAAAATTATATATACACACACATATACATATATATATATATATACATATGTATGTAAAAACATGAAAGGATACATTTTTATTTGCTCTATTTGAGTTTGACATCACTGTTGTTTTTGGCTATCCTTGTGATTATAGTATAGAATACCATAGACAATCCTAGATCTTCACCATTATAAAAAGTTTTGATATTTGAAATTTAGGTACATATGATACAGGGTTATCAAATGTACCATATATTTTTTTTAAATGTACATGTTCCGATTATTTGGCTATCAATTCTATTTTTAGTCAGGCAACTGTCATGGAGATCTAGTTTTTGTATCTCTTTGTATTTTATAAGGAATTGTTTTCCTTTTCCAAGCTAGTTGACTCTCTCTTGCACACTTCTCATTTTTTTCTCCTATTTTCTTTCTTACTTGATTTTTAAAATCCTTTAATATCTCTTCTACGAAGGCTCTGTGGGACTTGAGACCAGTTCATATCCTTTTTTGAGGCTTTTCATGTGGGCATTTTGACCTTATCTAAGTTTGTGTTTTGGTCTCCTTGTCACCATAGTAGTTTTCTATGGTCAAGGTTCTTTTTTTGTTACTTGCTTATTTTCTTTCTTTTTTTCCTCCCTGTTTTGTGACTTTCAAAGAGCTTTACTCCTGGATTGCATGCAGAGGGTGCTGTCGCAAGCTTCTTGTGCTCCTTTGAGTCTTTGAGCACAGGGGCCCCCCTTGTGTTTGGTGTCTTGACAAAACGAGGTATGAAGAAGATAGTCAACAGCCTCAAAACAGTTAAAAAAAAAAAAAAAAAAAAACAACCAGTTCCTCAAAAAATACAATTGGCTCAATGCAAAACAAATCCACTGAAGAAAACACCTTGAAAAGTTGAAGTAATCAAATGGAAAATGAGATACTAAAGCTAACAGAAGCAAATCATACATTAAAAGGTAAAACCAGGCAAATGGAAGCCAATGATTCTGAGACATCAAATTAAATAAACTAATAAGAATGAAAAAAAAAAAAAAAAAAGGGAAGCAAATGTAAAATACCTCATTGGAAAAATAGCTGACTTTGAAAATAAAACCAGGAGAGACAATTGAAAAATCACTGGATTATCTGAAAGTCATGATCTGAAAAAGAGGTTGGAAGCATTCTATAAGAAATCATTCAAAAAACAGTACCAAGTATTTTTTTTTTAAAAATCAAATAAAAAAGTAAAAGATTAAAAAGAACTCATGAAGAGAAACTGCCCTGATATACTAGAATCAGAAGGCAAAATAGTCATTAAAACCATTAATGACCTCTTGATATGCCAAGAAATATTATTGCAAAACTCAAAATGTATAAGCTCAAGTTAAAAATACTATAGATTACCAGAGAAAAAAAATTCCAATATTGAGAAGCCATATTCAGGATTATGCAGGATTTTGACAGCTTTTAAAATAAAGGATCAGAGGGGCCTTGATTACCATATTCTGGGAAGGCAAAAGATTTTGGATTACAATCAAGAATTAAATAACTACCCAGGGAGATTCAACATAATCTTTAAGGGGAGGAGATGAAGCTTCAATGAAACAGGAAACTTTGGTCTACAAATACAAGACTTAAGAGAAGCATAAAAAGGTAAAGAGCAAAGAAAAAAAGTATTATTTAAAGGTTAAACATTTTACAGCCTTACAAGGAAAGATGATACTTGTGACTCTTGAGAAATGTATCTTTCATGAGGGCAATTAAAAAGGGTGTATATAAAGAGAGGGTGTATATATCAATTAACTCAGGTGTGTGTGTGTGTGTATGTGTGTGTGTGTGTGTGTGTGTTTTAAGACATTAAAGGGTAGAAAAAGTATGGTGCTTAGAGAAGAAGGTGGAGGTAAAATGGGGTAAATTAGATCATATGAAGAAGCACAAAAGGCCTAGTGGAGTAGAAGGAAAGAAGGAAGGGGGATCAGCATTGTCTGAAGCTTCATCTCATCAGTTTTGGCTCAAAGAAGGAATTACACATATACTAAGTAGAGTATAAGAATTAATTTTATACTTGGTAGAAGGAGGAAGAAGAAAGAAAAAGGAAGGGCTGGATTTCTATATATGCAGGACAGAAAATAGGATGGAGTCCAGAAATAAACAGCTGCTAACCATGGCTATTAATGTGAATGGAATGAACTCTCCCATAAAATGAAAGCAGACAGCAAAATGGGATTAAAAACCAGAATCCTACAACATGTTGTTTACAAGAAACAAATTCAAAACAGAGATTCCCATAGAGTAAGAGTAAAAAGTTGGAGCAGAATATATTAATGTTTCAGTTGAAACAAATAAAGGAGTAACAATTATGATCTCAGACAAAGAAAAGGCAAAATCAGAATTAATTAAAAGAGATGAGGCAGCAAGCTACATCTTGTTAAAAGGCACCACTGACAATGAAGTAATATCAATACAAAAATATATGTACCAAGTAGTACAGCATCCAAAATTTTAGGGAGGGCAGTTAAATCAGTTACAGGAAAAATTACACTCAACTTTCTTCTCTCAGAATTAGATAAATCTAGCCCCAAAATAAATAAGGAAGTGTTGGAATCCTTACAAAGTGTTAACTCATTAGAGTTGATAGAGACAATAATTATCTAATTTAGCATGATTCAGTATGATTGATCTGATCTTACAAGGAGATGTTATGGGCCAGAACTTGAAACAAGGTACTAAGTAGAACTGATAGAAACAATGCTTGTGTTTACACCTTTAGAGAGCGCATATAAGCAAGAAGCTCTTAGGACCACGGAGCACTCTGGGAGATTGAGAGTCAGGAGCACTCTGGGAGGAAGCCTACAAGCCCAACTCTTGGAAGTAGAGTCAGATTCATTCCAACTTTCACAGTGGTGGCAGGCCTCCTGCACTTCCCCCACTGAGACCAAGGTTGGTCTGAAAGGCTCTCCAGAAAGCTGCCCAGCCCCAGGCAAGGAGACAAAAGATTCATTCCATCTTCCACTTTTGGGCTGGCTGGAGGATGAAGGAAGCAGAGGCAAAGGACTAGTGGCAAGAGCTCTTGAAACCAAGGAAAGAGAAGGCCTCCAGAAAACTAGCCGAGCCCCAAGTGAAGGAGATAAGATTTTGGAAGAGACAATAAAAGACTGTACTTGAATCCCTGACTGCCTTTGGGATGATTATTGATCTGAACTTCTGAACTGATACTAGGGCTACCTCCCCAAGAAGCCTGCTCTCAGAGAGAATCATTATATTATAATAAAGAAGAAAAACACCACATGAAAGAAATTAGGAAAAAAAAAATTAGGGAGGCTAATAGAGTCTTAGAAGACTTAGATATGGTAAGACCTCTGTAGAAAACTGAATGGCAATACAAAACAACTTACCTTTTTCTCAGCAGTACATGATGTCTACCCAAAAACTGACCATGTATTAGGGCATAAAATTCTCAAAACCAAATGCAGAAATGAAAAAAATAGTAAATGCTTCCTTTTCAGATCATGATGCAATAAAAATTACATTCAATAAGGGGCCAGATAAAGATAGACTAAAAATCAATTGGAAGTTAAATAATCTAATCCTAAGAATGAATAGTGGGTCAAACAACAAATCACAAAAATAATCAATAATTTCATCTGACAGAATGACAATAATGAGATAATATACCAAAACTTGTAGGATGCTGCCAAAGAAGTTTTTAGGAGAAAGTTTATATCTCTAATGCTTACATGGATAAAATAGAGAAAGAGGAGATCAATGAATTGGACATACAACAAAAAAAGCATAAATTAAAAACCCCCAATTAAATAACAAATCAGAAATTCTGAAAATCAAAGGAGATTAATAAATTGAAAGAAAACTATTACAACTAGTAAACTTAAGAGCTGATTTTTATAAAAATAAGCAAAATAGATATACCTCCAGTTGATTAGATTAGAAAAAGAAAACCACAAAAATGGCATTAAAAATGAAATGCTGAATTAATGGTGAACTAACCATCAATGAAGAAGAAATTAAAGCAATAAAGTTATTCTGACCAACTATACACACATACACACAGTGTTCTTTTTCCACAACTCTCAGACTGGCTAAGATGACAGGAAAAGATAATGATAAATGATGGAGGAGATGTGGAAAAACTGGGACATTAATGCATTGTTGTTCTTGTGAAATGATACAACTATCCTGGAGAGCAATATGGAACTATGCCCAAAGGGATATAAAACTGTGCATACCCTTTGAACCAGCAGTGCCATTACTGGCTCTGTAATCCAAAGAAAATATAAAAGAGGAAAAAGGACCCACATATGCAAAAATATAGCATCTCTTTTTGTTGTGACTAAGAATTGTAAAATGGAGTGAATACCTATTAACTAGGGAATGGCTGAATAAATTATTACATATGAGAGTAATGAAATATTGTTGTTCTATAAAATGGTGAATTGTTGTATTAAAAGTGATTTTAGAAAAGCCTGGAATGATTTCCATGAATTGATGCTGAGTGAAGCAAGCAGAATCAGGAAACCATTGTATACAGCAACAACAAGATTATGTGATGATCAAGTATGATAAAGTTGGTTCTTCTCTGCAATTCAGCGATCCAAGATAATTCCAATAAACTTTGGATGGAAAATGCCATTAATATCCAGAGAGAGAAATATGCATAACATTAAAAGTAAATAATGAATAAGCAAAATAAAAAGAATCTGACAAATACTCTCATAATGATATTAAAGATACAATCCAGAAATGAAGACAAGATGATTGTATATAGTTAGATGGGTTCAAAACTAGCTAACCTTAAAAGTGTTGATGAATGGATTAGATAATAAAGGGAGAACTAATATAAATATTGCAAAAAAAGAAGCTTATAGATCAATTAGTCAGATTATCTAAACAATGGATAGTACTCTTATTCCAACTTTCTTGTTCCATGAACCTAGATATGATAAATGTACAAGAAGCAAGAATTGAAAACCAAAATAAAACAAAATTCAGAACTATTTGGCAAAGATGAAATCTACCAATGAATTCTTCATCTGAGAGTACTATTCTCTATTACTGCAGACTGAAAACAAAGGACCATTCATGTTTTCACATCCTGTACAAGTTCGGTGCCCTGTGCTTCCATAAAATTTCCTATAGTGTTCTGGTTGGTTTTCTGGAGGTCTCTGGACCAGCCTTTGTTTCAGTTGAGTAATCACCGGGGGGAATAGCCAGGTGTTAAAGTCCAAATTCTTTATTATCTCCTGCCCAATGTAGTTTCCTTGCCTGGGGTCCAGGCTAGCTTTCTCGAGGTCCTACAGAACATGTCTTGGTTTTTGTAAAGGAGGCAAGAGGACCACCATGATGGCTTCTGTCTTGAAGTCTGTCTCAGTCCAAGAGCTTGTGCTCCAGCCTCCAGCCACCACAAAGGTGGGAGATGAAATAAATCTCTGTGGCTGAGTTTGTCTCAACTTATATGCACTATACTGAGTATAAATCAATCATTATATCACTAGGAAACCATTATTTGTTGTAAGATTAAATCAATCATACTAAACTAGAGAATTATTAATCATCATGCTAAACTATATAACCATTGTCTCATCAATTCCACTTAGCACCTTGTAAGAATCCTTGTTTCAATTACAGAATTCTGGTCCATTACATTTTCCCCTCTTAGAACATACCTGATTGAGAATTTTCACTAGGTCTTTATATTTTATGAATATCATTTTATGACTTAGGCTGGCCATCTGTCACAATACATCTCTACACTGTTTTGATTTCCTCACAATTGTCATTTCTTAGAAATTCATGATAAAGTTAGGTGATTCAGCGGACCAAGTGCTGGGCTTTTAATCAGAAAGACCCAAGTTCAAAATCTGTCTCAGTTCTATTACTTTTTTTCTGGGCAATTCAATCTCTGATAAGCCTCATTTCCAGCCTATAAAATGGAAAATACAGTACCTACCTTACAGAGCAATTTTGAGGTTCAAATGACATTACAAAAGTAATATGCTTTACAAAACAAAAAGCTCTACATAAATGACAGACTTCAAACATTAAGTGTACAACTAAGAAACAGATGATCAGCAGCTGGAAAAAGAAATCCACACAAAGGATGACAATCATATCCCCATGTACTTACATAAAAGTTCAATGTAATCCAACACTATATTTGAATCAGGAACACAAATGGGATTTTAGGATATATTAAGAGAGATAAGAAGTAAGAAAGGGCATTCTATGAATCAGACTGGGTCTACTCTACTGGGTCTGAATGAAACACTTCTGAAGTCATATTCACAAATTTAAGCAGATCCAGGGAAGGGTAAAATAAAATATCACCTTCTATTTGTAAAGTACTATGAGGTTTATAGGTGTTCCACTCATAATATCATGAAGAAAATGGCATCATTATTGCCATCTCACAAATAAGGATTTAAAGCTCAGAAGGTTCTCAGGAGAGCAAAACTAGTAAATGATGGCAAAGGAAATAGCCTAAGTTTCATTAATACAAGCCAACATACTTTGATTCCACTACTGTCTTTTAAGAGAACTCATCACTTGAAGAAAAAAAAAAAGGTATTTGAGAGTGAAGGAGGAACAGTGAAAGAAGGTCAAAGAGTAAGAGAGAATCAATTTGTTTTATTTGGCCCTATACAGAAGAAACAGAATCTAAGTAGGAATTAGGACATAGAACTAGAATTAGGACCAATGATATAAGTTATAGGAAAGCATGAATTCATTATATAAAAATATTCCCTAAAAAAGTAAAATGTGTAAAATCAGAATGGGCTAGTTTTGGTGATTGTAAATTCCCTATGAATACAGATTTTCAAGGACAATCTAGATTTTGAAGTTTGAGGAGTGTTAGTTTATAGATAGAATTAATAAAATCAAGTCAGCTATTTATTATATGCCTACCATGAGCGAGGCACGATGCTAAGTGTGACAATACAAAAACAAAACTAAAAGAAACAAACAAAATCTGGTCCCTGCTCTGAAGATATTCAGAATTTAATAAAAAGATGTGCAAACAATTAAGTATAAAAACAAGACATACAGTGAAAGATAAAATGGCAAAAATACAGGAAAGCATATGAACAGACAATTTTCAGATGAAGAAATTAAAGCCATCTATAGTCAATTGAAAAAATGCTCTAAATCACTATTGATTAAAATTAATTAGAACAACTGTGAGGTACCACTTCATGTCTCAGATGGCAGGAAAAGATAATGATGAATGTTAGAGAGGATATGGAAAAAACTGGGACACCAATGCATTGTTGGTGGAGTTGTGAAAAGAAACAACCATTCTGGAAAGCAATCTGGAACTATGCCCAAAGGGCTATAAAACTGCATATCCTTTAATCCAGCAGTGCCATTACTGGAAATCACAGAGGGAAAAGAACGCACATGTACAAAAAATGTTTGTAACAGCAATTTTTGTGGTAATAAAGAATTTGAAAAATGAGTAGATGCTCATCAATTGAGAAATGACTGAATAAGTCAGAGTATATGAAAGTAATGGAATGTTATTATTCTATAAAAATGGTGAATAGCCTGATTTATAAAGGTCTGGAAAGATTTACATGAACTTTTCCTGAGCAAAACAAGCAGAACAAGGAATACATTTTACACAATAACAGCAAGAATGTGCAATGATCAACTATGAAAGACTTGGCTCTTAGCCATTCAGTAATCTATGGCAATCCCAATACTTTGTATGGAAAATGCCATCTGCATCCAGAGAAAGAACCATGGAGACTGACTGTAAATCAGCACATGCTATGTTCACTTTTTTTTCTTTTTATGTTTTTTTCTCTTCCAACATGATTCATAAGATAAGGAAATGTGTTTTTTAAAAAGTGAATCTACATGTATAACCAGAAAAATGAAACAATATAAAAGATTTGCAAAGCACCTGGAATATTTCATTTGAGCCTTATAAAAATTTTTTTGCAACAGGGAATCCTCTTATATGGACTTGGCAAATAAGGAAAATGAGGCTCACAGCAGTTAAGTGACTCCTCCAGGTTGAAACCAATACTGACTGTCAAGCGTTGAATAAAACACAAGTCTTCTAACTCTTAAGTCTTCTTTGATTTTATGATTTCATGCTGTTTTGCTGCTACTATTCTCTATCCTGCAAGACAACTCTTCCTGTCAATTTCTCCAAATTTTCTCACGGAGTAGATATCCTTTAGAAAGTTTACTAACAAACATTCAATCAGCACTCTTCTATGTACCAGGCATAGAAAGACCAGTCCCTGCACTCAAGAAGTTCGTAAGACCAAAGGGCAAACTGGCAGACAGCACCTATTAAGGCTCAGACGAAATACATTAGAATTCTTTTATGAAAATGACATTTTCCAAAGAAAATACTTTGCTAACTCAGGAAAGACTTTCCCAAGCATCTTTATAGGATTACTAAACATGATCTCCTTATTCCCCAATTGGTTATAGGATATGTGCGAAGTCCAATCCCCAACACCTGCTTCTGTTGCATAATGCTCCTGAGAAAGGTGGTACAATGTAGAAATTTTCCCAGATTTCCCTACACAGACACTTCAAACACAGTCAAATGTGTTTGAAACAATAGAATAAGCCAGCTATGTCTTCAGGCAGCCAAAGAAGCTCATCAATATAAAGTTGGAGTAATTAGATAATATGTTCTGGAGTCATAAGCTATGAAATACTGAAATCTTGAAACCGATCTCATTCAGATGTGATCTTCCACTTAGAAAGATGTGAAGGTTTTCTGGAGGCAGCCTTAATCTCAGTTAAAATAAATAATTACTCCAAAATCGCAGCCAGCTGGTAAAAATGCAAACGTTTATTTCTCTTTCCAAAATAGCCTGGTTAGTTGAGGCCTAACTCTCTGCTTGAGCTCTAAGAGATCTTGCAGAGTTGTCCTTGGCTTCTGCCTCTGCTTTCTTCAGCCTCCAGCCTCCAGCCAGCACTAAGATAGAAGATGCAATGAATCTCTTGCCTCGAAGACAGGGCTTGTGGGTTTTCTTCCAGAGTCCTCTGTCTCCTAAGTCCCACAAGAAGAACTAAGGTCAAGCTTCAAAAGCTCCCTATATATGTGATCTCCCAAAGGTTAACTCCGCCTTCTGGAGGGAGAGGGATTCTGGGTTATCTCCCAGAGTGCTCTCTGGCCCTAAGGGAGGTGTGAATTCGGACTAAGCCCTACTAAGCCCTGCATCCTCCCAAACTTGTGAACTCCATTGAGTACTTAGATACTTATGAGCTCTCTAGAGGTGTGAACACAAGCATTGTTTCTATCAGTTCCACCTAGTACCTTGTTTCAAGTTCTGGCCCAAAGTTCTGGCTCTTTCTAAGATCAAATCAACTCCAATGGCTTCACACTTTGTAAAGATTCCAACAGAAAGAGATAATGGTGGAGTGAAAGGAAAGGCAACAGAAAAATCGCCTTTTTAAACCATTCTATAAATATTAATTTCATGCTAGACACTCTAAATATGCATTTAAATAATAGTCATAAATTAGCATATTTTTGGAACAAAATATAGTTTTATTGAAATTTCTATAATAAAAAGAAAAAAGAAAAATTGAAACTAAACAAAAGAATGACTCCCAGTTTTTCTGTTCAGAATGAAACAAAAGGAAGTGACAAAGCCTTGGTTTGATCATGTGCCAGAAAGCAAAAAGAAACATCATTTTATGAAACAATTTCATCTTGAAGTGTTCATGATAAGTTTAAGTATCATAACATTATTAAAATAATTATATATCCAACTATTCCAACATCATGAAGATAACTATATATGTTATAGAAGGCGGTCAATGGATCACTCAACAAGCAGCATTTTATAAAATAAAATAAGTGCTGAGGATACAAAGAAAGGCAAAATAAAAAATCCTTTCTCCTAAGAAGCTTATACAGTCTAATGGGAGAAACATAATACAAACAAATATGTACAAATATGATATAAATAAGTAGCTAGAGATAGGTTAATATATGACATGACATGATATGATAAATTGAGAAAATTAACAGAGGAAAACCAACAGATTGAATCTTAACACTGCAATCAACACATAGCTGAAATAGTACTTAAGAATACAAAGTCAGAGTTTTACTTTCTTTTCCCACAAAACTTTCCAGAGACTGGAGTTGAGTTTGGATGCACAATCCAAACAGCAATGACTATGGCGGGCAGAGTGAAAGCTCTGGAAGCTGATATGGGCAATCATCGTATCAGATCCTAACATCGTGGATGTCAAGGATGCATGCAAAAATAATGGAAGAGAAAGAGCACAAGGAGGTATTAGTAATCTTGAAAAAATTCTTACATCTCCCTAATGAATATTGATGCTAAAATCTTAAATAAGATATTAGCAAAAAGACTACAGAAAATCATCTCCAAGATAATACACTATGATCAAGTAGGATTTATACCAGGAATGCAGGGTGGTTCAATATTAGAAAACTATCAATATAATTGCCATAATAACCAAATTAACAAAAACCATATGATCATCTCAATAGATGCAGAAAAAGCATTTGATAAAATCCAACATCCATTCCTATTAAAAACACTTGAGAGTATAGGAATAAATGGACTTTTCCTTAAAATAATCAGCAGCATCTATTTAAAACCATCAGTAAGCATCATATGTAATGGAGACAAACTGCAACCATTCCCAATAAGATCTGGAGTGAAACAAGGTTGCCCACTATCACCGTTACAATTTAATATTGTATTAGAAACGCTAGCTATAGCAATAAGAGCTGAGAAAGAGATTAAAGGAATAAGAATAGGAATGAGGAAGCCAAATTATCACTCTTTATGCCATGACATGATGGTATACTTAGAGAACCCCAGAGATTCTGCTAAAAAGTTATTAGAAATAATCCACAACTTTAGCAAAGTTGCATGGTTATAAAATAAAACCCACATAAGTCATCAGCATTCTTATATATCACTAACAAAATCCAACATCAGAGTTACAAAGAGAAATTCCATTTAAAGTAACTACTGATAATATATAAAATATTTAGGAATCTATCTGCCAAGGGAAAATCAGAAACTTTATGAGCAAAATTACAGACCACTTTTCACACAAATTAAGTCTGATCTAACCAATTGGAAAAATATTAAATGCTCTTTGGATAGAGGCAACAAATATAATAAAGATGACAATATTACCTAAACTAATCTATTTATTTAGCCTATACCAATCAGACTCCCAAAAACTATTTTAATGACCTAGAAAAATAACAACAAAGTTCATATGAAAAACAAAAGGTCAAGAATTTCAAGGGAATTAATGAAAAAAAAAATCAAATGATGGTGGCTTAGCTGTACCAGATCTAAAACTATATTATAGAGCAGCAGTTACCAAAACTATTTGGTATTGGCTAAGGAATAGATTAGTTGATCAGTGGAATAGATTAGGTTCAAGGGATAAAACAGTCAACAAATATAGCAACCTAGTCTTTGACAAACCAAAGATCCCAGCTTTTGGGATAAGAACTTACTGTTTGATAAAATTGCTGGGAAAATTGAAACTAATATGGCAGAAACTAGGCATTGATCCATACTTACCCGTACACCAAGATAAGGTCAAAATAGGTTCATGACCTAGGCATAAAGAATGAAATTATTAATAAATTAGAGGAACATAGGATAGTTTACCTCTCAGACCTGTGGAAGGGAAGAGTTTTATGACCAAAGCAGAACTAGAGATCATTACTGATCACAAAATAGAAAATTTCGATTATACCAAACTGAAAAGTTTTTGTACAAACAAAACTAATGCAGACAAGATTAGAAGGGAAGCAATAAACTGGGAAAATATTTTTACAGTCAAAGGTTCTGATAAAGGCCTCATTTCCAAAATATATAGAGAATTAACTCTAATTTATAAAAAATCAAGCCATTCTCTAATTGAAAAATGGTCAAAGGATATGAACAGACAATTCTCAGATGAAGAAATTGAAACTATTTCTAGTCATATGAAAAGAGGCTCCAAGTCATTATTAATCAGAGAAATGCAAATTAAGACAACTCTAAGATACCACTACACACCTGTCCAGATTGGCTAAGATGACAGGAAAAAAATATGATTGTTGGAGGGGATGTGGGAAAACTGGGACATTGATTCATTGTTGGTGGAGTTGTGAACGAATCCAACCATTTTGGAAAGTAGTTTGGAACTATGCTCAAAAAGTTATCAAACTGTGCATACCCTTTGATCCAGCAGTGTTACTACTGGGATTATATCCCAAAGAAATTATAAAGAAGGGAAAGGGACCTGTATGTGCACGAATGTTTGTGGCAGCCCTTTTTGTAGTGGCTAGAAACTGGAAACTGAATGGATGTCCATCAGTTGGAGAATGGCTGAATAAATTGTGGTATATGAAAATTATGGAATATTACTGTTCTGTAAGAAATGACCAACAGGATGATTTCAGAAAGGCCTGGAGAGACTTACATGAACTGATGCTGAGTGAAATGAGCAGGACCAGGAGATCATTATATACTTCAACAACAATACTAGATGATGACCAGTTCTGATGGATCAGGCCATCCTCAGCAACGAGATCAACCAAATCATTTCTAATGGAGCAGTAATGAACTGAACTAGCTATACCCAGAAAAGAACTCTGGGAGATGACTAAAAACCATTACATTGAATTCCCAATCCCTATATTTATGCACACCTGCATCTTTGATTTCCTTCACAAGCTAATTGTACAATAATTCAGAGTCTGATTCTTTTTGTACAGCAAAATAATGTTTTGGTCATGTATACTTATTGTGTATCTAAGTTATATTTTATTATATTTAACATCTACTGGTCATCCTGCCATTTAGGGGAGGGGGTGGGGGGGGTAAGAGGTGAAAAATTGGAACAAGAGGTTTGGCAATTGTTAATGCTGTAAAGTTACCCATGTATATATCCTGTAAATAAAAGGCTATTAAATAAAAAAAAAAATTCTTACATGCTCAATAACAATAACAACAATAATAGCTAATGTTAACATAGTGTTTGCTTTTGCTAGGCAATGAGCCAAGAATAAGTTCCTCACAACAATCCTTGGGAGGTAGTTACCCCATTATATATCTCAATAAGCCTGTTTTTCAGATGAGAAAACCAAAAGATTAAAGGAGTTGCACAGAGACAAAGCTAGTTAAGTATCTGAGGCTGAATCTGAACTCAGATCTTCCTGACATAAGGTCTTACTTCTATTTACTGGGCCACATAGCTGACCAAATGAAAACCCTGAGTCACAATTCTAGGACCATATTGAAGCCATCCTTTTCTCTCCTCTTCCTTTCATATCACTTGAAAATCTTGCTCAACTATCTCCTTCCTTAACTTTGTCCATATTTAAAACATTAAAGGAAAAAACTGAGCTAAACTTTAAACCATGATCAATAATGAATATTGATTCAAAAAATTTAAACAAAAGACTCTGACTATAGCAATTTATCCAAGAAGTCATTCATTATGACTTAAATTGAAATGCAAAGATAATTCAAACAATAGGAAAACAATCAACATAATTTATCATATTAAAAACCCAAACATCCAAAATCACTTTTATTTCAATAGAAGCAGAAAAAGCATTTGAAAAAATACACCTCTATTGTGCTTAAAACAAAAACAATCCTATAAAGACATAGTGAGCTTTTTTTTTATACCATAAAAAGAATCTACCTAAAACCAAAATGAAACATCATATGCAATATACTAGAACCTTTTCAAATAAGAGTAAAGACAGCATACTCATTATTACTTGATATAGTTTTCAAAATTCTATAAATGACAATAAAATAAGAAAAGTAAAAGCATATAACTAGGTAAAGAATAGATAAAACAATCCTTACTTGCTGATTAGAGAGTATATATTTGGAAAATCTTGGAAAATCAACAACAATGCCAATCAAGATTATTAGTAGCTTTAGTAAACTATTATAAACTCAATTTTCAAAAATAAATTATTTTTATGTAAACATAAAATCCAAGAAGCAATAATAGAAAGGAAAAGCATACCAATTAACTAGAAAATTCATCAAGTACCTGAATGAGGCTACCAAAGCACACAAAAGACTTCACTTACAAAGTGTTCCTTCAAGAAATAAAGAACAATTTAATTATTAAAAGCAATATATTCTGTGCTCATGTCTGAACCATGTCAACATATTAAAAATGAAAAATCAAACTCAAAAGTTAAATTACATTTTTATGTTATATCAAATACCAAGGATAAAAGTAATACGTAATTTTTATGCTTTATATGATAATATAACAAATTCATTTGGAAAAACAAAAAGATATAGAATATATCAAAGGAAATAATTAAAAGTAGTATTTATACAGAGGGTAGCTAGATGTGCAGTGAACAGAGCACCCATCTTGGAATCAGGAAGAGCTAAGCTCAAATTCAGCCTCAGCTTTTATTAGCTGTATGACCTTGCCAAGACACTCAAACTCTGCCTTAATCTATTCAATAAGAAAATTGAAAATCATTCCACTATGTTTGCCAAGAAAATCCCCTAAACAGTACTGATGTGTTATGTATGGCCCAGAGGTGACACAACTGAAGAACAAATGGACAAAAAGAATCCTTCAAATCTTAAGCTACATTATGACAGAGTAGTAATCAATACTACGTAGGTTATCTAGGTGGCACAATGGCAGCACACAGTGAACAGAGAACCTCGGGCTTGGAGTCTTAAGAACCTAAGTTCGAATCTGGCCCCAGATACTTAGCTACTTGATCCTGGGTAAGTTAACTTAGAGTAAGGGTAACTTAACCTTATTTGCTTCATTTGCCAAAAAAATTCCAAATGGGGTCAACATAAATAGTTGAACAGGACTGAAACTACTCAACAATAATAAAAGAAAGAGATTTATCAATGAAATGAGATAAGGAAATATCAGAAACAATGGTACTCGTAAAAAGCCTGTGATAAAGTAGGAATTCCTTATTCAGTAACAACTATTAGGAAAACATATATGGCAGAAAGCATATATGGCAAAGTATGCTTAGAATAAACGCCTTACAACATATTCCACAATACATTCTATTACATATCTTTTATACTCAAGATTATTTTAAAAATGACAAGAAAAACAAAGCATATACCTTTCAAATATTATTTTTTCCCTCAATGGTATTTTATTTTTGCAATTACACACACAGATAGTTTTCAACATTTTTTTTTGTAGTATTTTGAGTTCATGCCATAATTTTTCTCCCTTACTTCCCTCTCTTCCCAAGACAGCAAGCAACTTTATGTTATATATGTACAAAAGCCTTTTTTCTGCACATTATGACATAAAATGAAAATGACAAATTACATTTATAATTTTTGAAATACTGAATCAACCTTGTGTACTCTTGGTAGAAATCCAACTGGGGAGATCATAATATATAATTGCTGTGATATCTAGCTTTTTTGTTAACACAATTTTAAAAATTTGCATTCATCTTAATTATGGGTACTTTCCTATTGTTTTCCTTTGTAAACTCCCTGTTTTAAGTATCAAAAATAACTCTACAGCATGGAAAAAATAAGACAGGATTCCTTTTTACTTTTCCAAGTATTTTGTATAATACTAGAACTGATTTTTTGAATGGTTGATAGAATTCACTGTAAAACCATCTTATTCTAGATGTCTTTTTTACATTTGGAATTTCACTGATCACTTATTCTATTTTTAAGAGACTTTAAATTTTCTCTTTCTTGTTCTACCTACTTTATGGGTTTGTAAAATTTAGCTTATTTTATTTAAATTGTTAATTTTGCTGGTACATAGTAGGGCAAAACATATTATAATATTCTTTTTTGTTCATTTTTTAATTTTTAATGCTAGTAATTTGACTTTTATTTTTAATGAATTTTTAAACTACTATTGATTTCAATTATTTAACTACATCTAATTAAAAATTTTATTTATCTTTTTTTTAAGTTTTCAGGATTTGAGTGTTTAACATACAGTACTAATTTTTAAAAATTATATGCTCAATTTGTTAATCATTCTTTCCATTCTAGATAAAGATGTTTAGAAATAATTCATTTTCCTTTAGGTGGACGAACATGCAGCACTGATTGCATTTTTTTTTCAAAAATTGGCTCATAAGATTACCATTTATAAGATAAGTCATTGGCCCACTAATTATTTAAGATTAAGTCTCCAGTTAATAATACCTTAACAGGCTTTTAAAGACAGGTTTGAATTCAAATCGAAAACAACTAATTCAATTTACAAACATTTATTTTGTGCGTATTATACAGGAAAAACTAAATTCATTGACAATGAAAAGGCACAAATGAAATACTCTCTCTTTCAAGAAAACTTTATTCTAGTTAAAATACACAGGGATAAATGTATACAATCTTATAAACAAGTTCAAAAAAATCAATTCCATAAGTCCAACAAATCAGAAACATGACTTCTCATGAGAAGAGAAAATAATTTGGGAATTTTAAAGGCCTTTTAAATTCAATATGAGTGTACCATACGGTACAGTAACTATGAAATACATAAGGAGTTTAAGATTCAATAAAAGAGATGTTGATATGCCCACATATAAAAGTGCAATTTTCATTTCATTCTACTCAGTAAGCCCAAAATTAGGAAAATAGGTTGTATTCTAGGTGATAAATTTGACCAAAGACATCAACAAACTGAAAAGCAACTACTAAGAAAACCAGAATAATTGACCAAATTGCTGGTAGAAAAGATAAAGCAAACAGTTATATTTAACAAGAAGAGGGAGAATAAGATGATAATTTTCTTGTTCTGATCAAGTACTTAAATAAAAACAACATGGACTTAATTTTGCTTGCCTCAGAGGACAGAATTAAGAGCAATATGTGGGAAAAGTTTAATGCAGGTAGTATAGAACAAGGACGTAACTATCACAACTATTCAAAAGTAGAACCAGTTGACTCAGGAAACAATTTATTCTTCTAAACTGAGTCTTCAAACAAAGACAAGAAAACCTCAGTACAAAGTAAAAATAATTTTTGTACTGGATTTTATGTACTGAGTCAATAGACTACTAGTTGACTTGTATATAAATTTGCTATTAAGAGGGCAAAAAAAATACGTAACCTATACCACATGTAACACTCAAACTAAAATAGAATGGATGCTCCCTTTTATATGGCTTTAAGGTTCAATAAATGTACAAATGAGGACAATACTAGCTTATGCAGCATGGAAGCATGACAGTTTTGATTTAATAAAGTTATATTGTATTTATATATTATTTCTATATATACACAATATATAATTATATATTCTCTTCTATTAAATTATTATTAAATTTTCTCTGTCAATGTCTATTTTTTTAGTTAGGTTAAACATTATCAGAACTTCAAGATATTAATAGCATAAAATTGTGGCAGAGTTACTTGCTTGGTTAGACCTTGACCTGGATTCAGAAAGAACTCTGAAATTCATCTCACAAACTTAGTTCCTCATCACCTTTCATCCTGGATAATAATCCTGCAATAGTCTATAGCTGCTCTCCTAGACTCACCATTCCAGTCCATGCTGTACATTTCTACCAATGTAATTTTTTCACTAAGAATAGATTTGATCCTGTGACTCCTCTACTTAACCAACTTCCTATTGTCTCATCTAAAATAAAATGTAAATTCATATTTTAACTTTTAAAGCCCTTCACAATCTGCTCCTAATTAACTTCACTGGACATTTTTCTTCACTCTATAACTCAACTAAACTTTTTTTCTTCATTGTTCCTTCATGACTCTCCATCTCATGTTTCTGTCCCTTTTAAATGGTCTCCTTCCATGCTTGCTTTGCATTCCTTCTACCTCAGAGTCCCACTCTTCATTTAATATTCCTTTTATGTCCCACCATCAGATACCTCTTCTATCTGAGGCAGTGAGGTATGCCAGCAAAGAGAAAATGTTATTGATACTCAAACTCAGTTTCTTTGTATGTTTAAATTCTTTTTTTCTTTTTACTAATAATGATGTTTATAAGAATTACATGTATCATCTTCCTATGTAGGACTGTTTACTTTATTGAGTCCTGTATGATTACACTTTCACATTTATCTTTTTAGGTTCCTCTTGAGTTTTCTGTTTGGCTAATTCTGCTTTTGAAGAAGTGCTTTTTTTTTCCTTCAGTGAAATTTTGTATGTAGTTTTGCATTTAATCTCTTCATCTTGAGGAATCTTTTTTTCCCAACGAATTAGTGTGGTTAACTGGGCGTATTCACTCTTATTCCACAGAACTTCTGTACCTCTTTTATAAAGCTAGTTCCCTTTTCATAATTTTCTCACATTAGCCTCATTTCTTTCCTCAGTTTTTTTTCTACCACTCATCACTTTAAATCTTACTGGAACTCTTCTTGGGACTTGAGTCAAGTTAGCATTTTTTGAGGATTTTTGTAACTAGTTCCACATTTTTGTCTTCTTCCAGCCTTATGTCTTGGCCTTCCCTGCCACCATAGCTGCTTTTATGATCAAATTCTTTTGTTTGCTCATTTTTGTAGCCTATTTCTTGACTTTGAATTTTAGGTAAAGCTGGGCTCTGATCACTTTGGGATGTCGGCCTTTTTTCTGCTGCTACTTTCAGAGCTCATTCTAGGGGGTCTGCAAGTTTTTGAAGCTTCTAAGGTAGTGTGATCTTGGGAGAGCTGTAATCCCTGGTCTGCCCTCTGGTCTTTACTGAGGAAGAACTGCTGGTCTTCTGCAGTACACTCGCTAGCTACCCTCTCTGCTTTGGCACTGTGCCTGGGACCCCTATTCCCATGTGACATCTCCCAGAACTCCTCTCTGCCCTAGAACCCTGACCCGGAAGGGTCCCCTATCATCTCCTTTGGAGTAGCTCTGACCTTCTCACCGTCTTGGGGCTGAGAACTCCCAAAGATGCTTCTGCAACTTCTGTTGTCCCCACTGTGTTTGGTTTCCAGATAACTCTTCATTAAACTTCCATCCCAGTATCACAGACTTCTTCTACCTACCCGGTACATTTTCCTGGACCAGCAAAATCTCACCTCATCTTTCTGTTGGCTCTACCACTCCTAAAATTTAATTTAAAGGATTATTTTTAAATTGTTTGGAGGGGAATATTGAGAGAATTTAGCTGAGTGGTTGCCCACCATTTAGAGGTGCTTTTTTTTTATTTAATAGCTTTTTATTAACCTGTAAAGGTTATATGTATGGGTAACTTTACAGAACTGACAATTGCCAAACAAGAGGTGCTTTTGTTTTCAAAAGCAAATCTAATTAGACCAATTCCATTAATATTGTTTAAAATTCTAAACAGTTAACAGAATTAATTTCGTTTTGACAAAGACATGATAACTGATTACTATGTAAGTCAGCATTACTTTGTTAGTAATCCATTTGATTCTGAGCCCTTCAAAGATTAGACTCTTTTATTTTACTTTGTATCCTAGCACTAAGTATAATTGTCTACAACATTATAGATACTTACTGAATGATCAATTAACAGTAAGTAGCCTCTGCCATCAGGGTTGCTTACTTTTTCCTAGAGAAATTGATGGTGTTAAGTGTGGGTCCATCCCTAATTTCTGTCATACTAATCTTCAGTTTTCCCAGCAGTTTTTGTCAAATAGTGAATTCTTATCCCAGAAGTTGAGATCTTTGGATATGTCAAACACTAGATTGCTATAGTTATTTACTATTTTGTCCTGTGAACCTAACCTATTTCACTGATCAACTAATCTGTTTCTTAGCCAATACCAAATGGTTTTGGTTACCTCTGCTTTATAATATAGTTTTAGATCAGGGACAACTAGGCCAGCTTCATTTGTTTTTTTATTTCATTAATTCCCTTGAAATTCTCGACCTTTTGTTCTTCCATATGAATTTTGTTGTTATTTTTTCTAGGTAATTAAAATATTTTCTTGGGAGTCTGATTGGTATAGCACTAAATAAATAGATTAGTTTGGGGAGTATTGTCATCTTTATTATATTATCTTGACCTATCCAAGATCACTTGACATTTTTCCAATTATTTAAATCTGACTTTATTTGTATGCAAAGTGTTTTGTAATTGTCCTCATATAATTCCTGACTTTTTTTTTGGTAGATAGATTCCCCAGTATTTTATGCTATTGACAGTTATTTTGAATAGAATATCTCTTTGTATCTCTTGTTGTTGGATTTTGTTGGTGATGTATAAAAATGCTGAAGATTTATGTGGATTTATTTTGTATCTTGAAACTTTGCTAAAATTGTGAATTATTTCTAATAGCTTTTAGTAGAATCTCTGGGGTTCTCTCTAAGTATACCATCATATCATCGGCAAAGAGTGATAAGTCTGGTTTCTTCATTACCTACTCTAATTCCTTTAATCTCTTTCTCAACTCTTATTACCGAGGCTAGCGATTCTAATATAATATTGAATGATAATGGTTGAATTGAATTAAATAATTGAATTGAATTGAAAAATTGTATAATGAATGTCAACCTTGTTTTACTCCTGAACATACTGGGAAAGGTTCCAGTTTTTCCCCATCACATATGATGCTTACTGATGAATATAGGCTCCTGAGTATTTTAAGGAAAAGTCCATTTATTCCTATCCTCTCAAGTGTTTTTTTTTTTTAATTAGGAATGGATGTTAGATTTTATCAAATGCTATTTCTGTGTCTATTGAGATGATCATATGATTTTTGTTAATTTGGTTATTTCTATAACCAATTATGCTAATAGTTTTCCTAATATTGAACAAGTCCTGCATTCTTGGTATAAATCCTACTTGGTCATAGTATATTATCCTGGGGATGATTTTCTGTAATCTTTTTGCTAACATTTTATTTAAGATTTTAGCATCAATATTCATTAGGGAGATTGGTCTATAATTTTCTTTCTCTGTTTTCAACCTACCTGGTTTAATCCACTGAATCCACTGGTTTAGGCATCAGTATCATGTCTGTGTCATAAAAGGAATTTGGTAGGACTCCTTCAATCCCTATTTTTTCAAATACTTTATATAGTATTGGAGTTAATTATTCTTTAAATGTTTGATAGACCAATTCATATATAAATCCATCTGGTCCTGGGGATTTTTTCTTAGAAAGTTGGTTAATAGCTTGTTCTCTTTCTTTTTCTAAAATGGGACTGTTTAGACTATTCACTTCTTCCTCTGCTAATCTGGGCAAGCTATATTTTTGAAGGTATTCTTCCATTTCATTTAAGTTATCTAATTTATTAGCATAAAATTGGGCAAAGTAACTCCTAATTATTGTTCTAATTTCCTCTTCATTAGTGGCGAGTTCTCCCTTTTCATTTTTTAGACTAACAATTTGATTTTCCTCTTTCCTTTTTTTAATCAGATTTACTAAGGGTTTGTCCATTTTGTTGGTTTTTTCATAGAACCAACTCTTAGTTTTATTAATTAATTCAATAGTTTTTTTTTTACTTTCAATTTTATTAATCTCTCCTTTTATTTTTAGAATTTCAAGTTTAGTATTTGACTGAGGTTTTTTAATTTGTTCCTTTTCTAGAATTTTTAGTTGCAAGCCCAGTTCATTAACCTTCTCTTTCTCTATTTTACGCAAGTAAGCCTCTAGAGATATAAAATTTCCCCTTATTACCACTTTGGCTGCATCCCACACATTTTGGTATGACGCCTCATTATTGTCATTTTCTTGGGTGAAGTTATTATGTCTATGATTTGCTGTTTCACCCAATCATTCTTTAGTATGAGATTATTTAGTTTCTAATTATTTTTGGTCTATTTTTCTCCTGGCTTTTTATTGAATGTAATTTTCATTGCATCGTGGTCTGAAAAAGGATGCATTTACTATTTCTGCCTTTTTGCATTTGAGTTTGAGGTTTTTATGTCCTAAGGTGAGGTCAATTTTTATATAGGTTTCACGAACTGCTGAGAAAAAAAAGTACACTCCTTTCTGTCTCCATTCAGTTTTCTCCAAAGATCTATCATATCTAACTTTTCTAGTATTCTATTTACCTCTTTGACTTCTTTCTTATTCATTTTTTGGTTTGTTTTATCTAATTCTGAGAGTGCAAGGTTGAGATCTCCAACTATTACAGTTTTGCTGTCTATTTCTTCTTGAAACTCTCTTAATTTCTCTTTTAAGAATTTAAATGCTACACCAGTTGGTGCATATATGTTTAATATTGGTATTGCTTCACTATCTATGCTACCCTTCAGCAAGATATAGTGCCTTTCCTTATCTCTATTAATTAGATCAATTTTTGCTTTTGCTTGATCTGAGATAAAGATGACCACCCCTGCTTTTTTGACTTCACCTGAAGCATAGTAGATTCTGCTCCAGCCTTTTACCTTTACTCTGTGTGTATTGCCCTGCTTTAGGTGTGTTTCCTGTAAACAACATATTGTAGGATTCTGGCTTTTAATCCATTCTGCTAACCTCTTCCTCTTTATGGGGGAGTTTACCCCATTCACATTTATGGTTAAAATGACCAATTCTTTATTGCTTTCCGTCTTGTTAATCTCTGCTTATGCTTTTCTCCTTTCCTTCTCCCTTATCCCTCTCCTCAGTATTAAACTTGTAAGCACCACTTGCTTCTCCCTGCCCTCCCTTTTTAATATGCCTCCCCCTATCTTACCCCTTTTCCTCACAATTTCTGTATTCCCTTCCATTTAGCTTACTCCTTCCCTTTTCATTGGGAGGAGTTTCACCATAAATCAAACATGTCTAATATTTTTCTTTTTAAGCCAATTCTGACGAGAGTATGATACACACTATGTCCACCCCCCTCCATTCTTTCTCTCAGATATAATAGGTTTCCTTTGTCTCTTCGTGAGATGTAGTACCCACACTTTACCCTTTTTTCTGGTACAATTTCCTTTCCACCTCTAGTTTCTAGAACAAATTTATACATGTGTTCTTTATATATCTTTATAGCAGAAATATAGTTCACAAGACTTCTTTTTACCTTTTTAGTTATCTCTTGAGTTCTACATTTGGAGATCAAACTGTTTCTTTAATTCTGGTTTTTTCATCAGAAATAGATGGAATTCACTTATTTCGTTAAATGTCCATGTTCTTCCCTGGAAAAAAATGCTCATTTTGGCTGGGTAAGTTATTTTTTAGCTGCATATCAAGTTCTTTAGTTTTTCAGAAGGAATATCAGATTCCAGGCCCTTTAATCCTTTAATGTGGACGCTGCTATATCCTGGGTAATCCTTATTGTGGCTCCTCTATATTTGATTTTTTCTAGCAGATTGTAATATTTTTTCTTTGGTTCGATAGTTCTGGAATTCAGCCAATATATTTCTTGGAGTTTTGATTTTAGGGTCCCTTTCAGTAGGTGATCAATGAATTCTTTCAATGTCTATTTTACCCTTTGTTTCTATAATATCTGGGCAGTTCTCTTTGATAATTTCCTGGAAAATGGTATCCGGGCCCTTTTTTTCATCATATTTTTCAGGGAGTCAAATAATTCTCAGATTGTCTCTCCTAGATCTATTTTCCAGGTCTGTTGTTTTCCCAAGAACGTTATTTCACATTTTTTTCCATTGTTTTATTTTTTTGGTTTTGCTTGGTATTTCCTTGAGTCATTTAATTCCATTTGTTCAATTCTGATTTTCAATTAAGTATTTTCTTCACTCACTTTTTTAATGTCTTTTTCTAATTCTCCAATTGAGTTTTTAAATGAGTTATTTTGTTTTATGGAATTTCTTTCCATTTCACTAATTTTATTTTTTAGAGAGCCAATTTCTTTTTTCAGTTCACTAATTCTGTTTTTCAAGGATTTGATTTCTTTATTCACTCTATCTTTAAGTGCAGAGTCTCTTGCCAAGCTTCCCTTTTCTTTTCCCATTTTTCTTCTAGCTCTCTTGTGAAAGCCTTTTTAATTACTTCTATGAGAGTCTTGTGTGTTAAGGACCAGATGATATCCCCCTTTGGGGATTCATCTGGAGACAATCTGTTTTCAGTCTCCTCAGGCTTTAAAGTCTGCTCTCTATCCATATAGTAGTTATCAATGGTTAGAGTCCAATGTAACTTTTTTGCTCATTTGTCAGAGAAGAATCAAAGAAAACAAACTCCCAAAAAAACAAATGCAGTCTCTTTTTTTTTTTTTTTTTTTTTGGGGGGGGGGGGGAGTGGTGGAAGAGGAGACTGGATGGGATTACCAAGCTTCCTCTACAGACTGCAGGGGGCAGCAATGGCTGTGCTGCATCTGTGCTCCGAGACTCTGAGAGTGTGCTGAGACACTATGGGCAATTGTGGCCAGGTCCTGAGAGACCCTAGCTTTTCTGGGTTTTAGTCTTCACCCCCTGTCTTTCAGCTTCTCTGGTGACCCTGGCTTGCTGCCAGGGCAAAGTAGCCACACTGTGGTAAAGTTCTCCCCGCAGAAATCACCCCCCTCCTCCTCAGGTCTGCTCAGTGTGAAGTGCCTCCCATGCTCTCACTGTCTGCCATGCTCTCGCTGACTGCTTTCAGTCTGTGCCTGATCTAACCATCCATGCCCACAAGCAAAAACAGACCTTTTCTAGCAAATTTCTAAGGATGTTTTCTGCTGGTAATTATTTGTGGAGTTTTTTTTTTTTTTTTTTTTTCCAGTCAAGCTTCCGAAGCTTGTCATGAAATAAATTCTGAGAGCAAAGACGGAGATTAAGTAGGTGTGTGTGTCCTCTCTGCCATCTTGGCCGGAAGGCTAATTTTTTTTTAAGAGCTGTCTAAATTAAATACTCAATTAAGGGAAGAAGTGTAATTCAATGTATTAGGCTCCCATATACTTTTTTTTTTTTTTTTTTTTTTTTTTTGCTGAGGCAATTAGGGTTAAGTGACTTGCCCAGGGTCACACGGCTAGGAAGTATTAAGTGTTTGACGCCAAATTTGAACTCAGGTCCTTCTGACTTCAGGGCTTTTGCTCTATCCACCCCACCACCTAGTTGCCCCTCCCTATACTTTTCTAATCACCAATAATTCAATTCATTTTCCATTGTTTATTTAGGACTCAGAATTATAGAAGTAGATTATCACTCAATGAAGAGTTTTCACTATACAAGTTTTCACTAAATATGAATACAAGTGCAAAACAGTTAACAACATGAATAACTACTCAAAAATAACATATGATACAAGTACTTTAAGACAGCTTTGTTAAAGCTGCAAAGGTGTTTGTTAAACACCTAAATTTTAAAAAGGCCAACTTCTCCTACTATATTCAAAGCTATCTCCAGTTGTCCTGAGCTATACTTTGACATTGGACTCAGATGGCTCTGGAGGAGAAAGTAAAGCTGGTGATTTGGTACAGTCCTCCCTCATTTAAATCCAATTCACTTGCATTTTATAAAATCATCTCCCTGATAGCATGGTACTCTTTGAGAAAGGCCAAATAACAAATAGTAAATGTGTTTACTTTAAAGCACCAAAATCCTTAGCATAATTCTTTTTGAAATGTCATAAAAAGAGGATAATCTGAGGATAATGAAAACCATATTTAACAAATAAATTTGTCCTATCATAATTGGATTCTATGATTCAAAAAGACAGCCAAAGATACATGTGTACTCTACAAAATCCAAATGTGAATAATATGAAGCCTTAAATGGTGATAAAGAATTTGACCTCTTAGGGTCCCTTTTTGTGCTAAGTGGCCAATATTTTGCCTGATATCACTTTTAAAAACATATAGTTCACATTTTAATCTATGGCAAAATTATTCATTACAGCTAGAAATTCACATTAATTTGAGAAAAAAGAGGAATAAAGCAGAATAGACTCTTGAAACACCATGTTATATAGATAGATGATAGGCATATACACCTGTTTTATATGCATATATAAAGTTTGCATGAGTGCCACCTGCAATGCACATATTAGCAATTGTAACCCAAAAGTAGAATTCCTTCAATTCCATCCTTTCTAATATATCACATATGGCTTTTCATAAATCTATCAAGTATATTAAAGATCTAAATGACATCTAAAGTTTTTCAAACATGATAACAAATCTCTTAAAGAGTGTTTGTAGTATCTAACAAACCAAACTAGTATAAACATCTTCTCAAAAATAACCTACAATATCACAAAGATTTCTGTAATATTCTTACTTCCTACAAATAACATTTTGCTAGTTTTCAGCATACTACACTATATAATTCCCTGGTTGACATCTCCATCCCTAATCTTTTCCCACTTCAATACATCCTGAACAAGGTACAAAAATGAATATCTCAGAGAACTATTTTAATATCTATTTAAATGTTTTCCATCAATCTCAATTGCAAAAAGAATCAAAACCAACAATTCAGTCAAAGGCCTCATTCCTAATACCAATAGCTAATTCCACAGTTCAAAAACTGTCCACAACATATTAAAAGTGTTCAAAATTTCAAAAGTGACATTTATGGCATATCACCAGCTTACACATTATCACTGTTGTGTATATCTTTAGTATTGTATAAGTTTAGGCTATCCTGCTACTGTACTTCATTTTAATCTCACTAAGTTTATGTTCCTCTTCTGTTAATAATTTATCATTTGGTTGGAGGTAGAGAGGAAGAATAATTGCTAGAAGGCTATCCAGCAAAAACTGAGTAACTTCTTCAAATTCTGAAATGAGAGAAGTATTTTTAAGTTATAATTCTGGCATTTAAGTAGATCTGGAATCAGTCAATGATACCTGAAGCATGTTTCCGCACAAGTAAAATGGGAATGTACAGAGCCATATATGTACAATATATTTTTGTCATGTACCAAATATCTAATTCAAATTTTCAGTGTCTAAAAATAAATGCTAATAAATAACAAATTCTTATTAATGCTTTAGAACTTGAATGAAAAATAATTTCTCAGAGAATATTAGAAATTAAACCTAATATTCTCAAGAAAATATTACTACTCACTTTTTTGAAATCTATCCAATTCTCAGAAGAAGAAATTGTAACTATTTCTAGCCATATGAAAAGATGTTCCAAGTCATTATTAATCAGAGAAACGCAAATTAAGACAACTCTGAGATACCACTACACACCAGTCAGATTGGCTAGAATGATAGGGAAAGATAATGTGAAATGTTGGAGGGGATGTGGGAAAACTGGGACACTGATATATTGTTGGTGGAATTGTGAATACATCCAGCCATTCTGGAGAGTTATTTGAAACTATGCTCAAAAAGTTATCAAACTGTGCTTACTCTTTGATCCTCCAGTGTTACTACTGGGCCTATATCACAAAGAGATTTTAAAGACGGGAAAGGGACTTGTATGTGCAAGAATGTTTGTGGCAGTTTTCTTTATAGTGGCCAGAAACTGGAAACTGAGTGGATGTCCATCAATTGGAGAATGGCTGAATAAATTGTGGTATGTGAATATTACAGAATATTATTGTTCTGTAAGAAATGACCAGCAGGATGATTTCAGAAAAGCCTGGAGAGACTTACATGAACTGATGCTGAGTGAAATGAGCATGATCAGGAGATCATTATATACTTCAACAACAATACTATATGATGATCAGTTCTGATGGATCTGGCTCCCTTCAACAATGAGATGAACCAAATCAGTTCCAATGGAGCAGTAATGAATTGAACCAGTTACACCCAGCGAAAGAACTCTAGGAAATGACTATGAACCACTATATAGAATTCCCAATCCCTCTATTTTTGTCTGCCTGCATTTTTTATTTCCTTCACAGGTTAATTGTACACTTTTTCAAAGTCCGACTCTTTTTGTACAGCAAAATAACTGTATGGACATGTATACATATATTATATTTAACTTATACTTTAACATATTTAACATGTATTGGTCAATGTGCCATCTGGGGAGGGGAAAAATTGGAACAAAAGGTTTTGCAATTGTCAATGCTGAAAAATTACCCATGCATATATCTTGTAAATAAAAAGCTATAATAATAAAAAATGCAAGCAAAAAAAGAAATGCTAGTCTATCATAATAAACAATTTGATAAAATCCACATGCCTTTTGAAATGTAGATAATTTAATAATTCAAGAGCAATATAACAGTACAATTAGTATGAGAATAGATTGTTGCTGCCATCTCTACTTCATATATTCAAAACAAATTCCTTCTTGGGGGGCTGCTTTTGCCTTAATTCTATGATAAAGTGAATTGTTTATACTTGAATATTTTAGCACTTTTGGCATCTTGAAACCAGTTTCAAATTAAGAAAATACTCTAGTTATATAATTTAAATATAACTCAAAAGATAAATCAAGTGTGCATAGTCATTGCAAATACTGCTTAAATGGTACTACTGTTGTTAAGAAAAGAAACTTTTAACTAAAATTATAAATATTTTGACTATAGGATTATTTTGCTTAAGTAATCTAAATTAATGATAACCACCAATTCTACCAAAATCAGAATCTACTGCAATAAATCCCAAACAGTCCAGTTGCCAAATTTTGCCAAAATTTGCAATACTTAATTCATTCAAAGAGTCTATATTTCATTGCTTTGGATACTCTTTTCACTGTTGAAGTTTGCAATTCCTCTACTCCTTTTGTCTTGTGTTGATCTCCTACAAATATTCTACAGGATTTACCCAATCAACCTCTTTTTTAATAACTATAATTTTAGCAGCTGTCGAGTACCAATATTCCATTTGTGATGTCTCCCAATATCACTATATGACTGGCTCTTTTGCTCTTCAATAATAAGAACCATTGGAGTGTACTGAGTAGAAGGATAAAATACACAGAATATGTATTTCTTAAAACCACACATATATCAGAATTTGTTATTACACCTAAATGTTCTACTTCCTTAATTAAAACCACACATATATCAGAATTTGTTATTACACCTAAATGTTCTACTTCCTTAATTAAACTCTGATAATACATTATCTGAGCATGGGCTCCTATCACTCTTATGTCTTACTGCTATTCTTTTTGCCCCTCAGAACTCCAACCCTTCCAGTCTTTAAGTCCTTTCTTAGGCCAGTTTCTCCTGAATTCATTGCCCTTCCATACATAGAGGCTGTAATGAAATTCTCAGGTTATTTTAAGCTGTTAAAACTTAAAACTGCACTAAGACTTTTGGACAGCCAAAAGTCTATGATTGCCAGGCAAGGAAATAATTGTTACTGATCCTTTGTGCTCTCACTACAGCAAAATAATCCTTTCATCCATCCCTAAATGATTCTCTTCTCTTACTTCCCTGAAGAATTTTCCATATGTTGTTTTCTAACACAGATCTCTTAATACTTGCACCATTTCTCTTCTCAATTGTGAATAATCCCTCCCTGTATTTATGAATTTGAGAACATTTAACCTAAGTGCCCCTTTTGCCTTTTTTTTTCATCTCTCTCTGCCTAGAATAATTCCCTACTTTATATCTGTCTACCCCACTTTTTAACTGTCCAAGGCAAACCTCTCTATAAAGGGCCTTAGATTTGATCCTCACTTATTTTTCTCCAGTGGGATAACTGGATCCCTCCCTTTAATCTTCAACCTCTCACTAATGATTCTTTACCTATTGCCTTCTAACATATTCAAGTGTAGTCTCCTCCTTTCATGAAAAATATTTACTAGAGCACACTACTCCCTCAAATTATCATCCTTCATCTCTCTTCTTTTTCTCAAACTCCTATAAGAAAAAATTGTTTTAGTTATTACTTCCTCTATCACTCTCCTCTCACTATCAACCTTTGGCAATCTGACTTACTCCCTCTTCAATCACCTAAAACATCTCTCTCCAAAATTATTAATGATTTCAAAACTGAAAAATCTTTTTTTTTCCAGTTTTCATCCTCAACATTTCCATTGCATTGCACACTGTTACACCCACCCTCTCTACTAAGACATTCTTTTAGCTCTGGTAACAATAAACTTTGCTACTTGTACAATATGATTATATTGTTTCTATTCCATCTCTTGTTTCAGTACCATGTCCCTGAATGTGAATGTTCCCCAGATCTCTAAGCCGCCTTCTCATCTCTCTAAATACAATCTCTCAGTGACTTTGCCAGCTTCTATACGTTCAATTACTTCTTTTATGCCAATTATTAGCTGCTTCTATCCCCTGTCCCAGTCTCTCCCCTCAAGTTTCAATTCAATATCAACAATTGCCTCCTGAATATTTCAAACTAATATTTCTTGAACTCAGCAGGTCCCAAACAGAACCCCCTGTCCTCTGAAACATGCCCTCAGAATGGGGCACCCCTAAGGAAATCATCATCACCTGTCATCACCACCCTAACTCCTGGCTCTCCCTCATCCCAATATCCGGGTTGTTGCCAGGTGTTGCCAGCTCTCTCCACCCACGCTCTTGCACCCCAAACCTCACTTCCCACAGCTACCTCCTCAGAGCAGGCCCTCTTCAGCCTCATCACCTCTTGCCTACATTATTTCAAGGGCTTCCTAATTTGCCTCTCTTCCAAATCTCTCCCCCATCCAGTTTATCATCCATAATGAATTTATATAAATAGAACATAAGCTCCTTACAAACAGAAATTGTTTATTCATGGTATCTGTAACACTGGCACACAGTTGGCGTTTCATAAGCATTTCACTGATTGGTTAGAAAATTACTCTGG
The DNA here is from genome assembly GCF_902635505.1 of Sarcophilus harrisii. Lineage (NCBI taxonomy): Eukaryota > Metazoa > Chordata > Mammalia > Dasyuromorphia > Dasyuridae > Sarcophilus > Sarcophilus harrisii. The sequence goes on along the minus strand of NC_045426.1, from coordinate 626,681,571 downwards.
CAATCATCTGTAAGATGAATTGGAGAACGGGGAGGGGAACAAGAGAAGAGACATGAAAACCAGGGGACAGGTAAAGGGGACACACAATTCTAACAAGCCTTGTAAAGATAATATCCGTTAACTTTTTTTCATTAAATAAGCACAGTGAACAAAGTTTATGAAAATAGAAAGAACAAATAATTCCACAGGCAAATATACTTTTTGATCAATGCATGAACAACATACATAACAGAGCAAGCATGTTGACTCTGTAAAGTAAACCATGTCTGCCACTCCAAAAAAAGACAAATTACAATAAAATTACTGGGAAGAACAATGGGCTTGGAATTCAGTTTTTTTAAACAGAAATTAAGGGGAATTTGGACTTCAAATAATACTATACAACTATAATCAAAATTATTTGATAATGGATAAAAAAGTAGAAAAGTGGATTTTTGGAACCTACTAAGTAAGGCAAAACCCAGAAACAAGTGAACTAGATAACCTACTGTTCAAAAAACCCAAGAACATAAGAATTTGCCATGTGACTAAAAACTGCTACTAAAACTGAAAGAAGTTTGAAATTAAATTTAAAACATCTTAAAACTATTTACTAACATTTATCTAACCATTTTGGAGAACAATGTACACTTGCCTTAAATAAATGACTTAAATATTCACACATATTGAATAGTCATTTAAAACACAAAAAAGTAAAAAAAACAAACAAGTGAATGGTCCATATAAAGCAAAATATTCAAAACAATACTTTTAAATTAGCAAAGAACTAGTGGGGAACTAGAAAAACTACTGATAAGAAAAATCCTAAATCATGATTACATGAATTTAATAAACAATTACTGTACTATGAGAAATATTATGCATATTGGACACAGAGAAGCATGGTAAGATTTATTTGCAATGATGCAGCATTTAAAAAAACACAACAAAAAGCAATAAAAGTGAATGACTACAACAATATAATAGCAAAGGACAGAAACACCCTAACAAATATGTAATTTTGCTGATCAAGCATATCCTATAGAATAGAAGAACATTACATAGTTTTCTGCCATGATGGAGTAGTAGCATATATATATATATATATATATATATATATTTAAAATAATGCTCATTTCTATTATAGTGAATATACTGTTTATTTATTGAATATGCCACCATATATAAATTTACTATATATTCTATACACTTACTATATTCACTGTGATAGAGATAAGTATTTTTTTTTTTAAATACACAGGGACACAAATTAATTAACTGCCAAAAATGGAGGATTGTCCAACAATGGTGACTATTCTTGCAGGATACTAAAGACCTTCTTGATCCTCCACAACTTAACATATTCTTCTTGCATAACATAAAGATAGTTTTCTCCATCTAATATTTAAATACAAATTTTTATACTATTTATATGTGGAAATTAAGATATATGAGAAACTCACATATGACAACTAGTGACAGTTTAGAATAAGCAAGAGATAAACAACTTAATAGGCTAGGAATTCCCAACTTTTTCTTAAAAAGAATCAATATTATGATTGTCCAAAAAAAAAAAGACATGTGAGTTTAAATTCCTAAAATAGAGGACTCACTTGAGACTTTCTTGAGGAGAAAAAGGAGAGGTAAAAATCATTGTGACTTTCTATCTACAGATGTACTTCAATATTCACTGGCAGTTTCTGATGCCAAAAAATGCCTTATTTTATCATAAAGCTTAAACACATCAAAATTAGGTCACAAAATCCTATACAACAGATAATAAGATCATAAGATCTTTGGTATCAAGACCACCTCCCTCATTTTACAAATTAGCAAATGAACTGCCTTGTCCAGGGCCACAGAATATTTGGCAAATCTGAGAAAGGATTCAGACTCAGATATTGAGTTTTAAATCCCCAATTCTTAAATGACTCTATGGTCTCAGAAACATATTTGTGATCTGAGGAAGAATACCTTCACACGAATGACATGAAACATGAAAGCCCCCAAATTTTCTCTTTGATTGAAACATATTTTTAAATGAAATTAATGATTTCTAATGCATTTTAGAGACTCAAAACATTTATGAAATGAGTATCATATAGAACTACATACTAAAAGAATCAGTAAGTCAGTAACAACTAATTATTTGGGTAAATTTGTATTATTAAAGCTAGAAAAATTAAGCCAGAATTCACCTTTCAAATTACTGACCTAAGGGTTAAGCTACATTTCTCACTTTTAATTGCTAACAAAATTAGGAATACTGCAAAAGACCAGCTATCTTATACAATTTATCAGGCTCCAGAGGTCACTAATTAGAACCCTGCAAGGATTTGAATTAAAAAAGGCTTTGTGATTAGGTGAAGTAATGATCCAAAAAAAAAGAGATTAGTTCTGTTCAGATTGCACTCATTATAAAACCCATTTCCTTTGTATGAAGATTCTATGTCTTTCTCATTTGTCCTGCTGGCATTATCACATTATGAAACAGAAATATGACTGTTCTAATGATATTCTATAACAATCATATAATAAATTCATTTAACTGTAATCTATGTAAATATCTATCAGCAGAAAAATGAATATCCTTTAGATAATTCTATGATAAAACAGAGCATATGTCAAATTCCTGGAGACTAAGTAGAACTCAAAAAAGTCATATGCCTATCTATATGTGTTGAATTTTCTGAACAATCTTTAATACCAGAGATAACTACTATAACTATCAATAAACTGAAAATAAATGAATCTAATCATAATATGGAAGTATTATTGTCCAGAGATTTTTTTTTTGCCACTCTCCCAAGAATAAATTAAATATTCATGAATTCAATTAGATACTAACAAAAATGCAAGTATTATGATTTGCTGATAAACTTTCATAAAAAGAACAACTAATTAGGACAGGAATGACTAAAAGCATAGTACTGAGATATACACAAATATAAAGATAAAACACCTATAAATGTATATGCATACAATTGGCATATTATCTGTCTAAAAGCATAAATTTCTCCCATTATTTAATTAATTCTTGCTGAGAATTTATCATGACCAAAATAAGAATTCTTTACAGCATTCAATTAAAAACAATAACATTCCAAATATGCAAAATTCTGGAAAAAAGCTAATCTTTATTTTTAAGTCAAGGAATTGCAATTGGAAATTGCAAATTGGAATGCAAAGAAAAAAAAAAGAATAAAGTCTCTGCTGGCAAAAAGTTTGCAGGTCTAATTGAAGAATCAAATATTCCCAAAAGTAAGTAAATTCAGAGTAAATAAAATAAAATTAAAGAATTTCAAGGGTGAGAGGTTAAGAAAGCACTAACAATTGTGGGAATCAGGATTCACTCACAGGGAGGGTATTAACAGAAAGTAAAAAGAGGAGGGGGAAGAGTGTTTAAAAAATAAAAATACTCAAACATTAAAGATTTCAAGTGAAAAAGCCTCCCATAAAAGACCAGAACAGTTGAAAATAAAAGAGAGAAAAAGGAAGAAAATAAGGCAGAGATTAAGTGACTTGATCAGTCACACATCTAATAACTGAGGCAGGATCTGAATTCACATTTTCCTAACTTCATGCACAGTACTCTATCCATTGCTTTATGCAGCTGCCCAAAGAACATAAAAAGCTCTCATTTAGCAGTAATATAAGAAAAGTACAATAAACCAATGTTTGATAAAATACAAAACTTGCTAGACTTCCAAGAAAGCATGGAGCAACAAAAACTCCCTAATGACAAAAAAAAAGTAAATTTTTAATAAATTAATTAGGAACAAAAATATATGAAAAATCAAAATATATCCAAAAGTAAAATATACAGATATACAGACTGAGGGGGAAAATCAACGTTTGTAAAGAAATAAAGGACATTAGAGTTGAAAAACAAAAGTAAGGAAATAAAGAAAAACTGACAAGAAGCAAAAACTGCTATGTATACACACACACACACACATTTTATATAGATATAGAGAGATTTCTATACAAGTCAAAGCAACTGACTAAGAAAGCCGAATATGCAGAGAATCTTGATAATCATAGGTCTTCTAGAAGAAGAAAAATTCTAAAATCAAAATCAAAATTCAATGAACAATATAAGAGAAATGCCCAGAAATTGGGAAGGCAGAAAACAAAACATTAAAACAACAAATCATGAAACAAAGGATACACACACACACACACACACAAATGCTAAAATATATATGACATTAAATTTTTACAAGTTTAATAACAAAGAACAAATTGTTCAATGAGGTCTGGAGAAAAAGATTTCCAAATAAAGAAAAGTCAATTTATTCAAGATTATAATGCAGTCATGAGAAAGAGCAGAAGAGAAGGAATTAGTAAATACCTCAAAATTATAACCTGTAAACCTAAGGCTGTAAGAAAAAAGAACCAACTAAAAGTGATTTTTGAGGCAGTCTAAAAACAAGTGAAAAAAAAAAAAACTGAATAACAGTAAATTTCAGAAAAAATAATCATAATTATTTTAAACAAACTTAATTTAGTCAAAAACTGTTTTTTATCTTTTTGCAATGGAAAAATAATTCTGCCTAAGTTAGTCTAATTGTTCAGTGCTATGCCAATCAAAATGTCAGAATGTTATTTTATAGAGCTAGAAAAATAACAAAATTCATCTGGAAGAACAAAGGATCAAGAATATCAAGAGAATTAATGGGAAAAAAGAATGGCAGTTTAGCAGTATCAAACCTAAAACTATATTATAGGACTTTTGAGGGCAGAACCAAGATGGCGAAGACAATACACATCTCTCTGACCTTCTCTACAAACCTCACATTAATTATGAAATCCAGCCTCTGAATTAGGTCTGGACCAGCAGAACCCACAAATAATGGGAGTGCAACAAATTATCAGCAGAAGATAATTTTGAAGATCACCAGAAAAGGTCTGTTTCAATTAGAAAGGGGAAAAGAGACAGTCAAGAGCAAGCAGGCTGAGCACAGATGCAGTACATACAGCTCAGAGTCCCAGGACTGTTCAGTCTCCATGTGGTGGTGCAGACTCTGCATGGTAGAGAATCTATAGGATGAACCAGACCAGAAAAGCTCTGTTTCAATTGAGGGGGAGGGCTGTACGAGGAGAGGGTGGTACAGACTTGGCCAGGGGTGGTGCTGACTCTGCCAGGCAGAGAATCTAAGGGGGAGGACTCTTCCACAGTGTTGGCCACTCTGCCCTAGTTGAAAGCTAGTAGATCATCAGAGAAGTTATAAAACATCCAACACAAACACAAAAGATCAAATACTGACATGAAGACCCAGTTAGCACTCTGAATACTTTAAAATCAGCCGGAGTATAAGCAAAAGTCCTTGATTTTTATTCTTTGTCAAAGGGAGAGGAGCTCAGAAAGCCATGTGTGCCTTCTCTGCCATCTTGGCTCTGCCCCTGGAAATTTTGCTGTTTTAAAAATATTTAAGTCCCTCATCTAGAACTCAAATGTTCCCAACATAATTTTAAAACTCATCAAAGTATAATTGGTATACAAAGCCTAAATAACAGTCATCTGGTTGGAGAAACATACAAAGGCATCATTAACAGGCTAGCAATATTCCCTGCTCAATCCTCAATATTTGAAGAATTATCTCATGGAAATAAATTATCAATGTTCAATAACAATTGAATAACTGATAGGATTTATGAGAAAATCCAGAAGCAATGATTATATATTAGCTAGTAAAATTTTACCAATTTTGTAAAAGTTAATGTAAATGAATCAGAATTCAAAGTGGAATATTACAAAAATCTAGAAACTTAAGCAGCAAAAACAAACAAACAGTTCATGTTATAGAGGACTTAGCAAATAATTTATTGTAGCCAGTGTCTTTTGTATCTTCATAGGCCCCCATACCAACTTAGGAGGCTATATGTGCTTCTCTTTATTTTTTAAAAGGTCCAATAATATGACTTGCCTATTAATCAGATTGAAGAGAGACAGAACTGCACAAAGTATTCAACTTTATTCCCCCTTCCAGCATCATCAAATCTCAGGGGCAAGGCAAAAATCAAGCTCTAAGTACTCCACAGTGCCTGGTTAGCTGCCTTCTCATTTTCCTATTCTGCCATGGAAGCCTTCAGATGTTTGGAGTAGATATCCCCCTAACTCACCAAAGTGTTTCAGTCACACTGGTTAACTTCCACCAAATTTTGCCTGGGTGGTCGGATAGTTTTTCAGGCTGTGCTCATTGTCCCTGATATTGCAGCTTCTTAGAGACACAAGTAAGACTCTGGTGATAGTGACTACTACTCCACGGACCTCCATGTACCAGCTCTCAATACTCTAAAAAAGATCTAGTGTTGTCATGTCCACTTTGACTCCAGAGCCTGCAGACTCTAGAGCTCCCTATCAATTCACTTCAACTGACAGCAACATGAGGTCTACTTTACTCCTTTTATTCTCACTGACCTCATCTGATTATTTGTGGGTACTTAACATTATCATTATAAAAAGTCTCCCTTAATTAATCTCATAAGCAATTAACCAATCAAAAAGCTAAGGTGGGTGCTGGGTGCTAGCCTACAATATGCTACAGGGAAAGTCTGCAACATGTTCTAGATAAGGAGATATAGTACATTTTTCAAATAAATAAATAATGATGCAGGAATGGAGAGTGACTGGGTGGTGCAACCATCAACTGGGAATATTGGAAAAGGGCATTTTGAAGGAGGTAGTACTTGGGCACAGCCTGAAAAAAATCTAGAGGTATTAAAAAGGTGAGTAGAGAGTTAATTTCAGGCAGGAGGAACAACCTATAGAAAGGCAAAGAATAAAGAGATGAATTTTGGGTTCAGGAATAAAGCAGGTTAGTTTGCCTGAAACACAAAGTATGCAAATATGTATATAATAATATGAAATAAGACAGTAATATGCCATCAATCTGGGGAGATTAAAGCCAGTATTGTGAAAGGCTTTAGTTGTCAAGGAGAACACTATTGATTAATTTAAAAGCAAAAGGGGGATTTTGGAAGCTTTTAAGCAGAGGAATGACACCAATGGACACCAGAAATATCAATTCAGCAGCTATGTGGATGGATTATAGATTAGAAAGAGGAGAGACGGAAAACAGTCTCTTTTGAGAGGTTTGTTAGAATAGCCAAGGAAAGAGGTAATGAGAGCCTGTGAACTAATTAGCCATCTTGTGAATGGAAAAAAGGGTATGGAACAGAAAAATGTAATTTAACTGACAAGGGAGAATATGGAAAAAAAAAAGAATGATTGCTACATTATGAAGTTGGGCACTTGAAATGACACTGGCACGCTCAACAGAAAAAGTTAAGTAACAATATGAGGAATGTTTATGGGGGAAAGAAAATAATTTTACTTTTAGATATGTTGCATTTGAGATGCCAATGAAACATCCAGAAGAAGATGTCCAGGAGGTAACTAAAGTACAGAAGAGAGAAAAGAACTGCATATATAGATTTGTGACTCATTTACAGAGAAATGATAATTAAATCATGGAAAAGTAGTTTCATGAAAACTCAGAGATTCCATTGCTAGACATATTCCACTTGTTGGAATCCTAGTGTCAACTCAACTTGAAACAAGGTGAAAACTCAAGGGTGATATCAGAATCCTGGTGTTAACTCAATTATTGGTTCACATCTTAAAGTGAATCTTTACAAGGTGATAAGTTGCTAATACTGATGGAAACAATGCTTGTGTTCATATCTTTAGAGAGCTCATAAGTATCTAAGTACTCAATGCAGTTCACATGTTTAGGAGAGTTCAGGGTTTAGAAAGAAATGCCAAATTCACACCTCCCTTAGGGCCAGAGAGCACTCTGGGAGATAACCCAGAATCCCTCTCCTTCCAGAAGGCAGAGTTAACCTTTGGGAGATCATATATAACAGGAAGCTCTTAGAGCTTGGGAGTTAGTTACTTGAGAGAGGTTTCTTGGGAGAGTTTTTCCTGGGAGCTTGAGAGAGTTTTACTTGGAGTGCGAGAGAGCTCTTGGAACCCACAAGCCTATCTTCGAGGCAAGAGATTCATTGTATCTTCCAACTTGGTGCTGGCTGGAGGCTGAAGAAAGCAGAGGCAAAAGCCAAGGACAAAGCTGCAAGATCTCTTGGAGCCAGGAAGAGAGATAGGCCTGAGCTAACAGGGCTATATTGAAGGACACAATAAAAGATCTGAACTTTTAACACCCCCCCACCCAATTTAACACCCCCCCACCCAATTATGCTGATATTTTTTCTTCTTTCACTTTTTCTTTCTTTTAAATATATTTTTTAAATAAAATATACTTGGCTGAAATGAAAGGTGAGCAAGAATACAAGTGGAAACCTAAGCAAGTATAACTTATAGAAGATATCAATAAAAATCTATTTTTGAAAAAAAGAAACTGGGATCCAGGGGAAAACTTTTTATAAAATGGCTCCAAATTGCTAATAGTAAGAAAAATGCAAATTTTGCTTCACACTTAACAAATGGAATGGCTTCAGAACCTAATCCCAAAGGACTTTTCCAATCTTCTTATTCACTTCCTAGCATTGCACTTTTGAGGCAACTGGTCTTCTCTGTTCTTCACATACCCTGATATACCTTATACACCATTCTTATTGCTTGCTAATCATATTCCATGCTTAGAGAATGTATTTCCCACTCATGTATTCTTATAATTATTCTACTTATTCTAATTCTTAAAGATAAAACTGAAGCATACCTTCTCCATGAAGTCTTTCATGGATGAAAGATTTCTCCCCAATTGCTGACACCCTCTTCCTCCTTAACTAGTAGCCTTTTTTAAATTTCTTCTTTATATATTGGAGTGTGTATGTGTGTGTGTGTGTGTGTGTGTGTGTGTGTGTGTGTGTGTAATGGCTTTCCCCCCAAAAAAGTTAAAATTCTTTCCTTTTTTTTTTTTTCATTTTAAACTTTGAGCATAGTGACTGGCCCATAAAAGTCATTCAATCAATACATTTAGATTGCTCAATCAACTTTTACATGCTGCAAAAATTAATCTTTTATAGATAAATCTGTCTCTTGTGTCTCCTCTTTGCTCAAAACGCTGTTACCAACTGCCTATGAAATAAAGTTCAAACCACTAAACATGTCAAAAATTCTATACTATTTTTTCACTACCAAAACTAGTCTAATGTCAAGTTATTATTTGTGTTCTCTGTGCTTCAATCACAAGAACCCCTTGTTGGTACCCTGCCTTACTCTTGTCACAAGCTTGCCTACTTTGGAGCCTATGCTCAATCTGTTTCCTGTTAAAAACTGTTATTCACCTTGCTCCTTCCTTTATGCATACTAAATCTGCCTTTACAAGACACAGCTCAAATGTCACTTAAGAAGGCTTCCCTTCAGTGATACTCTATTCCAATATCAGTCACAAATTATCTTCTTGTCATTCAGGTATGCAAAGTATTTTTTCTCTCTCTTATGAATTCTGGGATAATTATTTATGCTTCTGTCATATTCTCCTACTTCCATTTTAAACTCGAGAGAAGCAAAAATTTAATTCAGAATCTTTGTATTTTCATAGTTTGTTACACAGTACTCAGAGAAATAATTCATTTGGACTCCAACCTATTTCAATCAGCTTTAGGTAGTTTGATATTTTATATAAACCAGATTGAAAAAAATAAAAAAAAATCCTAAATTAAATTAAAATAAACTTTAATCCAGCATTCACCACTTGTTTACCACTTATGAAGCTCGTTTACACAACCACAAAAATGATTCCAAAGATATCTCCATCTTGCTCAGATTTCCAGTGGGGATAGGGTGCCTTGATTTTTGGCAAATTTCCCAACTTATTTTTGTACTTTCAGACCACTTTTTTTTTGTCCAACACAACATTTTGTGTCAACTAAGAAAGAAACGGTTATTTAAGAGAAACTGAAAAGCAACATGATAGGCAAACTGTACAAACAGTTAGTGTGTGGAAATTGTGATATCTCCAGAGGTCTTTCTCTCTCTGGTTCTTAGCTAAGTTTTCTCTGGATTGTTATTACTAGATAAATAATTTCCTAATAGGATGTTACTGCATCATCATCATTGAGCTATGATCTCAATTTAAATTCTAACATTATCCATTGTAACACCATCAAGTAGATATATGCTAACGTAAAAAAAAAAATGAATAAACCTGGAAATTGAATTACCTGAATTAAGTTTTTTTTTTTATTTTCCCAATTAGAACACTAGAAAACAATGTGATTCAAAAAAATGTCATAAGATGTGATATATTTTTACCTTTAAAAATACATCTATCAGTATTTTAATTTGAATACCAAGTCTAATGTCTGTGAATATGTAACCATTCCTCGTATTATTCAGAAGAAAGGTGTTTATCATCTTCAAAACATTTGCTATTCAAAGAACTAATTAAGTTTACAAACTGTGTTGTGAATACCAGAAGGCACTATATGTACAAATCATATTGGTAATTATCTCTCTGACAAGGAAATGATGTTACAGGTATCACATACAAATGCTGTAACCTACACACATGAGCTCTAAATTCAGAGATCTAAAGTAAGGAACCAAGACAAGCCAAACAACAAAGACAAAAATAAGGTAAAATTAAACTACCTAAAGTAGCATCGAAACAACATAACCACTTGTAAATACATTAACTACCACAAAGCTAACCTAACTGCCCAGTTTAAATAATTATTCAGCAATCATTTCAAAGCCATGGAGAGATAAAGCTAAACTATACTGACTGTCATGTAGCAGTCTTCCACATCTGCCCTGAGCCTCTGCACATCTCCTCAGAACCTTGGGCTCTGCCTCTGGGAGACTCCACTTTCTAAAAAACAGCTTCATTCAGGCTTCACCTCATGTAACTAAATCATTATGAAATCAGGGCCCAGCATTTGTATTCCCCCACTTTTAAATTTCTCTTTATGTTATGTTTCCCCATTAAAATGGAAGATCCTTGAAGGCAATGACTGACTTGTTTGTATCTGTATTGTTAATTTGATCATACATAGTAAGTGCTTTACCATATATTCATTCAAGTATTTTGAATACCATAAAAAAGGGAAAAAACATACTAAGAAATGGAAATTTTATCAAATGTCCAAATAGTGATTTTATTAAAACCGAAAGGAAGAAGTAAATTCCCTGAAACGGATCTTAAAAAGCACGGCTCTTAAACCTCTCATTCTATAAAGGAAGAAACAGAATTTGGAGAGAACAAATGACTCTGCCAAAGCTAGTTAGTTAACAGAGAGACCTTGAACCCGAATGACTCTCAAATGTACTCCTATATTCTTTTTTATTGTATTACTTTTGGTAACAAATTTGCTCAAGTGATAAAAGAAAACAATTATGATAATTATATGATGTGGTCAATTCCAGCAACCCAAAGAATATTACTCTTTAGAGACCACAGCTGTTTATTAATGGAACTATCCTGGAATAATCCTATTCTTTTTTGTCATGTAATCAATCTTCAATCTTACACAAAAACGATCCTACCAACCAGCAAGAAGAGTAGATCTTTTTTTTTTTTTTTTTTTTTTTTTTCCCCATATGAACTTTACCTACAGCATAAGATTAAAAAGAATTTTGGAAATATTTACCAGTTTTCTTATAGTGGCTAGTATGATGGCCTGTAACTAGTATTAGTAATCTTTATTTCTGGAGCAGCAGAACCCACAAAAGGACAAGTGAAACAATTTCCCACCAAACACAATGTGGAAGGTCACTGAGAAAGGTTTGCCTCAACAGGTGAGAGGAACACAGTGCAGACCAGGCCACAGCCAGACAACAGGAGGACAGGGGACTGTATCAGCAGGGACAGCAGTTGCTTCCAGCCCACACATGTAAGAGGGCCAAATAAGTGGCCACAAGGGTCTCTTTGCTGACACTAGGGACAGGACTCTGTTGCTTTGTCCATATTCAGTTCCAACTGCAATCCTCAAAAGCAGCCCTAGGAACAGAAGCTGTGAAATAGCTCACCTGTAGAGGGTCAGAACTCTGAAAAGGTATATTTGAATCTAGGTCAGCATGGTGCTTATACTTAAGCACCTAACCAATGTGAGATAATGGTTCTCTATGGTGATGTCATGGTTGTGCATGCTCAGTATGCTGGTAGTGATGTAATCGTACTGAGGTATTTAAGGGAGGTCTCAGATACAGAAGGCTCTCTCAGCCGCAGCTCTCAGCCACAGACACAAAGAAGACATCAGGCTCCAGACTCCACTTCTGACCAGCCATGTGGTAGCTCCCATGACTCCTTCACTTCTCCACCTAAAGACCAAGGACCCAGGCTGCTCCTGAGATCCTCTAGAGAGCTAGCCCGGACCTCACATACACCAGAGCCTGGAGTTACATTGAAATGAGGATCCTCATCATAGTTCCAGGGCAGAATAGACTATTTGTGGCTGCTCACATACAAGAGCAAAGGCTAAAATAGTAAACACACCTTTTCTTAGTTTTTCTAACCCTGAAAGAACTGGAAAGTTTCCTATAAGTATCTCTGAAAATAACTGCACAAAACCCCTGAGGCGTGAGATAGTGCACCCTCAAAACTGGAAGCAGACTCCCACTTTAGCTGAGTTGAAAATAAAAAACAAGCTAGGAAAAGAGCAAAAAAAAAAAATTACATAGAAATTTATTATAGTGGCAAGAAATATAAAAATATAATTTTAAAAATATAACAAAATAAAAACAGCTACATCTAAAGCCTCAAAGAAAAATATGAGTTGCTCTAAGGCATGGAAGAGTCAAAAAGGATTTTATAAATCAAGGACAGAAGTAGAAGAAAAATTGGGAAGATAAATAAGAGTGATGCAAGAAAAGCATGAAAAAAAAAAGAGTCAACAGCTTGGTAAAGGAGGCAAACTACAGAAAATTGCACCATAAAAAGCAGAATAGGTCAAATGGAAAGAGTACAAAATCAAATTAAAAGAATGCCTTGAAAACCAGAATTGGCTAAAATGAAAAGGAGGTACAGACATTCCCTGGGTAGAATAATTCCCTAAAAATCAGAATTGAGCAAATGAAAGCTAATAAACTCACGGGGGGCAAACAATTGACCTAGAAAACAGATACTGAAATAATAATTTAAAAATCATTAGACTACCTGAAAGCCATGATCCAAAGGAGGGGGGCATTAGAGACCATCTTTCAAGAATTTATCAAACAAAAGAATTGCCTTGGTAATTCTGGAACCAGAGGGTAAAACAGAAATGGAAAGAATCTACTAATCAGCTTCTGAAAAACATCCCAAAATGAAAATGTCCAGATTAGCCAAATTCCAGAGCTCTCAAAACAAGAGAGAAAACTATGCAAGGCAAGGCTCAGGAAAGAAACAATAGAAGTATAATGAAGCCACAGACAAGATAACAAGGTTTAACAACTTCTACATTAAAGGATCAGAGGGTATGGAAAATGATTATAATCACTTCCCAATAGAACTGAGTATAATCCTTCAGATGAAAAATAAGGATATTCAATGAAATAGAAGACTTTCAAAAATTCTTGATGAAATAACTAGAGCTGAATAGAAATTCTGAATTACAAATATAGAACTCAAGGGAAACACACAAAAAAAGGTAAAGAGGAAAAGGAAATCAAAAAGGACTTAAGGTTAAAAACTACATTCCTATGGAAAGTGATACTTGCAACTCTTAATTACCTCATTTTTAGTACAGTTAGGAGAGAGAGAGAGAGAGAGAGAGAGAGTGAGTGTGTATGTACACATTCAGAGGAGACTGAATACCATATATATGAGGGACCACAGGATATGAAGGAAAGAGAACTGGAACTGGAGAAAAGAGCATATGGGTTTCAGTACAGGCTCAACTACTTTTTACAAGGCTGAAAAAGGTACTGCTTTCCCCTCCACCCCCCAAAAAATCTAAAATTCTATGATCCTTTATTTTCATGAAGAAACTATATATTACATATCATTTACTAAATATTTTGTCCATCTCTCTGAAGGGTCATTTATAGTAGAAGCATTGGAAAAATATTGGTTGTGGTTCTAAGTTCAATATAGAAGGCATCTAAGTTACAAGTCAGTCTATTCGATCACATTCTTAAATATACAGATTACAATAGTATTTTTTGTTTGTTAACAGTTTAAGGAAAAACAAGTATAGTAACACAATTTATTTATGGAAATGAATAAAAATCATATTAATAAAGACCAATCAAGAGAGAAAAATATTTTGAATTTGTTATTTTTCTTGTTGGATGGCACATTGTAAATAACCAAAGTAGCAAGTGGAAAAAAAAGAAAATGCTGAACAACAAAAAAACTTCTTAAATTTTGTAACAAAACCTTTTCCATTTGCCAATACAGTAAAACTCAATTAGTCCCTTTTCAGAATAAACTTTTGAATGTTTAAAAAAAAACAAGATTACAAAGAAAATCACTTTATACATTTGTATTAGACACTACATAAATATTTTTGCAAAAACAGAAAACGTGCTGATATGAAATGATAAAAATTTCACAAATTGTAACAAGACATCACTGAAATGCTGAAAAAAGTTTGACTTGATCAATCATAAGATTATAAAATCATTTAATGTGAATAATTTTTTTTTTTTACAAAAGAAAAACATATGTTTTATAAAATATCTGGGAAAAGCATATACAACTTTCTCTGCTTCTTTAAAAGAAAGGGGGAAAGGACAAAAGAATAAATAAGTGAGGCAGGTGAAAAGTCAGAGAGATGGAATAAAAATGTCTTTTAAACTGGCAAGAATGTGTGTTTCAATTAGTTAAAGGAAAAGGGATCTGTTGTGTCCGACCTGAGTAGGGTAGAGATGGCAAAAGGATAACTCAGAAGTCCTCTGATTAAAGACCTGAAAAATGTGTTCTCCTTATCTATGGTGTGGCTTTTCTAATAGGCGTTTTGTAGACCTGAGTCTAGGTCCAGTCTGTTCTTGGCTCCTGATGCTGACACTATAGTCAATAGTCCCAAAAGTACATATACATACATACATACACTACAGAGAGAGAGAGAGAGAGAGAGAGAGAGAGAGAGAGAGAGAGAGAGAGAGAGAGAGAGTGTGAGAGTGTGAATGTGTACTGGTTGGCCATTTTCTTCTCCAGCTCATTTTACAGATAAGAAAACTGATGCAAAGAGGATTTAAGTGACTTGTTCAGAGTCATAAAGCTAGGAAGTATGTAAGATCAGGTTTGAACTCAGAAAAAACAGTATTCCTGTTTCTCAGCCCAGTACTTTATCCATTGCACCACTTAGCTCCCCTTGGAATAAATGTAATCTCTCTTTAATACCATCACTCTTCAAATACTCTAAGTGAGCTATCACAAAACCTATGAGTCTTTTGTTCCCCAAAAAAGAAAACAAAAAAACCCAAATATCATGCACAGTCCCTTCAACCAATTCACATGCAAATGAATTCAAGTCTCCTTCAGCATTCTATTTCTCCTCTGGACATTCTCTAATTTGCCAATGTGCTTCTTAAACAGTAAGGCCTAAAATTGCAGACCCAATACTATAATTCATTAGGTCTAACAAAGGCAGAAAACAACAAAATAATGGTATCTCTTTTTTCTAAAATACATGCAATGGCTAATGCAGCCCAATGTCACTTTTAGCTTTCTGATTGCCACACCTTTTTCTAACTCATTTTAAGGTTGCTTTTTTTTTTTTTTTAATAACGTCATTTAACCATGATTCCCCCCATCTTATATTTGTGTAATTTTTTTAATAGCCGAGCTTAAGCCTTTATATTTATCTCCAGTGAATTTTACTTTATTAAATTCAGTCCTACTCTAGCCTATTGGGATCCTTCAGAATCCTAATTCCATCAGTATTCAATATTCCTCTCAGTTTTGTGTCATTTGAAAAATCTTACAATCTATGCTTGAGGTAGAAATACTATCTTAACCTTCCTCTAATCCTCTTCACCCTCTGTCACCAGGCTGTTAAGAGGAGTTTTTCCTAAAAAGGTAATTAAACATTTAGAAGAATGGCCCTGACTGCTGACATCACTTCCTCAAGGATGAGCCACAAAGACCTGGATGGGAGGAATAAATGTTAATGGTTTGGTTAGTGGATCACAATGGGAGTTTCTGAGAGCTCAGTCAACTTAAGGTGTCATCACTGCCTATCTTTATTGAATATCATTCTCATGTTATGGCTAAGCTAAGCGATTTACTTATCAACTTTTGTTAATTGCTGAGCAATCTACTATCAAACCTAAATTAGACTTTCCCAGAAAATGTCTTTATCCAATTAATCAACAAAAATATTAAACAACACATGGCAAATACAGATCCCCATGGTACTCTACTGTAAATACCATGTCATTCAACTATTAACAACTTTTTAATCATTCAACCAGTTCTGAATCCACCTGATTGTATTATTACCTCATCCATATTCTTCTATCTTCTCCATAAGAAAAATAATACTTTATCAAATGTTTCTGTAATCTTGACCCACACTATCTCTCCTATCTACTATTTCTGAGATCCTTATCCAAAAAAATAAACTTTATACTAGGATAGAATAAGTATTCTTGATAGAAGCATGATGTATGTCTCTAACTACCTTCCTAAATGTTTCATAATCTAGAATGTTCCCAGAAATGAAATTCAAGTTTGCAGACTCTTCTCTTTTTGGAAAAACAGGATATTTTCCCCATTCTCTAATTTTATAACATGTCTTCTACATTTTCCTGTTATTTCAATTATGACTGACAGTGACTTGGCAATCTTATCTGTAGTCATCTTACCCAGGTAACATGAACATAACAAAGAAAACATTTTTTCTTTCCTTTTCTTTAAATGTTTTATGAGTATCGATTCCCTGTTTATTCAAGCCTAATATAAAAGTTATTTTCTTATCTATAAAAAGTTATTATCTCTGTTGTCTGTTACTGCCTTATTCACCCCAAGCAAAAGTTCTCTCTTCTTTAATTCTCTTCTTTTTTTTTCATATAGATTGAAAAAGAAAATACATTTTTGTGGTCCTTAGCATCTCTCACCAGTCTGCTCATTCTTAACCTTAGCATTCATAATGCATTTTACAGGATAATATCATACTCATATTCACCTACTTTTACCTTGCCTTAGTCCTATTTTCCATGTATATTTCTCTTTTTGTAACTAAAATCCTTTCTGTATATCTACAATGGAGTCAAAAGAAATCTTCAGGAAAAAAAATCTAAATTTTTCTCTTCATTGGGATTGTTTCCTTTTTGAGTCTTTAGAAGTTTGTTCTTAAGACTCTTCTTTGCCTCTTGGGTTGACCTTTCTCCCAAAGTATGTTAGCCTATGATAGTCTAGATCTCTTTCCAAATGCTTGAATTTTGCTTTCCCAAAACAGACTATACCTACATTTCCTCTCTTCTCTCAAGTAGCTGAGCCTGAATTTGAACACAAGTCTCCTGACTTCAAATCCAGTATTTTTTTTCACTACATTAACTGCATTCTGTTTCTGATATTAACAAAAATAAACTTTCACCACTGGGTCTCTCTCTCTATAAAACTGTTTGTCAGTTTCAACTCTGCTAAGAGAGGAGGAATAGGAGAGATCTTAGAATTAATGTTAACTGGCTTAATGATTATTAAATTTTCAGCATGAGTATCTATACCTCAGAAATCCTAAATCATATGTAACTCAGGGCTTAATCTGTTTTGTTAATTGTCTAGATTTATTATTTATTATTAATAATGATGTATAAATTATGTATTAATAATGATGAATAAACTTAAAAGTGTGTCCGTCCCCCCACTCCCTCTCCCAGTCTAGTAGTTAATCATTTAGCAGCAAATTCCCTTGATACAAGCTTTAAACAGACGCTTGTCTGATGGGTCAAAAAGGGCAGGAGTGCCTTGTTCACTTGTCCCATCCAGTGTTACTCTTAAAAGGCTTTACGTCGTCTGTGCAGGTATTTTCCATCTCCTCTACTTGATGTAATTTTAATTACTATATACCTGGTGCATTTCTTATAGTCAGGCTATTGTGGAGCTTGGAATTTTGCAGATAATCATGCATTGTAGAGTCCACTATTTATACATCTTAAATCAATTCCATTTAACAAACATTTATGAACTAAAATAAGTATTTTCAAACCTTTAGATGAGGAAGAGGAAAATGATTAGATTTCTCCCCCTGCATTGAGAGAAGAGAAGCAAGAACAACACAGGGAGATGTTGCCAAGAGAAATTTAGGTTTGAGAAACATAGGTTCCATCCTCTATAGAGCAGTTCAAACAGAGATTAATGATTGCTTTTCAGGGGTCTTGTAATGACAATTCACTTTATAGAGATATGTTTGGAACTACACTGATGCTGAGGTCTAAGGATCCATATGTGTAAAAGTGTTTGTAGCAGCTCTTTTTGTGGCAGCCAACAAGTGGAAAATAAGTAGATGCCCATCAACTGGAGAAATTGTGATATATAAAGGTAATGGAATATTATTGTTCTATAATGATAAATAAATAAGCCAATTTTAGAAAGATCTGGAAAGATTTACATGAAGTGATACTGAGTCAAACAAGCATAATCAGGAATACATTGTACATAATAACAGCAAGAATGTGCAATGATCAACTAGAAAGACTTGGTTCTTCTCAGTGGTTCAGTGATCCAAGGCAATCCCAATAGACTGCACAGAAAACGCCATCTGCACAGAAAAAGAACTATGGAGATTGAATGTGAATCAACACATTCTATATTCACTTTTTTCTATTTTTTTTCTCTTCCAAGTTTTTTTTCCCCCTTTTGTTCTGATTTTTTTCCTCTTAATATGATTCACAAAGAAATGTCTATTAAAAATAAATAAATATTTTAAAATGAGATCCTTTCCAACTCTAAAAGTCTCTGATCCTGAATATTATGATTAAGAGTCACCACCCTAAAAGGCATTACAACCTATCAACTTGGTAGAAATAGAATGATTCACCAGAAATCCACAGTGCTGTATGACAATGGAAAGAGTATTCATCCTGATGAAATAGCATTCAAAAAAGCATGATTTAAAAAAAAAATGTAATTTTACCTTTTAAATTTGGAACTTTCAAATTCAGCTCTACTACTTATTAATTATATGATCCTAGGCAAGTTTATCAATTGTATGATCCTAGGCAAGTTATTTCAAATCAATCTTAGCCTCACTATAATATCAATAAGATAGAATTAGTTTAATACTACAGTATCTCAAAAGACAATTGAGAAAATATTTTGTAAAATTTATAAGTGCTATATAAATGAACATGCTATTATTAAAAGTCAATACATTATACTGTATTCTTAGAATGGTCTGACCATAGAAAAGAAGGGACCTCAAAGGTCATAGTTCAATGAAAAAAACACAATGAATAGAGATCCGGTATGTGACTTTCACGAAGTTCATACAGTAAGTAAATATTAGATGGGGGCAGCTAGGTGGCGCAGTAGCTAGAGCACCAGCCCTGAAGTCAAGAGGACCTGAGTTCAAATTTGATCACTTAACACTTCTTAGCTGTGTGACCCTGGGCAAGTCACTTAACCCCAACTGCCTGCCTGGGGGGAGGTGGGGGGAGGAAAGTAAATATTAGATATAGACTATCCAAAGTCAGAGGTTCAATTTGAACCTGGGTCCTCTGACTTCATTCAGAACTTGTTGCAGTTTTCCCTGGGGATACAATATGTACAAAGATCAGTAAGTTAAAAAATTTAGAAAAAAGAAATTAAAGGAGTAGGATATAGTGTATAATTAGATAATTTTTCCATTACTTAATCACAAAAATATCCAAATACATGCCTTCCAAATATAAAGTATGTTCCTCATATACTCATACAAAGTAAAAGGAATATCAGGCTGTAAACAAATCACATCCAGACCCAAAATAAATATTATATTGCAAATAATATATCTCAGTATTTAGAATTAAATCTGTTTCTAAAAAATCATTTCAAAAATTAACCAATAAAATTTAATTAGCAAATCTACTGTTTATTTTAATTGCACAAATTTGGCCTACTACTTTTTGTTCTTATATGACTTACTCAATTATGAAAGGGTTACATGTGTTATCTTAAAACATTTCTCTTAAGACTACAGAGGGTTTAGTTATGTCCCTTCCAATTTGGGGCAACAATAACACAAGAAATTTATATGACACTTAAAGTTCAAAAATGCTTTACATGTGTAGGACTGATCTCATATTAAAGTGTAAACCTAATACTAAGCTTGTTATTATTAATGTCAATAAGGGAGAATTCATATAGAAAATGATAAATGTTCAAATCCTTAAAGTTTTTTTTAAAGGAAGCAATCTGATAAAGATATGTGTGATTAATGTTATGAGATAAGGCAGCAATTTTTAAAGCAAATTTAAGTTACTTCTTTATGCCTTTTAAATTGATAATAATATTTGAAATTAATGAAGCCACAATGTAAAAAACATAATTTGGGGATAGACACTATTTATAGTTTTACTATTTATGATGAAATAGAGAAGATATTAGCAGATCTGTGTAGTCTACATTTTAAGGTAGCGGAATATAACATTTTCTACCATCTTTTTTTGTTATTATAATAACATTAGCATTTTTCAATTGTTTTAAAAATAAAACTCCAAATTTATGCCTAAAAATTGATAAATTGGGCTTCCCATCTGAAGTGATTCTTCAGTGTTCATACAATACTGCCTCTACAGAAATAAATTTTCTATTATTATTCTACTGCCTTACTTACAATTCTATTCCATCAGCCAAGTGTAGTTGAAAAGCTCAAGAGCAGCGACTTCAGAAGTAACAGAAAGAACTAAAGAAATTGAGTTTTCCTCTCAAATCTTTTTCTAAAATATCCTGTGTATTTATAGTTCATATTTCCCCTATGTCTGGAAAAGTAATGAAGTACTACCTCTTAAAAACTTCCTGGGCTATAAGGATATCACAGGAATTTAACAGTCAGAGCCATTAAATTACCTCAAGAAAGAATACATCTAAGTTCTAGCCCCACCTCATTCTCATTCCTATTTAGGAAAAAATATTAACAAGCTACAAAAGATCCAAAAGCGGGATCCTAGGGTAGTGACTGAAGATCATACCACAAAAGGATAAATGTAAAAAATAGAAATGTTTAACCTAGGGAATATATAGTGAAGCCATGGTAACTATCTCAAAATATGAATGTTGGTCATCCAAAAAAGCAATTAAAGTAGTTCTTCTGGCCCATAGTCTCAGTGTATTGGAAATTTCCTCATAATTAGTTGTCCAAACTCAGAATGAGCAGATTCAATTAAGTGACTTTCACTAAGTTTTTAAGAGAATGGGATAGGGAAATAATCCAAACCAATGAGTAAAATATTAGTCCTTGCCAGGTGTATAGTGTTCTCTAATTTTCAAAGTGGCTTTTCTATCCAAGAGAAGAACCTCTGGCTCTTTAGATAAGTATATACAAAATATATACAATAAAAATACAAAATCATTTTTGGTAGGATAGCATTAGCATCTGAGAAGATTTGGAATAGATACATGGGGTGGAATTTGATCTATTTTAAAGGAAATTAGAGATTCTAAGAGGTTTAACAGCACTGATATTTTGAGAAAGAATAGCATCCTAGACATGAAGAAAGATCACATAAAAATAAAGAGGTCGGAGTCAGATTATCATTTGAGAGAAACTGTAAGAAAGCCAGATTGGCAGAACAGAAACATGCATGAAAGCATTTCACATTTAATAAAGCTGGAAAGATATGTTACAGTCATAACTATTTTTTAAAGTTATGTGCCAGAGAAGGAAAAGAATAGAGGCTTTATTATTATTTATTTAAAACTCAACAGTCAAATAGGTTTTCAAAGTTCTCCCTACAAGCTAGATATTTTCTGAGGAAGTTACTTTGGCTTACCAAGTAAATATCCAATAAACACAGTTTATCTCTAACAGTAGGAGGTCCTTGCATTAAATTTAATCATCATCATTTCTACTGTCTGTAAACAACTACCCCCACCATTCACTCAAAATTATTAAGATATTTTGATCTTAAAAGGTTTTGTATTTATAGTTGAATTTTTATATTTTTGAAATGATTATCCAGTAATTAAAATTATAATTTATTGAAGCATCACTAGAATATTAAGAACCTTATTTCTGCTCACTGTCCCAGATATCTAGTACTAGATATAATGAATATTAGAAAATTAAAAAACAAAAACAAAAACTTTTTTCCATGACCATAAAAATCCTCCACATATTTCTGAAAATTAACAATTTAGCTTTTCAAGTAGACCAAAAATGACATCATGTACTTGTGATAGAAAAAAGATCAGTGTTCAAAGTTTGGCTTTGTAATGACAATTATATGCATATGCAATGGCAAGGATTTCACTGTGGATAGGGCAAAAAACTTGGTAAAATCGGAGTTCAAACACTTAATAGTCTGGGCAAATTATTTAATTTTTCTCAGAGTTGTAGTGATGATTAAAAGAAGGAATGTAATATGTATACCCATAGGATTTTGAAAACAATAAAATACTAAATAAATGTTTATTATATATAATTATTATTGCTACCTTCTTGTCACCTTATATTCAATGGAATTCTGACAAATACTGATAAAAATCATCTTATTCTTGTTCTTTTATTTTTAATGTTATGTTTTAACGTTAGATAATTGTCCAAGTGGAAAATAACTCAGCCAGAATTTATAACTGAGCAGGAATATGCTCATTTGGGGCAAATTACAGTGCTATATGCTCAAAGTTCTGAAAACATTCCCAATAGTAGACAAGATTACAGGGATGATACATACTTCATCTTGTTCTCATCTGATTTTGAGTTCATCCTCTAGTTTTCTCTATGTTGAAAGGTTTTTCATTCCACATAATCTAGAAATTATGAGTTCATAATTAAACACATATTAAATACGTAGTAAACATGTGTTAAGGTATTTTTCTTAAGTATTTATGAGTTTATGATTTGCATGACTTCACATATATAATTTATCATATTGGTTGCCTTTTTAATGGGTTGGAGGCAGAATGAGGGAGAAATTTTGGAGTCAATTTTTTAAAATGAATGGTTAAAAGATATTTATAGGTTAATGCTATGTTCATAAAACTATGGATAACACTTTTGTCCAGTATAATCTGTTAATTCATCAAGAATATTTTGAGGTTTATTGTTGTACAAACAGGAATTGTTCAATTCACATAGGATAGTGTATAATTTTGGCCAATAAAATGTTTTTCTACTGTATTCAATAAATGCCAAATTTTTGCAATTTTGCAATGCCAAATTCTGCAATTATAAGTTGAATAGTTTCTTCTCTTACCGTGCAAATTCAACATCATTCAATTACCCAGAATCTTTAAAAATGAACTATCATTTCCACTGGTCATCACCTAATCTTACACTGCTAAATCTCTGCATTTCAACAAATAGGTATGACTCAGTCATTTGTGCATCACTTATTTGGCCACATAAAATTGAATTCATGTTAAATGCAGGTATGGAAGGCCTTTTGGTTCTATCCTGAGATCTTAACAATTTTATAGATTCCATGCATAGGTAAATATCATTTATATCCTAAGTCCTAGGGTATATGCCTTGTGTCAGTCTAAATTTATTACTGCTCTCCAAAGTCATGTCTGTTTCAAATGGTTGTATGTGTGGTGGGTAAAGGGCCAGAAGAGAGAAAGAAACTGGTACGTGTTCAAAGCAACTAGAAAGTTATTCCTCATGCCAAAGATGCTGGAAAGCCTGATTCTAAACCTGCTCCTGGGAGAATATTATTGCTGGGTAATGAAAGTGATATGATTATAAGTACCAGCCTAACTGGCCAGGGAAATAATGACCTTAGGAAGAGATTCCAAGTTGTCTATTTTAAGAATACACTACCTACCTTTACGTTTAGAGTATCCTAATTCATATTTTTGGCTCTAAGTTGTCTTGCCTTAGGAATGCTGTAACTTTATTCTTGAGATACTGATTCCAAAAGAAAGTCAGTTATATATACTTAATTTATAGCTATCATACCTTAGTTTACATTTTGGTGATCAGAGCAATAGTAAAGTATTAGATGCCTAACCTCTAACTACAACTAGCCTCTAATCTAAACCATAAAAATTATTGTCCTGAAGCTAATGTGTAACAGTAGTAAAATGCCTAACCTAACCAATCTAATTCTATGCCTAAGATCAGTGCTCTATACAAATACCATTTGTCCCCCACTTCTTCACTAATTCTCCTTTTCAAACTTAGCTCACCAGAAAACAACATAATAATAAACTCTCTGCCCTCTTCATTTGGAGACAGTCTAATAGAACAATTTTTTAAAAGATACCTCACAACATTAATCTGCAACCCTAGTATTCTGGGGGGTTCATAGTTCCTGCACCCCAACAAAAGTATCTTAAAACTTGCAGACATCTTATAACCATTTGTATTCTGCTAACCAGATGGTGAAAAGCAACATTTTTGATCAGAAAGAGGAGGGGAGGGAGGACAAGTACTTTTAAAAGGCCATTTTCCTTCATTCTCTTTTGTAAATTACTTATCTAGACGTTCAATTCTTTATTGAGAGTATAGGTTAGAGACGATCCCCTAAAAAGAAAGGGCTAGACACTCCCCACAGCCTCAGAATTTAAAATGTAGAATCACCCTTTGATTTAAGGTTTGTTCTTCTGTTTTAGGTGAAAGAGATTATTCCATAAACTCTAATGTGTTGAGTTTTGAAAGTTCAGGAGAATGAGCCTGTGGAAGCAGAATGAAGTATATACTAAGATATCTAGGGAAAAGATCTAAACTATATTCCGGGACCAGTTTAGATGTTGTCCTTTAGGAAAATTATCATGTTTCACAGCCATCCAAAAACCTTAAGATTATTGCTATATAAAAAGATGAAACTTTGTTAGAGAAGCTAAAGATACTTAAAAAAAAGAAATTAAATTCCCTAAAGGGAATCATGTCTGTTCTCTTCTTGTTCACTCATTAGTCATTAGATATAAAACTAATAACAAGATCTGTAGATTGGGCATTGAATTGCATATCAAGGTCTAGGGAATTCATAGACTATATGGCATCCTAGACAGAATGCCAGTGTTGGAATCAAGTTAGGATTCCTCCTCAAGCACTTGTAGCTGTGTGATCCTAGATAAGTCATTTAACCTCTTTCAGCCCCACTTTCCTCATCTATAAAATGAGAATAATAATAGTACCTAACTCAGAGGGTTATAATGATAATCAAAAAAGATACCAGATGTAAAATGTTTTGCAATCCTTAAGCATATGTATATATGTATAAAAATAAAACATCTAGCTATTGTTATTATTTTAGAATTCTATTTAACTTGGGATAAATTAATATAATACTTCTTCATGGTATTTCCATGTATTTGTTCCAAGTTTTCTGTTCAAATCTCAGATTCTCACTCCATTTTCCTTCTCTGAATGCTCTCTCATTGGCCATATGGAATGACTGAATTACATACATATTCGTGTTTATGTATTAATTAATTTCATACATATAATAGGGCAAAAAAGTTAATTTACTTAAAAAGAAAAATGAAAGGATAATAGTAGTATTAAGCCATGAACACTTCACAGTCATAGTCTAAATACCATGATGATACATGGTTGCTAAGGGAGGCCTAGCCATAGCTGTTTGCTACTGCAAATCAAGCACTGAATCTATGGGGATCAGGAAGCAGTTAAGAGTCAATCATTGGATACCTCCAAAAAAAGGTAATAGCAACAGCTAAGCTATTTTATTTTTATATACACATACAAGTCTAGATCTCAAATTTCTCTTTCTACTACATTAAGAAACTTCAGGATCCTACCTACAGCCATGACTTCCAATATGGGAAAAGAAAAAGATCTTAATGGGCTGGTAAGGCAGGTAAGTATGAAGTTCAAAGTGTGAGACTACCAACAGACATGGTAAAAGAAAATCTTATTGCCTACATTATTTCTGCTGAATTAATGCTAAATGTCTAATGTGAGCAAATGAGTATGGGAAAGTCTCCATGTCTGCAAACTCAGGGAACTAGGAACAGCACAACAGTGCCTTAGTTCCAGAGCTATTTCCTTCTATTTCTTTTTCAGTCAACCAATAGTTTAGACAACTAAAGAGCCAAGTCTGGGGTCAAAGATTATCTTCCTGAGTTTGAATCTGGCCTATTAGCTGTATGACAAATCTTGTTTGTCTCAGTTTTCACATCTGTAAAATGACCTAGAGAAAGAAATGGCAAACCACTCCAGTATCACTGACAAGAAAATCCCAAATGATGTCACAAAGAATTAATTTCATTATACAAGCTTGAAAAATAGCTGAACAAGTTTTATATATAATAATGGTGGTAACAGAGATCCCCAGAGTTTAGTGAATGAAATGGAAAGAGATGTGGTCAGTCATAATTTTTGATTACTTTGACAACTGCACAAAGGGTGCAAAAGGACCAGCTTGAAAAATATATCTCAATAGATCAGCCAAGAGGTAATGAGGTCCTATACCATTCTCTTCACACTTTTCTCACAGCCTTTCATATGACTTCCTCAGTGACAGCATCTGTGCCTCAAAATTATTTGAAAAAAGAAGTATATTATTAAATGTGGAAATATGTTTATTATTGCACATTTTAACCTATACCAGATTACTTAGTATCTAGAGAGGGAGAAAAATTTGAAACACAAGGTTTTACAAGGATGATTGCTGAAAATTATCTTTGCATTTTTTTTTGAAAAATAAAAAGCCATTATTTAAAAAAAGAAAAAGTATATCCTTATATTCAATATTCCACCTCCACGTTCTTTTACTTTTTCAAAAAGGAAATAGATTGACCCATCTTTTTTATAAGTCAAGATGAGTCTTTGAAACTCCACAACATTCATGTTCAGTTGTTCTGCTGTTGCTGTTCTTTCCATTTATATTATTGCTCTACTTCATTGATACGGGTATATAACATCTTGTTTCCAAGTTCAAATCCAATCTGGAATACTTTCTAGCTTTGTGACCCTGAGCAAGTCACTTACCCTATTTGCCTTAATTTCCTCAACTATAATATGGGAGAAATAGTAGCAACCACTTTTAAGGTTTGTTGTGAGAATTAGATGATATTTGTAAAATACTTAGCACAGTGCCTGATACATAGTAAGTGCTATAAAATAGTACTGCCATTGTAGCCCATTTGTGCTGTTTTTTTTTCCTTACTCTGCGGGAATTAGCACCAGTTTATATAGTCTTATGTCTAATATTTTTCATAATATTCATAATTTCTTACACAGCAAAACACTGAATCATACAATACAATCTATTTAATCATTCTCCCAACTGATGAGCATCTGTTTAATTTCCAGTTCTTAAGTTACATCCAAAAAAGTTATTATAGTTATATTCCAATGTATATGGAACCTTTTAAACCTTTTTTGGGGGGATCAGTGCCCATACCTAGTATGAGATAACTAGGTTACATACATTTAGAGAATGAGACAAATTCTAGAATTTAGTCACAACTTGTTTTAAATTAAAACCCCCAAATGCCACATCACACACACCTTGACTAATTAGCTTCCTTATGATTAACATTCTCCACTCTAACAACTTCAAATACATCCAGTTACTTTGAGTTTATGCACAGCATTTTTAATTAACACCTCTTTTTGAACTCTAGTCTACAGGTTCCAAAGATTTATTAATACTATGTGCCTATTACTGTATTAATCTTGTCAATTAAAGATATCTATTTATCCTAGTAATCAAGAAACCTGAAATCATAAATAAAAAAGGCAACTTACAAACAGGATGGAGGAAAAAAAATCTAACTGACACACTGTAACCTTATTACTAGTTTTAACTAAAGACATTAACTATATACTTACTCCCAATACATCCACTTGGGCAATGACAATACAAACTACACCAATACAGATTACCATTAATCTAATTTCAAAAGCCCCATATAAGATACAATACCACCATTGAATAGTTTTATATATGTTTCATTTGGTTTGAATACCTATCTCAAGAGAGGCTAATATTTATTATTCAGAATACAACACTAATTAAGTTTCTACTTTAGGACAACTTTGTAGTTAAGCAGAGGAGGGCTAGACTTGGAAGTTGTGACCTGAGTTTGAACACTGTCTCAAGACACTACCTATGTGACTCAAAGAAAGTCACTTAACTTTTGCCTATAAATTTCCACATCTAAAAATGGGGATAATAATAGATCTTGTGCTGGGACACTGATGCATTGTTGGTGGAGTTGTGAACGAATCCAACCATTATGGAGAGCAATTTGGAACTATACCCAAAAAGTTATCAAACTGTGCATACCCTTTGATCCAGCAGTGTTACTACTGGGATTATATCCCAAAGAGATACTAAAGAAGGGAAAGGGACCTGTATGTGCACGAATGTTTGTGGCAGCCCTCTCTGAAGTAGCTAGAAACTGGAAACTGAGTGGATGCCCATCAGTTGGAGAATGGCTGAATAAATTGTGGTATATGAATATTATGGAATATTATTGTTCTGTAAGAAATGACCAACAGGATGATTTCAGAAAGCCCTGGAGAGACTTACACGAACTGATGCTGAGTGAAATGAGCAGGACCAGGAGATCATTATATACTTCAACAACAATACTATATGATGACCAGTTCTGATGGACCTGGCCATCCTCAGCAATGAGATCAACCAAATCATTTCCAATGGAGCAGTAATGAACTGAACCAGCTACGCCCAGAGAAAGAACTCTGGGTGATGACTAAAAACCATTACATTGAATTCCCAATCCCTATATTTATGCACACCTGCATTTTTGATTTCCTTCACAAGCTAATTGTACAATATTTCAGAGTCTGATTCTTTTTGTACAGCAAAATAATGTTTTGGTCATGTATACTTATTGTGCATCTAATGTATAGTTTAATATATTTAACATCTACTGGTCATCCTGCCATCTGGGGAGGGGGTAGGGGGTAGGGGGTAGGGGTAAGAGATGAAAAATTGGAACAAGAGGTTTGGCAATTGTTAATGCTGTAAAGTTACTCATACATATAACCTGTAAATAAAAGGCTATTAAATAAAAAAAATAATAGATCTTGTGGGGATTGTGGGGATCTTATTATGAAACATATAAAAGACTTTACAAACTTCAAAGCACTACTATATGAGGCTTCTCAATACTGTTATTTTATGTATAGTTCTAGAAAGCTGCATCAGACACAAAGATAATTAAGCTAGAATAACAGAATCTCAAAATTTTAAGAGATCCCTAGACTCAAATTACTTTTAATAATATGAGTCTAGGGATCTCTTAAATAATACTAATTTTAATACTAACTTTTAATAATATTTATGGTTGACATTTATGTTGATCTGAATTTGACATTCATACTATTTCACATTTTTTTAAGTACTAAGGCCCCAATCACTGAAAAAAAAACCTATCCAAAAATGTTTAGTCATTCAGTCTTGACTAATTTTTCATGACTCCAGAAAATATAGTATGCCAGTACCATCTATTCTCCATTTTCTCTTGAAGTCTGTCCAACTTCATGTTTTTTGTTTCCATGATACTATCAATCCATTCCATCCTCTTCTATCTTTCTCCTTTTGATTTCAATTTTTCCCAATGTCAGGTCCTTTTCCAATGAATTCCTTCTTCTCATTATGGAGCCAAAGTATTTTAAGTTGCAGCTCCAGTATTTACCCTTACCAGGAATACCCTGAATTAATTTAAGTTTTGACTTATTTCATCTCTTTGCTGTATGTAGCACCACAATTTGAAAGTATTGATTTTATTGCAGTCAGCTTTTTTGATAGTCCAACTTTTACCCATCATACATTTCTACTGGAATAATCATAGCTTTGACTAATAAAACTTTTGTTGAAAAGATGATGTCTCTGTTTTTTAGTATGCTATCCAGATTTTTCAAGGCTTTCTTTCCAAGGAGCAATTATCTTGAATTTCCTGGCTGCATTCACTACCTGCAGTGATCTTTAAATCCAAGAATATAAAATCTGATACTGCTTCCAATTATTCTCCCTCTATTTGTTAAGAAGTGATGGGATCTACTGACAAGATCTTAATTCTTCATATGTTGTTTTGAGGAATGGAGCATTTGTCTTGTTTTGTCTTTTGTTAAACTTCAAGTCAACGTGTACACTCCTTTTTTGCCCTTACACTAGTTTTCTTAATCCTCCTTCATTTTCTGCTATTGTCTCTTCCTATCTGAAGCTTTTGATATTTCTCCCAGCAACATTAATTTCAGGCTTTTATTCATCCAGCCTGGTATTTTGTAGGCTGTACAGCCTTGTCATACTCCTTTTCCAATCTTAAACCAATCAATTGTTCCATGTTAAATTTTCACTATTGTCTCTTGATCCAGAAACAGTATCCTAAGGAGACAAGTAAGATGACCTGGTATTCCCATCCCTTTGTGTACTTGCCACATTTTGCTGTGACGTACATAATCAAAGACTTTAAAATGAAGCAGTAGTAGATGTTTTGTCTGGAACTATTTTGCTTTCTCCATAATACAGGAAATGTTGGCAATTTGGTCTCTAATCCCTCTGCATCTTTGAAAAGTATAATTCTCCATTCATAAATTGCCAAAGTCTAACTTGCAGAATCATAAGCATAAGATGAAAATAACTATTCACTAAATGTTAGTTGTAAACTGCTTTGCAAACCTTAAAGCACTATGAAACATTATTATAATTACAGTTCTCTGATGTGCCTTCTCTTAGATTAGTTCAGTTAGGCCTCACAACAACCTTAGTCAAGGTGATAAAAGTATTATTTATTTATTAATGGAAGAGGAGACTGAATCACAGATAAGTCAAGTGAATTTCTCAAAATCAAGCAACTAGAAAGTACAAAATAACATCTGATTCCAACTTCAGGGCCCATACCACTATATAATTTGGCTTTCTGCAGTCCTGATACATTAAACCTACCTCTGATCTCTGTGGCCAAGTGTAATGGGTCAAAATTTTAATCGACATAAGAATCTTTAAGAGTATCTTGAGAGTTTCCTGGGAAAGTGGAGAGACAGTACATACATAAAACTGACTAATTATATAACAGTTTGATTTGGAGCTTGAAGGATGAGTAGTAACTCCACAAGAAACAAAAAAGGTAGAGAATGGCAAGAAGCCAAGGGACAAAACTAGTCCACTTTCTTTAACTGATGTGTAGAATGGGGATATAAATAATGAACAATAATGTTGGGGAGCAAAAGAACAGTGAGAAGGACAACAAGGTACACAGATTTTTGAGTACTAAGCTAAGTGATTTGGACTTTATTCATTACACAGTAAAACATTTTAGCAAATGACCTCTAAGATATCTTCCAATTCTAAATTCAATAATTTCAGAATAAATACTTTCAACACAAAGAAAAAATTCTTATTCATTTCTTCCATGAGTACATAATTCATATGGATCTGTGATCTCATTAATTTGGAACTTCCCTCCAATGGTTCAGGAAGCAACAATAATAACAATAACAACAACAAAGAAGGATGTTTATTCCTGGAGACTCTTTATAAAAGACTTTCCATAACTTGACCACAGAAGGACTACCCCCAATGCACTAGAGGCCTTCCTGATACCACAAGACTGATACTGGAGTACTCTAGCTACCCACACCAATCAGCCGTCCTTTTAATCATGTAAGCAGTTCCCTTTCTCTTTAAGACTATCCCCCAATTTCTTTAAGACTATTTATATTCCTGTTCTAAATTCCACATTAATCTTATAATACAACCTACACAGGACTAAAGCCAAGATTGTAGAATACAGAAATCAGAGTGTTCCCGACATTTCCCTCCCAAGTAAATCAGAGTTCCTTGTTGATTAAGGACCAGAATGAAGACTAAGAGAATAGTTATAACATCTGTCTACACATCTATATTGTACAGATCACAATACCTGGGAAGGACCCAAAACTTCTAAACATCCAGAATTAGTTTTGAAAACAGATCACAGAAAAATACAGTAGGCTTGAAGAGAGTCCCTCTCCTCCATGCCAGAAAAAGAGTTCATTCAACATTAACATAAAGTTCCAAATCAAGAAAAAAGGTTAAAATAAAACGAGGAAAAAAAACAACACTTGACCATAGAGAGCAAAACACAATCTCAAAAGAAGATAATGAAATTAAAAGTTCCAAGAAAAGCAACTCTTCCCCACCCCAAGAAAAAAGTGAATTGGACATAAATAAGCCCAACAAGAATTCATAGAAAAAGCTAAAAATTATTTTCAAAATGAAATAAAAATTATACAGGAAAAAATAGGTAAAGAAATGAAAGTTTAAAAAAAGAAAATTATGAAGAGACAATTCACAACTTGGTAAAAGACACAGACAGACAGACAAACACACACACACACACACACACACACACACACACACACACACACACACACCCTCTGGAAAATCTTAAAAATAGAACAGACCAAATGGGAAAAAAGGTTCAAAATCCCACAAAAGAAAATAATTCCATAAAAATTAGAATTAGGTTAGTGGAATCTAATTACTCCATGAGATATTAAGAAATAATCAAAGTCAAAAGAATGAAAAGTAAGAAAAGAAAGAACATGTAAATTATCTCATTGGAAAAAGAATGGACTTGAAAAATAGATCCAGGAATGATAATTTAAGAATTACTGGACTACCTGAAAACCACAATCCAAGAAAAGGCCTAAGCATCATATTTCAAGAAACTGTCAAGAAAAACTTCCCAATAGCTTAGAAACAGAGGGTAAAAATAGAAATAGAATTCACCAATCACTCCTAAAAGAGATCCCCAAATTAAAACTCCCATGAGTTTTAATTCCAGAGCACCAAGGTCCAAGAGAAAATAATACAAAGGATCAAGAAAATAATTTCCATGGAGTCACAGTCAAGATGACACAAAATTTTAGCAAATTACAAAAACAGAAGGCTTGGAATAAATAGGTATTTCAGAGAGCAAAAATTAGTTGTTGTGTCCTGTTTTCTAGAGCCCCCAAGCTGGGGTGACAAAACATACCATTGCTTTCTAGAGCCCCCAAGTTGGGGTGATAAAACATACCATTGCTTTCTAAAGCCCCCATGCCAGGGTGATTAAAATATACCTCCCTAGTGGAGAAGTGATGAGGATGGTGGAAAAATAGAGTCAATTTATTTCAAGGACTTTCCCCTTTATTTAATGTAACAAAAACAACACTGCACATGGGACCACATAAACAACTTGCTATTGAACCTAGTTTGTCTAGTATCACTCTGCTTCAATCTCAACACAGGTTGTCACCACCCCTTGACTTCTCAGGAAGGCCGAGAGCCCTTAGAGGAGATGGGAGCCGAACCAGACATTGTCAGCAGGTTCCCTCTGGGCTGATGGATCTTATACCTCACCCAGAGTTTTCCCCACTGACTGTGACCCTCTACAATTAGTATTGCAACTGAGAATGACTTATGCAGCAAAACTGAATACAATCTTTTAAGGGAAAAAGTAGATTACCAATGAAATAGAAAACCTACAAGTAGTCCGTTGACTTTCAAACAGAAAATTCAAAAGAAGCATAAAAAAGTAAAAAATGAAAGATAAATCATTAGGGACTCAATAAGGTTTAACTGCTTAGCTTACTATATGGGAAGATAACATACAAGAACATTATCATTATTATGGAAATTAGAAAGATTCTACATAAAAAGTTAAGGGAGTGAGTCAATTATGTTGGGATTCTGTTAAAAAAAAAATGGATAGGCAAGAAAGTAGGATGCCCAGGAGAAGGTAAAGAAAAAATGGGGGAAAGTATCTCATATAAAGAGGTATACGTGTAAAAGCTTCTACAATGGATGAGGAAATGTTATTTATTAAACCTCTAAAATGCCTCAAAGAAGAAAAAAATGTATCTTAAAATTAAAAGTAGAAATATATCTTACTAAACATGGAAGTAGGAATGAAACAAAAGAAGCAGTGGAGATAGAATGAGACTAATAAATGGGATGGAAGTCAAACAGAGGCAAAAGTCAGAAGAAAAAGACTGTACAGAAAGGTCAGAATAAATTGAAGTTGCAGTTAGTGTGTGTGTGTGTGTGTGTGTGTGTATTTGTATATGTGTGTGTGTGTGTCTATAAATAAAATAATGTGACTTAGATGAACTCAACCATAAAATAGAAGCAATAGCACAATAGATTAGAGAACAGAATTAAATAATATATCATTTACAAGAAATACATTTGAAAAGACACACAGAGTTAAGATAAGGGAAGAGAACAGAATCTATTATGCTTCACAAAAAAGCAGAGATGGCAATAATGATTTTAGAAAAAGCAAAAGTAAAAACAGATCTAATTACAAGAGATAAACAAGAAAACTACATTTTGTTAAAAGTAAGCATATACAATGAAGTAACAGTAATATCAAAACTAACCATATGTGTTCACAATGACATAGCATCCAAATTTTAAAGGAAAAGTTAAATGAATTACAGTAAGAGAAAGAAAGTAAAATTACTAGTGGAGCACCTCAACTTTCCCCATTCAGAGTTAGATGTAACTTAAATGTAAAATAAATAGGAAAGAAGTGAGAGATGAATAAAACCTTAGAAAAATTAAGTATATAGTCATCTGGAAAAAACTGAATGGGAATAGAAAGGTGCATACTTTTTTCTCAGTGGTAGTTAGCACCTTCACAAAAACTGACTATGTATTAGGGCATAAAAACTACATAAAAAATAAAGAAAAGCAGAATACTATGTATCCTTTTCAAGCCATAATACAATAAAAACTGCCTTTATTAAAGAGCTATAGAGGTACTGAATAAAAATAATTGAAAACTAAATAATCTTAAAGAATAAGTGGGTCAAAGAATAAATCACATAAATAATTTTATTAAAGAGAATGACAACAATTGACAACATTCTAAAATATTGATGATGCAGCCAAAGCAGTAGTTAGGGGAAAGTTTCTCTCTCAAAAAGAGTGCACCAATAAAAAAGATAAAGAGCAGAAAAGTGAATTAAGCATGCAATTAAAAATAAATTTTAAATCCCCAATTAAACCCCAAAATGGAAATGAACATTTTAAAAAATAAACAAAACTAAGAATTGTTTTGTTTTGTTTCTCGGAAGGGAAGGAGAAAAGAATAAAGTATTGCTTAATTTTATTTTTAAAAGGAAACAAAAGGTACTATTAGCAAAAATGAAAAGAGTAAATTCAACACCATGAAAATAAAGAATTTATGAGGAACTATTTTACCCAAAAGCTATTATAAGCCAGTAAAATTAACAATCTATGTGAAACGGACAAATATTAATAAAAATACAAAATGCCCAGACTAACAAAAAAGGAAATAGAATATTTAAATAATACCATTTTAGAAAAAAAAAAAAAAAGACCGTAAACAAGCCATCAATAAAGAAAAAATTCCAGGACCAGAATAGGTTCACAAGTGAATTCTACCAAACATTTAAGAAACATTCCAATACTATATAAACTCTTTTGAAAAACTGGTAAAGAAGTGCTCCAAAAATTCCTTTTTTAAGTTTTCATACTTAAACTAGAGAGGGCAAAACTAGAGGGAGAAAACTAGAGACCAATTTTTTAAATGAATATCTATGCAAAATTTTTAAATAAAGATATTAGTAAGGAGATTACATCTATATATCACAAAGATCACTATGACCAGATATGGTTTTTACCAGTATGCAGACCTAGTTTAAAATTAGGAAAATTATCATAATTAACCATATCAATAACAATTTTAAAAAACCTCACAGCACTAACAGATGCAAAAAAAAAGCTTTTGGAAAAATAACTATACTTATTTTAAAAAGCACTATGAAGCAAACCAATTAATCGAGTTTTTCTTAAAATTAAGTTCTATCTATCTAATACCAAGATAAACATTTGTCAAAGGGATAAACTTGAAGAAAACTTTTTCAATAACATCAGGAGTAAAGCAAAAGAAAAAAGCTTTACAGCAAGTTTATCTGATATAGGTGTGAATTATAAAATATATAGAGAAGAGGGCTAAATTTATAAAAATAAGCAGCATTCCTCAGTCCATAAATGATCAAAGGATATAAATAGGCAGTTTTCATTCAGAAAAAGAAATCAAAACTATCAATAGTCAAATAAAATATGCTCTAAATCTCCACTGATTAGGAAAATGCAAATTCAAAAAACTTTTGAGATACCACCTCACAACTGTTGGACTGGCCAACCTGACAAAAAACGAAAATGAGAAATGTTGGAGAAGCTGTGGAAAAAATGGGGACACTAATAATCTGTTAGTGCAGTTGTGAACTAGTACAACCATTCTAGAACTACACCCAATGGGCCATAAAATTGTGTATACTCTTTGACCCAGAAATACCACTTCTAGGGATTAAAAAGATCAAAGTAAAGGGAAAAGGACCTATTTGTACAAATATATTTATAAAAGCTTTTTTTTGGAGTGGCAAGGAATTGGAAATTAAGGGAATACCCATCAATTGGAAAATATAAAGGTGATAGAATACTATTCTTCTTTAAGAAATAATGAGCAGAATGGTCTTAAGAAAAAAAAAAAAAACTATAAACTGAATAGGACCACAAGAACACTGTACAGAATAATAGCAATATTACAAGGCTGATCAATTGTGAAAGACTCAGCTGTTCTGATAAAGATGATGATCAAAAGCAAATTTCAAAGAAACTATAATGGAGAATGTATCCACCTCCAGAATCGCACTTCTTTTCATTAACTTTATTTTAATTGTTTTATTTTGTTTGTGCTTTCTTTTGCAAAATGGCTAACATAGAAATATGTTCTGCATGACCTCACATCTATAATTGAAATATAATTGCCTTTTCAAGGAAAGGGAGAGAGGCACGTGGGAGAGAAATAAAATTTGGAACCCACAATTTTAAAAATAATTTAAAAAAATTGTTACATATAATTGGGAAATATATAATGAAATAAATATGAATTTTTAAAAAAAATAATGCAGCCTACTCGTATACACCATGTATCTTTTTGCTGGTATTTGTGTGATACTAAATCTTTCATACATATTTGTTACTTTATGTTTAATAAAATACAAGCTGCATATGCTGTCACATAACCTGGGTTGACTTTCATTTAAGGAGATGAGGAGGCTATTCTTAGTAGTTAAGGTGGTCTACAGCAATACTTTTTAAATGCAATTTAATTTAAATTTAAATGCAACTGAATATAGGAGTCTTAAAAAACTTAGGAACAAAGATATATATTCTGTAAAGATTTAATTTTTTATTGTAAAAAATAAAGAAGCATATCTCATTAGTATATAAATTTTCTTTGTCTTTTACTAAATGGTAAAATTGTATATAGTAAGATATAGATATGTTTGTGTATATACATATGTGTATAACATATATACACAAACAGCAAAGAATTATTTAAAAATCAATTTCTTTGTAATTATCAGTAAATATTTCAATTTTATATTTATTTTACATACCTACCTACCCAGAGTCACACTGAAATTTCTCTAGCCTTAAGGGTTGACTAGTGGAAAAAGTTGTCTAATTTCTCAAAGTGTGGATCATGACGTGATATAGGATCTTTTAACAATGTGGGGTTCCAAAATTATGATTATTCATAAATGCTTGATCAGTATATCTATTTTTGTGCCTATATACTCAGGGTTGGGCACAAAGTTCTCATGTGATAGGGCAGTAAATGGAAAAAAGTTTAAGAAACCCTGGGTCAGAGTGTCAAGGCTTAAATTATGCTATGAATTTACCTGTAATTGGGGTTCTGACTGGCCCTAGTTAAGAACCCTAAGAAATGAAGCCCAATGTCTAAAAAAATCAAAGTCTTCCTAGTCAGGGACAAGACTGCATGTCTTATAAGACATGGGAGGGAGGGGTTGCCAGCCTGAGAGACTGGAAGGGATCTGGCAACAACAATGCAGGAGTTTGGGGTGGGGAGGCAACAGCTGCATAGCAGCTAGGACAAAAGATATTTTGAATGCAAACTGATTTAAGTGCTAAGTAGACTCCTGCAAAAGTTTGCAACTCTGTATAAAATGGAAACCCCGAGGAAAGATCTGGATGGTTTTTCCTAAAAGAAATCCAATCAGTTTATTAATTGGCTCTTGTCCGCCCTCCACTTTTCTGTCAAAACTGGCAAAGATTTAAACCTTAATTCTGTTTCATCAAGTACCCCAACTTTGACTTTTCCTGGAAATATATGCAGCTGTTCTCAGTTATGTCCGTCTTTATTGCAAAGAAAATGCAAATGGAGGAGAGTTATTCAATTATATGGATTTGTATCTCACCTCTGGTCTGGAAACTAGAAATCACCTGAAGGTTCAGTTCAGAGCTATCAAAATCAATCTTATATAAGTTTCTCCAAAGTAGTTGGGTAAATGAAAACCAGGTGACCCCAGAAGAGCCTGAGGCTAACAATTTCTACTTTTCAATGCAAATGAGGTAGGAAGCCCAGTACATGGAAGGTTACCCTAAAGCCAAGATATGTAGACAGAGACAGAATGATCTAAGAGAATCTGCCACCAACCCGTTTTTTTGTTGGTTATTAGCAATATCTGCTAGTTAACGACTGAAAATGAATTTTATTTTTATTGAATTTTATGGTCCATGTTTCATTGCATTAAGTAAGTCACTAGACTGACCTGAGCTAGGCCTAGTAGAAACCAGCTGCTATATGGAAATTCTATTACTAAAAACATGTGGCTTTTCTTTCAGGGAAGTCCAGGGTCATTAAAGAAGCTTGGCAATTTAGGCAATCCAGCTCTTCCCTTCTTATTCAATTCTGTGCCCAGCTGGCTTTCCATTTGAGGCATGGACAAGACCTAGAAATCCTAATGTACACACACACATGCACACACACACACTCTCTCTCTCTTTTTATATATATATATATATATATTCTTAGTATTTCCTGTGTTGGGGAAACCAAACTTCTCAGAATGACTAGATTTCTGCCAGGAGATTCTGCAAGGTTTCAGACCTCGATATAATCAATATAGTATTGTCAAAAGAAGAGAATCTGAACACTGTGCTATCCACAGGAAACCTCACTTGGTCTCCCCTCAACTTCCAATCTCAAAGTGAGGAACTCCTTTCATGAGTATATATTGTTGCCCTGTTTTGTAATTCACAGTTGTAGCAGCCTTCTGTCTATTGTTATGCCTTTCAAAGAATCCTGAATAGTTTTACTTCAGGAATAAGAAAAACAGTGAGATTTTATATATTCTTTATATTTTTTAGACAATTGTAAAATGATAAAGATGTGATCCACTGTTGAATATCAATTGCAAAAGGCTTGTAGTTAGCTGCTTCCTCATACTCTTGATAAGCATGATCTTAATTGCTCTAAAAATTTGACAGAATTGTCCTTTATAACCTTTAAGACCAGAAATTTTTTTCTTTGGTAACCTGATTATTCTCTTAAAGATTCTACATAGATGAGACAGCAGGAATATAGATTAGTAGCTACTGGCATTCCTAAAGTAATTTTTTTTTCAATATTAATAAGATCGTAGAATTTTCTCCCTGCTTTAAAAAAATGTTTGTAGATCAATACTTCAATGACCTAGCAATTATATCACAACAAACATAAATCATCTTTATATTTGTCTTAATTAAGCTTTTTCATCTTTGCATTCCTATAATACATGTAAAACTGGTTTTAATTGTAGTGTTTTCCCTGTATGTGACAGAGAAAACTGTGTAATAATCATTTTTATAATCATCAAGTTTTTTTCTAACTGTGTCAACCTTCCATTTTCATTTTTAAGTGGTTTGGGTATGACTGCTTGTGGGACTATTTTGTCGAACTTCCTTTAAATTAGTTCAAATTCATTTTTCAATAAAATGCCTAGTTAAGGAGAATCAAAATAATATTAACATGGTAATGCAAAAAACAAACAAACAAACAAATACATATAGTCCTCAGTCCTGTCCAGTTGTTCAGTCATTTTTCAGGAATGTCCATACAGAACCCCATTGGGGACTTTCTTAACAAAGATAGTGAAATGATTTACCATTTCCTTTTGCAGCTCATTTTACAAATAAGAAAACTGAAGAAAAAGGGTAAGTGAGTTACCCAGGATCACATTAGTGTCTGAGACTTTTACATATGAACTCAGATCTTCCTGACTTCAGGAGCTATCTACTGCACCACCTGTTTTGTCCCCTTCTAATTCTGTAATGATGGCAGCAGAGAGGCAAGAATGGAGACAGAAGGTACAAACCACCAGTTTTAGAGGGCTACATAAATTTTTGTTTGAAAACTGGCACTCTAAAATTTATCTTCTCATATAATAACAAACTAATGGCTCTATTACAGGAAGAAGTGAATCATAAACTTTTTTTTTTTTTTACTTTCTTGGTATAAACAAAGGAAGAAGGAAGTTGCAGCTAAAAGGCTACTAGGTATTCCTTGGAGAAAATGGGAAAAAAAGGAGTTGGCATGATATGCTTTATTGCAAGCCAAAAAATATCAATCATTATTTCATGTTTCTTACTGAGATACTGTGATATGTAATTTCAAAAGATGCACCACAAAAATAACATCGACTTTTACACCAAAGAGGTAGAGATATTCTTGTAAGATCTTAACAAAACCTGGTAATTTTAATGGAAAAGTATGTAAATATGAAAATAGGGATAAATATGAGAAACTATGATTATGGAAGAAAGAATGAAAGAAGCCAAAGACTTGTACACAAGCCTCACACTTTATGTCCTGAACACTTTCTTTGAGAAAAAAAATTAACATTACAAGTGTTCTTTAGCATTTTTTTAGTCATTTCTGACTCTGTGATCCCATCTGAGGTTTTCTTAGCAAATATACTAGAGTGGTTTACCATTTCCTTCTCTAGCTCATTTTACAGATGAGAAACTGAGGCAAACAAGGCTAACTGATTTGCCCAATATCAATCACAGTGCTAGTGTCTCAGGCCAGATTTGATATTCCAGTCCTGATATACTGTACCATCTAGTTGCCTCTATATGACAGAGATCACCAAGGAACATCACAAAAAATTTAAACATTATAGTTTGACAAGAAAAAACTTCTTACTGATGTAAGTGGGAGTTATCCCTTAAACAGCTGTCTGCATAGAGTTAACTTGTCAAAATTAAAATCTGAATTAGTATGCAATAAAAAAGTAGGACCTGGAAATGGCTCCATTTTAAATTAATCTCTGTGCATGCAATAGATTTTAAAAAGTAATATATATTATTCTCCTAAAAATTCCCAGGAATTCCCTATGAAGAACATGTCAGGATTTAAAACATCATCAATTTAGCTATTAATAACCTGGACCAAAGATGCTAAATAAAACAATAAAAAACAGATATTTTTTAGTGTTAACTTTGTAAGAAATTTTTTAAAGATTAAGTTTTTGCAAAGAAAGGCAAGACCCAAAATATATGCCTCTCTGGAATATGTCTAGATACAGATTATGAGACAGTATGAGAGAGATCTTGACTCAATGGATAGAATGAAAAATCTGGATTCAATTCCCTCTTCTGATAGTGGTTATGGGCTACTAGACCAAAATTTGTGTTTCAGGCAATTCATGACTACAATTATTGCCTAAATTCATTGGCAGAGGAATCTCCCTCACAAGGAACCACTCTCATCTATCTTCCCCACACACAAAGAAAAATACTAATGTGTGCCAAGAAAAACCATCGTTGGTTTGAGACTTACTAGAATTCTGAATTGGATTATTGTTTTGCTGCAAACTGATCACATTTCTTTTTTAATATAAGATTATTTTAGTTTTTAGAATTCTGGGGTTATTACATCTTATGGCTAATGATGTTGGGACTGAAAAACTAAATCACTGTGCTAAAGTTATTGCTTGTTTATGTTGTTTTGTTTTATTTTTTGGTAAGGGGTGTCATTTTCAAGGGGATAGCAAAACCATAAAAATAATAGCTTTTTAAACTGTTTCTCAAGTAGAACATAATATTTTTAAAGAACTCCAACATAAAAATTAGGCATTTTTTTTTTTTTGGTAAAACAATCAAGATTAGGTATCTTGTCCAGGGTCACATAACTTTTAAGAGTCAAATGTATAAGGTCACATTTAAACTCAGGCCCTCCAGATTCTACATCTGATGCTATCTGCTATGTCACCTAGCTGCCCCAAATTACCTACTTTTACTATCCCTCCCAAAGACCAGAAAATGAAAACCAACAGAATATAATTCTGATGTCCATCCACTAGAGTGGATTAAAACTAATAAAATGTATTGAAATTTAGTCATAATCACTCATTAAGTACAAACTTAGGCCTATGAATTAGATGAAATCATTCTGAATTAGATACAATTATGGTTAAAGAGAGACTTTTCTGAGACATAAACTTATGGGAGCAAGACAAACCCGGGATGAACTTGCTCAGTGCACAAGCTGGTTGAATTAAGAAAAGCCAACACTGACAGGAAACTTTGTTTTCAACTACAGTCTTTTAAAAGAATTGCATGGGAAAGACAAGTTCAGAATCATTGTTATACTAGTAATAAAGAAGAGAAAATAGACTACCAGAACCTTCAAAGTGACAACTTTAAATTTTTTTAAACTATGACAAATACTTACAAAATCAGCTATAGAATATATCCTATGTAACCTATGAACTCAAAGAGAATAATTTTTAAAAGGTTATATTGTGCTACAACATCCCCGATATTATTTCTTAATTAAAATGCCTTCAGTTACTTACATTGAAAAGATGTTTATAAGATCAGTTACACTATTTGTCATTATTTAATGTGTCCCTGGGCCTCAGATTCTTAACATTAAAAAGTATCTTTTTTGTTAGGGTGTAAATGGCTTCTAGTTTTGCTCACAGTTTATAATTCTAGCTATCTTTTTATCTACACACACACACACACACACACACACAAACTTATGTCACATGTCTCTTAAGAGTCTTTTCAGCATCAGGAAAAAAGTGCAGGCTAACTTGCTTCTATCTAATATTTCTTCTCCATTATTTCCTGCATATACTTTTCATGTAGCGTGATAAAAATAACATGATCATCTTCTGAATAAAAAAAATCATTTCTGGATAAAAATTATCCTAAATGAATTAACTCAAGTTTGTGATGGACTACATTTATCAATCAATTCCTGCAATGAGAATTCCTTGACAAACAATTCAAGACAAGGACAATCTAGAATAAAATGCAGTTAATTGTAAAATGTAATCATCTCACATAGAAATTTCTAATTAAAAATTAAGTATAACAAATCTGGAACCTGTAGATATAAAAAGTTCAAGGTATAACTATTTGATACTGATTCTGTAGGCTTGTATGCAAGCATGACTTCATAAATCTCTGGA
Source organism: Sarcophilus harrisii (assembly GCF_902635505.1). Lineage (NCBI taxonomy): Eukaryota > Metazoa > Chordata > Mammalia > Dasyuromorphia > Dasyuridae > Sarcophilus > Sarcophilus harrisii. The sequence continues at coordinate 626,638,347 of NC_045426.1, read as the reverse complement.
CAAAAGACTTAACCCTATACAATTACTCCAAAATATGCATTTGCGATCTCATCAATATGGACGCTCCTGCCACAAATGTAGATTTCAGCTGCCCTATAAGTTCTCATCATGTGAGATCATGTCCATTCTTTTCCTAGTTTCTCCACATACCCAATACATTACAGGTATTTCCCAGGTACTTTCAGTCTCACATAGTATGTTGTCTCTAAGTGAATAGTACTTTATTCCCAGTAACAAATATTTTTCAGGAAATGTGTTTCAACATTTCTCATAAGTAAATCATCAATGAAAACATATCTACACTTATTATACATGCCTTTCCATTGTTCTACTATATTCAATTATATCTCTTTCCATTGTTGTACTACATTAAATTATATGTGCTTTTCCACTGTTCTACTGGATTCAATGCAACAATTAAATACACAATTATACTATACTATACAGTCTTTGAAGAAAAATGACAAGTATAAATGAAATGACAGAGTTAACTAAAGAACTCTTTCTATAGTTCTGTTAACTTATGTGTAAATTATTTTGCAGATAAGACTTCTATTAACAAGATATTGGTATTTGAGCATCATCTAGCATACTTTGTGGCTGAAATAGAACACTTCCAGAACACTTTTTCTCCAGTAACAAAAATCCCAGCAAAGATTGACCATTACAATAAATATTCAAATAAGACTTAAAACTCATCCTTTGATTTTAGATTAGGAACATCACAGATTTCACATTACAAGTAGTACTGATGTGGGTAGGCACTGAAAATTCAAATTTTTGTCCTTTTTTCCTACTTAAATACTTATTCACCAGAATTGTGTGCATTTTCCTAAAACCCTTCCACAAGTCCAGTTTCTATTTTTTCCATGGCCAGGAAATATAAGAAAACATGGCCTAATAGTTGGAAACAGAAAACTTTCCCACAAGCACTAAGTAATTCCTGAGAATATAAATTCAAAATAGAAGGCACAACTCAGTATAAGCTCCCCACTATGGAAAGCTGCATAATACTACTAAAGCTAGTTATTAAGTTCTAGCCATAGGTTATCAAGTCCAAGCCCATGACTTTCCAGATGATGAACTAAGGCTAAGAGAAATTAAATGACTTGCTCAAGATCACAGGATCAAGTAGCAGAGATGGTATTCCAATTCATTACCACCAGCTTCTAAATCTATTTCTCTTTCCATTGTACCTAACTCCTCCCATACCTCACCAGCAGCACACTTGCAATTTCTATAAAACCTCCTATCATCGGATTTTACTACTGGTAAAAAAACAAGTTGGATATACACGGATTAATACAAGAATGTACTTTTCTGCAGTGTGGCGGAGAAAAGGAACCCAACTCCTTTTCCTGAGGTTGGATTTCAGTTCTGCATCTGATACACAGTGGCTAGAATCTTGGGAAGATCACTTAATCTCCATAACCCCCACAGCCAACTTCTCCAAGTTACAGGGTAGTGTAAGAGTCATCCTAGTGGAGAATTCTTCAGAAGGGTAGGAGAAAAAAAAAAGAGAAACAAAAAAGGAAAGATAATTATCTTCTTTCACTTGTTCCTTTCTCCTGACATCAAATGCATCTCCAACTACTTATTGGACATTTCAAATGGAATGTCTCATAGACATCTTAAACTCAACATATCCCAAACAGAACTCATTATCTTTTTCTTTAAATGCTATAATTTTCCTAATGTCTCTGTTACTATTGAGGGTACCACGACTTGCAGCTCCCAGTTAGGCATCCAGGTTTGAAACCTGGATTTTTCTTTTAGACCTCTAACTCTCAAACCACTCTACCCCATCCAATCTCTGGTGTCAAGTCCTATTGCTTTTACTTTTATAATATCTCATTTAAATATGCCTCTCTCTCCTCTGAATTGCTATCACCCTAATTAATGCAGGCCCTCATCACCCATACTTGGAATACTGCAAAAGTCTGTGGATTGGTCTCCTTGCCTGAAGTCTCAAAGTACCCTAAATCCATTCTCCAACACTCAGCTATTAAACTGATTTTCCTAAAACATAGATGTCACTTTGTACCCATCCCTCAACTCAATACATTAAGAGGTTCTATCATGTTACCTATAGGATTAAATATATAATATATATAATATTCACTTTAGTTTTTAAAGTCCTTCATAACCTGCCTTTCCCTTATTTCCACCTACCTAACTCTCCTCCACTTACTTTGCAATTCAATGACCCTAGCTTCCTTTCTGTTCCTTGATTGTGACACTCTATCTCCTGACTTCAAGCATTTTCACTATCCTCCATGTTTGGAGTTCTCTCCCTCATTATCTCTGCTTCCTGATTTCCCTAACTTTGAGCCTCATCTTCTGCAAGAAGCTTTTCTCAGTCCTCCTTGATCTTAGTACCTTCCATCTAAGACTGCTCTGAACTTTATGCTTTCTCTATCTTGTGTCTGAAGAGATATTTGCTTTCTGACTTTAACCTAACTTACTCCTTTTGAAAAAGATAAACCTTTCTGGAATCAAATTCTCATTTTGTATTCCATGACACTGAGTTCTCAATGATATCCACTGTCTATGAGGACACATTTTCTTCCCTGCATTAAGATCTTTAGTTTATCTTGTTACTAAAGCTTGCACAATTGGATATGAAGATATAGATTTTACTGTGGCCTCCTTCCCATTAAGATTGTGTTTCTTATGAATTGTGGATATCTCTACTTTATTTCTTAATCATCATAATCACCACTAATTAGTACTACACAACTAACAATCATAAAGGTTTACAAAGCAAAATTTTTTTTATCACATTTGATCTTCAAAAATAAGATTATTCATAATGCACTTAGCATAGTGCCTGGCACAAAGTAAGTTTCACATAAAATGCTATAATTATTATTTTTGTTATCCTCATTTTAACATGAGAAAACAAGCTGAGTTAATGACTTGCTGAAGTTCACAGTTTGTAAGTTTAAGAAATGGAATTTGAACTCTGATTTTCCTGCATATAAATACACTATTCTATGGAGTATGCTATATTACCTCCCTTCTTACTAAACTGTAGCTGCTTTCTATGGAGTCTAATCTGCTAGAATTTTGTAGACTGTTTTGTCACCTTTTATTTTAAGTTTAAAAGTCTTTTGATGATATTTTTGAGATTCTAGTCATATAACTTTTTATCAATCCTTTTTTAAAATATACCCTTAACTCATGGAAAGCTCATTATTCCTGTATTCTAAACCATGGTCTGGAAATCCAAAACTCAATCTAACAAGCATTTTCTAAAATTATCTCTCATCTCTAAAGTCATTGCCTTTAATAACAATGAAGAAAATGCTACTTATGTCCCCCCCCCCCCATCGTTTCCCCCCCCCCCCAAGTTTCCCACCTCAATATTCATTAAGGCTATTCAATGCATTAATTTACTTCTGGAAGTAATATTTGTGCCCACAAATTATCATCAAATAAGAATATAATCCATCAGGTTTGATAAACCAAGATTGGTTCCTCATGGTACCCTGCACACATAAGACTTCAATCTTGATAAAAACATTTCAAGGGAAATAGTGCTGAATTTGTATGCTGTGTAATTTTGAATCAATTATTAAACTTCCCTAGATCTACACTATTACCATGGAATTGACAGCTACTCTATTCTGACTAACTCAAATATCTCTCCATTACCACTAAAAAAACCACAGATTGGATTTATTAAGATATGAATCTGCTGCCTCTTCCACTTTGCTTCATAATCACATGAGAAATTTCCACAGTTTAATAGGGAGGATGAATACCCCAGTACCTCTTTCTCAAAAAGCATGTTTGGAGATTCCCCCTAAAGGAATGAGTTGCTTTAAAGTCAATGGCTACTTGGCCTTGAATTACTACAAACAACCTTATAAGTCTCTTTACTATATATATCCCTACAATTCTCTGTAACCATTATTAAGTCTCTCAACTTTGAAGTAGGACCAAAGAAAGGCTCAGTCACAAAGTCTTTAAAACCCAGGATTCTGCTAAGAAAAAGTCTCAGACAAAAGTCTCTTTTTACCTGAAATTCAATTAGGAATAGGGTCTCAGACACAATTCTCAACCAAACATCAAAAGCATGTTTTATGTGCAGGGTATAATCCCCAATCATTGCAAATAAAAAACAACTAATATTTAATGTGAGCTTATTTAGACCCAATGGGATCTGATCACCAAGTACTTACCAACCCTGACATCCAATTTATTTATCTCCCTCCTTACTAGTATTTGATAAATGACATATTAACACCTGTATCCATCATCACAGGAAGTAAATCTCCCATAATCTTCCCCTGCCCTTATTCTATGTCTAGGTAAATAACTCCTGCTTCTATTTTTGATGATCCATCCCATTCAAAGCTTTCAGATGCAAGGCATCCCTTTCCAAGCATTCCTTACTCTCTTACTTTCTTCCATCTTAGCCTTCATTCCACTCTGCTGTCAGTAGGGACAGGTTTTTTCTCTTGGTAAAAAGAGTTAATAAGGACACCCATCCAATGGACATAGAAGAAAGATGTGGATAATTTCATGCAGAGCTCTAAAATGAGTAATAACAAAAAGAATTAATAAACTCTAACAAGCATTTAAATATGAAACAAAATTGAAAAATATTCCCCACTCTCAAAGACCTTATATTTCATTGGGTAATGCACCACATACACAAATAAGGAAACGCAATTTGACTCAAGAAAAGAACATACAATGTAAGTGGAACTTCCACTGCTTACCAGGGAAGATGAAGGCTCTAGTTCCTCTAGTTCTCTCAAAGTGCCTGTTAGGAGATTCTCATTTGTGAAATCAATCAATTGCCTTGAAGTCAATAGCTACTAGAAGGGGGAAAGTTAATGGCAAGTCCAGAAAACAAGTCACCCAGTTTGATGACAAAGTACATTTAGAGGATTAACTCTTAAAAAGTTTGGAAAGATAAGGTTATAAATGTTAAGTAAGCTGAGGAGCAAGTCTTTAATACCAGAAATAAAATGAATCAAAAAAAGATTTTGAGTGAGGGAACAGAGGCCTTACTTTTAACTTTTTATTATAAAACACACATACATGTGTGCATGTGCAACACATGCAAGCACACATGCTCTCACACATGCACACATGGTCACACATGCACACATATGCTCACTCACATGTGCATGCACATACATAGAGGGAGGTGGAGAAAGTCTTTATAGCAGTTTTAAGAGAAAAAAAGGTTTTCCCTATTCTTAAGAGCTAGACAATGAATCATGGAAGGACAAAACAGACTGCTGCTATTCAGCAACTTGCGTCAGCTTGAGATCAGATAACATGCATTTGTAATGAACCCAATCAACATTTACATGTTTTTCTCAAATAATATTTAACAGCAAACACATATAAAAATAAAAAATAGAAGTCATGGAGATGATCCAGGTTTATAGTTTGACAAAAGACATAAAAAGGACAAAAGATCAAAGAAGCCAAGGGCAATAATTCAATACTGTGAAGGGAAAAGGGAACATGGATAATGGGGTAAAAAAAAGAATGAGTGGAGATCACAGTGAGGACGAAGAATAGATTCAAGGTTCAGGAAGAATGAAACAAGAAATGACTGAAAGAAAAGAAACTAAGGATGGTGAAAAGAATTTATCAGTAAAATAGAGGTACAGCAATTATGACTGATGGTCATACCAAGAATATCTCTTAAAGTAGAGTTAAAATTGAATTCATAAACATTTAGGAGGCTGATTAACCTGGGAGCCACAGGATTCAAGGACACATCAACATATGTCCCCAAATGTGAAGGCAATGGTGTTCGCAGTTAAGGGGTTTTGAGCTACACTAAACTTGAGGAAGTTGTCAATTTCAGATCCACTAGGTGACATTTTTCTCATGAAGAGCATACTTATAACAATATAATATGAAGCAATAGAAAAGTAGGCACTAATGTATACACTTCTTTAATAGAAAATCTGAATGTCTCAAATTTATTATTTCACTGACATTACAAGGGAGAAAAAAGTATTCCCTGCTCTTTAAGGATCACTTCAATCATTAATACTAAAGTTTTCACAAAGCTTCTACAAAATTTTTATAAAAATCTTAATTTTCTATAAAATATGATAATCTTGATTTTCTGGCTATCTAAAGTATTATAAATAAAGAGTAAAATATGACAAAATCTAGATACTGCAAAATAACTTTGTTAACCACCAATTTTAGTATATATTTTATAATTCTGCCTTAAGAATGGTTAAGTGGTACAAAGAGGGCCATCTAGTGGAAATATGGTATAAAAAGAAAAAAACCACTGAAGACCCCCCCCTCCCCCCAAAAAAGAAAGAAAGAAAGAAGGAAAAGAACAGAAATGAGGGTTAAAAAACTACCACTTCTCATCTGCATTATGTTTTTCTCTGTGGGATCCTGAACCAACAGTGACCTCAAGTGTATGATTTAAATCAAAAAATGATATTCAAAAAAGATGTTCCCACAAGATTCTCACTATCATAATGACTAGTAACATCAACAATTTGTCAAAAACACCCTTTAAAAAGTTTTGAAAGCACTGAGAAGGGTTGAGTGGTAGAGAATTATAGAAAGTTTTATAAAAAATTAGGAAAATTCAACACTAGTAGAATCAGTGTAAAATATCTCATGAATGCCAAAAAAAAGTCTACTGAATGTCCAGAGAAGTTTTAGAATATAGTCATAAAACTATTCATAAAATCTTCATTTCTTAATTTCAATTTCATATGCTGTATTTTAAATAGAATAATAAAAATAAATCAATATTTCTTGACAATTTAATGCAGATATTAACTACAGTAAAGTCAATAACCCAATAATCAATTACTTTCTCCTTAAATATTTTCTGGGCAATGATAATGAAGTTCTATTGATAAGAAAGTACAACTTAAAATTTACACAACATAAAATTTAAATAGCATTAATAATACTGGTGTATACACACATACATGCACACATATCACAGTATTACAAACAAGTTTAAAACTAGTTTAAAAGAAAAGTTTTTCAGACTGCCAAAAGTGTGAAGGTTCTTTACAAATTTTTGCATTATTACTTTCCTTCCTTTTGGAGAAATATATTTCTTTGTGATTACTAGATCACTAGGCATTAGTGCAGCACATAAATTCAGACTTCTTTAGCAGACACAAAATTCCCATGAAAACTTAATAAAAAGCAAATAGAAAACAGAGCCTCAGTTATGTTTTCCTTTATACCTGCTACTTTATTTATTATATGCCCTGGATATATGCCAATTTGCATGGCTGAAAGGCATAAATACACGATTTTAGCAAACTATATCCCATAGGAATAAGTAATTTGCTCTTTTTTACTAACCCCAAACTACTTTTATTTCCTTAGCACAAAATTATGGTCAATTAACAAAAAAAAGCCCTGGACTGAAAGAACCAGGAGACAAGGTTTGGCAGGAGACCAGCCAATGTGTGATTTTGAATAATTAAGTGCCTTCTTTTGGACTGTTTCTTTCCTTTGCAAAATGAAGAGGTTACAGAACTAAATGTTGATTATAGCACTTCACGTATCTACAAGCCTTTCTAAGCTTGCTATGTATTTTCTTCCCAATAATACTGTTGAGTAAAATAATACAAATAGTATCTGTTTTAGCCAATAAGCATTTATTAAGTATTTAATAATTGCTACGTGTTAGGAGATCACATCTAATGAGGGAGGGAGAGATAACATACAAAAAGCTATATTCAAACTGACTATATATAGGGTAAATAAGAAATAATCAACAAAAAGGAGCCAATGGAATTAAGAGGTCTTGGAAAAAATTTCCTCTAAAAGGTAAGAGTCTACCTGACACTTGATGGAAGCGTGGTAGAGGTGAGAAAGAAGGATATCAAAAATGTCCCAAGCTGAAAGATAGAATATCTTATTTATGGAACAGCAAGGAGTATAGTGTCGCTGGACAGAAGATTACCTGGGATGTAAAAACTCCAGAAAGGTAGTGAGGAGAGGGCTTGCTTATGATGAACTCTACCCTAAAGGTCATTTGGAACCACTGGAGTTTACTGCGCCTCTGGCAGGGAAGGGGAGTTATGAGAACCTGTACTTTTAAAGAAAATTACATGTTAACAGTTGGAGAACAGACTGGAAGAGGAAGAGATTTATGGCAGGTTGATCCAGCAGCAAGGGTCAGTACCTTATTCAAGAGATATTGCAGAGGTAACATCCAGAGCCCTCTGTGAAAGGGGACATGCAGTATGGGGTAGGGAGGCAGTGACTCTGGGAGCCTGAGGAAGGGATGAAACTTTCAAGAAACAGGACAGTCCTTCCATTACAATAAGAAAATTGAGTCTTCAGTGAGACCACAGCCTCCAGGGCTTTCCCAGCCTAGATCTATATACCTTATACCTCAATAATACTGTACACCACCTCGCAAATATCCAATCATTTAAGCCTCATCACAACATTGAGACATTAGTACCATAGTTATTAGTAACCCCATTTTACATATAAAGTAACTGAACCCTGGGAAAATTAAATGCTATCCATTGGTCATAAGTTGGGGTATTCAAACCTAAATCTTTCTGATTCCAAATCTAGCCTTCTATTTGCTACATACTACCCCTTATCTCCTGGGTTCTTTTAAATTCTGAAACTCTTCAAGTTTTTAAAATTGGCTTTTGATTCTCTGTATCTTATATACCACAATGAAAAGAAATCAAGTTTAGTCTGATATTGTTATGCTAAAAGAAATCAAAGGGGTATGCTTTTGTTATATAAAAAACATTCAGGTCCTACAGTAATTCTGAGAAAGAAAGAAAATTTACTATCATATAAACTGAAATTCAAAGTTCAAAACAATGATTACATAAAATCACCTAGATGAAGTAAAAAACAATTCTCTATAATAGAAATTTTTTTTAATTAAAATAGAAAGATACTCTTCATTGCTGCAATTGGGTCTCTGGGGGACAAGGATATAAAATGTTTTAGTGACAGTAAGACTCACAAACTAAATTAAAATAGAGAACTTTTATTTATCCTTTTGAAACACAAAATTAAAAAGTCTTGCTTACTTACACACTATTGGAGGGCAAACAAATTTTCAAAACAGTGCACAAGTAAAACAAGAGACATATTTGGCTTTCCAGAGTAAACTTCACCTTAAGGTGATCTTGCCAGCACACATCAAAGGCAGTTCTATGTAAGAAACACTACTTTAGCTGATCTATGATCTTAAGTGATCCTGTGAAATGAAGAGAAAATAAATATATCACTGCTAATGGAAAAAAAGCTAGCTGGAAAAAAAAAAAAAAGAAAAAGAAAAACTTTTCAAAGGAAACAGTGTGATTTGGTTGAAGCCAGATTAGGTTGGAAGTCAGAATTACACTAAATCCTTGTATGACCTCCAGCAAGTCATTTCAACTCTCCATAAAATGAAGCTGTTAGACAAAATCATCTTTCTGAGCTCTTCCAATTTCAACATTCTATGATTCCACGACTCTAAAAATGCTAAATCTTGATTTTCTCTTTCTTGGCATTATTTTTATCAAGTATTGCTTCATTCAAATTCCCGCCAAATGCTTTGATAACTTCCATTCTCTTGCCTTCTGGGAACACTTCACAATGCTGGGTAGCCCCTGGCTTACAGGTTCCTTTCAAAATAAGAGCCAACAAAAACTATTGTGTCAATTATATTTCCAAGTGACAGTTTGTGAGTTTTGATTTTTCATAAAGGAAAAAAAAAGTATATAGATTAACTCTTTCAAGAAAGTTTACTTTTTTACATGTTAAGATGGGCTTCTGGTTAAATCTGTCATTTGAAATCTAATTAGGATTTTATTGAGCAAAAGTTAATTGCATTACAATGCATGGGTTTAAGAAGTTCAAGAAAAAAGTAAATAAACATCTGATTGAAAGTAGATATGACACTATCTTCTCATTATTTCCTACAGAAGAACCCCTACTGTTCTACTGCATTTAAACAGTATTGCATTGTAACAGTGCTTGTTTAACAAACTGCACCTTAGCAAAAAACCTACTATTGAGAAAATCTTATTTCAGTTGTTTGAGACTCTTCCCCAAGAGAAATTGAACTACTCCATTTTACTGCATAAAACACATACCAGACATTCAATGTATGTTAAATAAATGATCCTATACCACAAAGAGGTAAAAAATGATTTGTTTGCTGTCCATTTTCATTCTAGTGGTATGTATTGCTACCATTCTTCTAACTTCATCATGATTATTAAAATGCTTATCAATCCTGAAAAAGCCCAATAAAAAGGGCACTACACTATCCAGGACTCTGTATGCCAATAGAAAGAAGCTAGACTATGTATTTATCAGATCCTAATTCAAATTCACTCAGGATTTATTAAACACTGACTCTACTCTGATATTGTGCTTGGAATAAAAGATAAAAAGACCAATACAAAATATTCCTTCAAGCACTTTCCATTTTGGGGGGCGAGAAGGGGTGGGAGAGGAGGCTGATTTTTATAAAACCACCATGTCCTTAATTACTTCAATCTTATTTCTATAAAAGCAAAATGGCCACTATTCACCTCAAAAAGACATTTCTGAAAGTAAGTTACAAGGGCAGCTCGATTATGAAGTGGTTAGAGAATTGGCCCTGCAATCACAATGACCTAAATCTGATTTCAGACACTTGACACTTAACTACTAGCTGTGTGACCCTGGGCCAGTCACTTAACCCTATTAAGCTTCCTTTCCTTAGAAAAGGAAAACAGTCAATAAATTCAAGATCTAACTTTAATAAATGACATCACCAATATTCAGTGATTAAAGATAATTTGTCATGATTTTATTGTTGCTTTAAATCTTTACTCTTAACTCTTAGTGATCACAGGTTATATGACTGGCTATACCTTTTAAACCTAAATCAAGTAGTATTGTGTTAAAATACCAAAGTTAGCTACCTTAACAAAACAATTTTTGCTAATTTGAATACACCTAAGTATTCCACATTGCATGATACAGAGAAATCATAAGCTATTTTAAGCCTGTTACAATATTTCTGCATTTGTATTCTTTACTGTTATTTACAGATGCAATGATTCTTTAACTAAAAATTTATTAATTCAAAAAGATTTAAAATCATCTTTCCCCTACTCACATGACCAAGTAAATTTACATTCTGTGATTAGGTTATTAGTAGCACCTTTAAAATTAAAATTTAAGATCAAAGGGAAGTGAGAACTGGAAGGGACCTCCGAGGGTCATCTAATACAACACCTTTATTTTATACATGAGAAAACTGTGCCCACATACATTGAGTGACTGTTCAAGTTCACTCAAAGAACAAAATAAGTAGGGATTTGAGCACAGGTTCTCTGAGTTCAAGTTTTATTCTCCACTATGTCACACTGCTTCCAACCATTAAAATATGTTAACCATATTAAACTAGAAATGACACAGATGGAATTCTAAATAATCTAAGGAATCCTAATATTTGATGAATTGTTATATTAATGCAAAAGGTTTTATTATTGATAACACCAACTTAATTTCCACTGTGAAAGCAAAACCACAACCTTCCTGCAATCAAACAAAAAAAGACAAATTTAACCATAACTATTTTTCCACTTAAATCTTTAACAACCAACAACTAATGAGTATAAATTGGCAGAGAACCAGCCACCAATCCATAGATTATTTTAGATAATTAGAAATAAGAGGTTATGTAATCTTATTTAATGGTTACTTAGCTTGAGCATAAAGCCATCACTGGCAATATTGGAGATTTGGATTCAAATTATAACATGTAAGGGATATTTAATTTTTTTAATCAAAAATCAGCAGCCCCACCAGTAAAAAGAATACAAAATATGCAACTTACTGTCCATCTCTATTTGCTCTATTGAAAATAGTAAAAAAATAAAATAAAATAAAAGCATTCATGTAAAGATCTCTTTCCCTTAGGGAGCCCCTACAATATTTTATTCATTCTATAAGCATTTTACTCCCTGAAAGTGGGATGTGTCCACCTAGAAAGACCAAATACGTAAAAGCTGATGAAATACATGTTTTCCCATATTATTAAAATTCCATTTTCTTGATTTGCTATTAGAATGCCTTAGGAAAAGGCTATAAGGTACATATTTACATTTTCCCCCAGAGGGGAAAAAAGGAATGTCAGAAAATATATTCAGCTAAAATATCATTGATAATGGAAAAGTATTAAAAGTCAGCTCTTTACCATTTAACATGCTTTGAAACACAAAATCCAATATGTATCTGCCATGTAAAATATTTTAATTATCTCTTCCCTTTTCAAACAAGAACCAATTTTTTCTATCAGTCTATCCCTCCCAACATTATCCTGCTACACTAAGGAGGAAAAAATATCCCTCAACATCCACATAGCCCAGCAAAACCAAATTCCCACAACAGTCATGCCACCAAATGTCTATCTCTCCCTGCATTTCAAGTCCATCATCTTTTGATCAGAAGACTGATGATCCTATCTATAATACTAAAAGACTCCATTATGTATATAATTCCATGATTTGGGGTCAGACTTGATTCACTTCTTTGAGAACTCCTATGAAGTTAACTTAGTGGCCATAAGGGTACCTGAATTAAGATCATAATGGGGTTGTAAAAATTGACTAACATAATACTAAAATGAAAATTATTAGTTCTAATTAGTCTAATCTGACTTAGCTAAAACTTGTTTATAAATTCCATTAGAATAAATGACTATTTTTAAAAAGTTATTAAACATTCTCAAACAACTGCTAAAAATCTAATGCGATACTCTGACAAATTATAATTCTTTAAGCAAAGTCCCTAATGAATCATTATGTCCTCCAAAAAAGACATGGAAAAAATAAGTTATTAAATTAAAAACTTTTCAAAATAAACAGTACAAGTAGTGTTGTGCACCCATTTCCAAGACATGTTAAAACTAACGTTAAAAAGTTTAAATTTTAATTAACATAAACTAGTTCCTATGTCATAGATTTAACCTTCAAACAAGCAACCAACAAAACCTGTGGCATTTTCCTTCTCTACATGACTGTACAATCACTGCTGGTCAGGTTCTCTACTGTCACAGGTTCAAGCACTGAGATTAAAAACAACTGATATGAAATTGTTTCTGAAAGCCACAAGCAGCTAAGTAAATAAAAATATTTTCCAAGAGCCAATGACAAAATGATTATCTGAGGTCAAAGTCAAGGTTTTCTAACTTTTTGGAAATCAATATCCTTTTTTATTTTTATTTGAGACTATTAATTGACTAGATAACATATTCATATTTTACTTAAAAATACAACTCAGGCAAATTATATATCTAGGGTACTATATTCTAAAATATCTTATCCTATCTGTGATGGACTAAATCATACTTAATAACAGTAAGAGAAATAACATCTACCATCCTCATTTAAATATGCAGTTTGAGAACGGCAGTTCTCACTGGAGTCTCATTTTTAGCAGGGAAGCTAACCAATTTGGTTAACTCTAAGACTATATCAAACTAGATAGCTATATTTATAAGACAATCTAGAAGAAACAGTTTCATATTAAAATTAAAGTTTATAAATATTAAATACTGAAAATTTAGGTAATCTAGACTACAGCTTATGAAAAGTAAATTTAAACTTTAAAAACTAATTCATTCTACTTTTAAACTCCCTTGTCTTTTTTTATTGATAACAACCCTTCTTAAGAAAATTATATTTTGTGTAACCCAAGATGTATCTCTAATGCCTCTGTTTACACAATATATAAATTTTTTTCTCAAAGAAAAGACAGCCCAGAAGAGGCAAGAAAAGATTTAAGTAAATCACAAAGGGTAAGGAGTACTGAACTCAATTGCAGACCTTAATAAAAAAACCTTAATAAATTGAAAAGATACATATATTTTCTTTTACAATGTTTATGTAATATACGTCATTTTTAATATGCTCACCCTCTCTTTTTTTATTTTAAACGAAGACATACATTGGAAAGAACCAGAAATTAATTTTGAAATCCAATTTTGTTCAATTCATAAAATATTCTCTTTTCAGTTTGCTTGAAACATTCCTAATCATTAAATGGTAATGTAAGCGGGAAATCCCACTTAGAAACAGTTACAACAATGAAATTAACAAAACCAGTTTTGAAATCAACAGATCCAATTTTACATATGGACTCTAATGGCCCTTTGCATATGACAAAGCTCACACAAAATATAATACTTCGAGAAATTTTATGCTAACACATTGAGAAGAAAAATCAGTAGCTCCAGAACCCCTCTTTATGGGCAGTATATTTTACTAGAAAGCACAAAGGGCTGTAGAGAAGTGGACTGCTTGCTGAAGGGTTAATTCATCATTCATCCCTGCAGACTGCCTGTAAAAAAACATTTGAGATGAACACTGCTAAGGAAATTTCTGTCCTTAGCAGGTGTTACTCTCTCTACAAAACCCCCTTTTCTCCCCTTCCCTTGCCTTCCAAGTCCCATTATTATTCTGCCCTAAACTGAAGTGTTACTAAAATGATACCTGAAACAAATTTTCTCTCCGGATATCCCAAACCCCCAAAGCACGGAAAAGATACCTCAAGAAGGTCTTCCTTGTCCTTTACCTGCCCTCCCATCCCCCCACCCCTTTTAAATGGCACCCCCGAGGATTTGGTCTTTAAAAATTCTTTTCTCACTTCTCTTCTACACCCAATTCAGGAAACCCCGGGCAGGAATGAAACGGAGATAGAAACTTCACCCCACTCTGGACAGTCCCAGAACACTGGTCCTTATCCTTAAACCTCATTAAATAAACTCTCTCTCTCTGCTAGGGGAATCCCTAACTTCATCCCTTAAGAACCTTCAATTTCAGTCACCATAACATTTCCTCCCATCTCCTGGCTGGAAGGGACACATCATTCCCTTTAGCCAGTAACCCCCAACCAACAAGTTTCCCAATCTTTTTCCAGTTTTCTCTACCAAGATCCCAGATTCAAGTCTCTCCGTTATGTTTGCACCTTCTTTCCCATCACCCAGATTTCCCAAACCCTGATTCTCCAACCCGTGTCCAACCCAACATCTCTCCTAGTTCTAAGACTCAGTGTCATATTTTCCCCTAGCCTATTATCCAAATATTTTCTAAATCTCCCACATTTCTCCCTGGTCAGAGTCCCCCCAAGCCCTTCTCTCTGATGCCGACCCCAGATTATCTCTTTCCTAAGCGCCTCCCGTCACGTCTTCCAGATTAAACCAAGGACCCCGACCAAATTTTCACCACCCGCCTCCGAGTCCTTTGCCATCCCCCAAGTTTCTCCCTTATCCCCTCCTGTCCCCCCAGGATTTCTCTGCGATCCTTTAACCCAAAATGCTCAGTTCCCGATCCCCCTCTCAACGGCCACTGTGCACTCGTTAACGGTCGCCCCTGCGGGGCTCCCCAAAGGGGCGAGGATCTGGAGCTCAAGCCCCCGGGGGCTCGGGGCGGGGCTGGGGGTCGGGGAGCGGCTCCGCAGAATACTTACCTTGGTTCACCAGCCGCAGCGCGTGAGTGAAGGATGGGTCCAGCGAGTCCTTCTCCGCCATCAGCTCGGGCAGGTACTTCTCCTCCATCCTCTCGGCTCCTGGCTCGCTCCCGGGCCGGCCCCTGGGGGTGGGAGGAGGACGGCGGCGCGGCCGAACAGGCGGCTGGACCTCCGGACTGGCGGCGGCGGCGCCCACCTCCGAGCTCGCTCGCCCTCCCCTCCGGAAAATGGAAAAGTATCGAACCCCCGAAGCGGGATAAAACGGAGTGCGGCGGCCGCCCGCCCGCCCTTCCGCCGACGCCCGCTGCTGGGCTCCGCAGCCCGCGTCCCGCGGGGAGGGAGAAAAGTGCCCCGGCCCCCAGGGGCAGCGCCGAGCTCAATCCGGGCGGCCGTCCGGGCGGCGGCGGAGAGCCAGCGGCAGCCGCCGAGGCTGCGCGATACCGCTGCCGCCTCCCGGAGCCCGGGCCCGGCTCGTGAAGCGGGCGCGGCGCAGGGGGAGCGGGGGGCAGAGGGGCAAGGGACGCCGAAAAACGGGCGAGGAGGAAAGGAGCACTGGGCGGAGAAGACGGCGCCGGCCCCCCGGGGGATGACAGCTCGCCGCAGCCCCCTCCTCTCCTCCGCTTCTCCCTTCCGCCCCCAAGCCGGAGCCCCCGATCAGGCGCGGGGGACCGCCGCCGCTCGCCGCTGCCGCCGCTGCAGCCTCCGCCGCCGCCTCAGCAGCTGCAGCAGGAACATCCACCCTGCGCGCCTGCCCCGCGCAGACTGAACTGGCCGCCCGGGTGCTCCGGCTCCCCTCCTCCTACCCCTCCCCCGCCCCCGCCGCCGGCGCCACGGAGCATGCTCAGTGCCGCCGCCGCCGGCTCCCCAGTCCCGGCCGCGGCGCCCGGCCGCGCGCCTCCCTGCTCCGTTCCGGGGCTCCGGATTTTCCCCGCAGCCCTTGTGGGACTGAATGGGGGCCGGAGGGAGGGGGCGCGCGGCCTGGCGTTCTGAAGGCCGACTGGGAGGCGCGAGAGGGGCGCTGAAGGGGGGGTGGGCCAGGGGACGGCTCGGGGCTGGGAGGGGGACAAGGGCCCTGAGAGAAAAGGGTGGTCACTGAGAAGGCCCCCCTCCTCTGAAAGCCTCCTTAATCCCGCGGGGACCAGCACCCCACGGCGGGGGGAGTGACCTGGGGAGCCCTGTCTGCCCCCCGCCTCCGGGGCCGGCCGTCCCAGGTGCTCCAGCCCACGGGCAGGTGAAACCTGGGGAGTAAACCCCAGTGAAAGCCGAGGGAAACGCAGCTGGGGGACGCCAGCATACATAGTGATGGAGTGCGGAGTACCGAGCAGTCCCCTTTATTCGTCCTTCCTCGGCTCCATCTCCAAGTCGGATGGCATCGCTTGCCCCTTGTGTTTGCAAGGAAATCACCCAGTACCTGCAGGGGGCACGATTGAGGCTTTCTGTCTCGCTTCCTAGTCCCCCCAGCCCCATAGTAGTGGGCTTCATAATGGGAGAACCACTGTGGAGGTCAACGCCGTAAAGAGAAATGCCCTTGTTGGTGGCTTTCTCCACAGGAATCTCTCAAATTACCCCAAGTTGTCATTCGTTTCACAAATAGAACTGTATGTGTCCAGGGTGTGATGAATAACAGCCGGGCTGAAATGCCTGTATCCGGAAATAGCGTTCCTCCAGATGCTTGGGGCATAGCTTCTCCAGCACAGCCTCTGACCAGCCTCTCCCCTTCCCAGCTCCCAAGATTGCTCAGATTTCTTAAAGTTTGCGAATTTCTCCTTTTGCTCCCTCATTTTCACTCCCATAACCTGAAGCAGTTTTTGAACACAAAATTCTAATTAAAGGATGTCTGAGGATTCATGGATATAGAGAAAAAAATTGACCTTAAAGAGTCTTATCCCTGAAAATCGGTGTATCATCTTTACTATCATCACTAGGAATCATTAATATAAGTTGTTCCTGGGAGAGGTCCTCACTAAAAAACATGTACACAAACAAAAAACAAATATCCCTGACCTTCTTCTTAGTTTTCTGAAGTTTTCCAAACCTAGAATAATGCCTTCCCTAGTGGTTCTCCACTGTGCTCTCTCCAACAGAGAAGGATCTCTCTGAACTATGGCCTACGGTCCTGACTGATAACCTCTTCTTCAGGGCCCACTGTTTCAGACAAACACTAAGCATACTTCACCTCACTCCTTATTCTCAGGCTGATTCTGTAGCCTAGTTAATTGCCTTTCTGACTCTGATTTACCTCTCCCTTCCCTCCCTCACGATCCCCAATATCCAGTTCTGGAATTCTGCCCATTTTCCTAGATGAGGTGTGCCATTCTTACCCTCTATCACTCATTATTTTAATAATTATCGGGACTAAAATGCCCTGGTTATCCTTTCCTTATATGTTACTCCTCTTATTAAAAGGTAAGGTCCTTGAAGACAAGGAATCTCTTTGCTTTTGTATTTATATTCCTGGTATTTAGCATAGCACTTGATTCATAATTTTTTTTTTATTCATTCATTCATCGTACTGCAATAACTGAGTATTGCAATACTGTAAATTAATATTAATGTCCAGGAAAAGTAGCACAATGACTTCAATTCTCTCTAAATAAGGTCTAAGTGACAGTTAATAGATCTTTTCAAGGCAAGTTTTGATAGGGAACTGGAGAGAAGGGAGAGCATGAAGGCAAAGTATCTTAAGGAAAGGAGAAGAAAGGAGAGATGCAAAAAAGAGGTCAAGGGCACTAATGATAGTCTTTCCAGCTTCATAGTTTTGCCCAGGGCCATTGCTAGTCCCATCTCTGGCCAGTACCATTTCCCATTTTTTTCCTCCCTTCTCCCTACCTCATCCAAGCAGGCTTTTTTTTTTTTTTTTTTTTTTTTTTTTTTAACAATTCTTGACTCCCACTGGGCAGTTGAACATTTCAGTCAGTTGTACTTGAGACTTCTGGCTGGCTATTTGTTCTCTTATTTTCACGTTGTATTTGGCATTAGTGTTCTGAAAGCAGCTGGGAAGGAGGGCTGTGCATGGAGAAACTGTCAGTAAAGACACTGAATCTTATGCTCCTGACCCTCCTTCTCTTTGCTCCCTCCAAGAGGGCAGATACCCAACAGTGTGTTAATGACCAGTCTCAAGCCCTTTGGGGGAGAAGGTGATAAATGTCTCCTTGAGATGGCCAGAAAATAGTTTCCACCCACAAACCTGCCAAAGTTGTTGGCTATGGGGCACCTCCCCTGCAATTCCCTTCTCACTACAAGGTATTTCTGACTTCACTATGTTGGAATCTTACAGGATTATATTATTGGCTCCATACTAGGATGAGTATCCATTCCAGGCTGAATATGAATCCTAGTTTAGAAATGAATTTTCCCTATGCTAAAGACTACATTTAGAAAATCCATTTTATTCTCCTCGGATCCATATGCTCCACAGATTAAACCACCTGGATTTTAACTGGAGAATTTGCTTCTACTTCCAGAAGTCATCAGATTACTTGCCTGTAATCTAGTGTGTGTTTAATGTATTAAACTATACTCCTTATTTACCATCCTATAATGGAATAAATAACGGATTTGTTGTCAGAAAATCTGGGTTCTGATACTACTACCTGCTAGTTACTACCTGTGTGAATGTTAAATAAATCACTTCATCTCTCTGCTCCTCAGTTTCCTCAGTAAAGTGAGGGCATGAACAAAGATGACTTCAGCAGTTCTAAATTAATGATTTGAATAAGAAGAAGCTGAATTTCTAAAATGCACTATAGTAGGGACTGTCCACATTTTTGTAAATACTTCCCTTTTTTGTCTTTTATTCTATTTCAAAAATGTATAAGCCCCAACCAAATTTTCCTATAACCTGTCAACTCTATTCTAAAATTCTATTCAGAAATCAATTAACTCCGTTCAATTTTTTTAAGTATTAAATGTCTGTCATGTAGAGAGCATTATCTTAGAGACTAGGTAAGATAAAAAAGTTTAGATAAAACAGAAAACTTGCCTTTGTTTTGCTTATAACCTTTGAGAGAGGTATATACATCTTGGGAAGATGCTATGATTCTATAGAAAATAACTATAGAAAAAATATATGACAAATGTATATAAGATTGAAAAGAGTTGGTAGGGGAATGACATATAAAGTCTGTGACATGTAAAGAAGAATCTGAAAGAACCAAGGAAGTTTTTCCAAAGAGGTGACTCTTGAGTGTGTTATGGGATAAGTAGAAATGCAACTGATGAAGTTGAGAGGCAGGAGACAGAGTGTTCCATGGATCAAGAACCAGAGCAGAAAAGCAAGAGTCCTATATAAGTAACACAGTTTGACTGCAGTTTATGGTATAAAAACTAATTTGATAAAATGTTAGAAAGATTAAATAGACTGTGAAGAGCCTTGAATGCCAGGCTAGGGTGTTTGAAATTTAATTAGTAAGCAATAGGGAACCATTTAAGTGGGGTTTTTTTTGTTCTTTTTTTTTTTTTAAACAAAGGAATGAAGCCCAAATCTAAGAGTTTATCATAAAGAAGATTAGTTCAACAACAGTAGAAGGAATGGATTGGAGTAGGAAGAGAACAGTGACAAGAAAGCCTTGTAAGGTGACTGCTAGAATAGTATAAGTGGATGTTAGTAACAGCCTTACTAAGCTATTGGCAGTAGAAACAGAGAGGAGATGCAAGATACACTTGGGATGTCAATTAACATATGCAAGAAGAAATATACAAGTAGAATCCTTTAAAATTAGTAACTAATTGGGTATTAGCAGTAAGGAAGAAGGAGCCAAAGGTAGCAGCTAGATTTGGAACTTCTGTAAATAATGGTACATTGACAAAGTAAGAGTAGAATAAGAAATGATCTAATAAGCTAAGTTTGGGATCTTGACTTTGAGGTGCTATAAGACTATAGGCAATTGTAGATATGGGTCTGGAGCTCCAAAGAGAGTTGGGGTGACAAAAGACATGAGTGTATCGAGAAGAGAAGATCAAGGGCAAAGTCATGGGAAACACCTATCCCAAAAGGTTGAAGAGCTAAGCAGGGAGTCAGAGAATGAGATGTTCCCCTTCCTGTACATATTTCAGGCTAATAGTAAAGTCATGACATAAATGAGTTTGTCATGCAGGACAAACACCAAAAGATGGCACAACCTTCCCTAGAAATAAGTCACTGATATGTAGGAAAGAAAGAAATCAAGGAAATGTTCTATCAGATCTTTGACTACAGTCTGGTAAAAAAGAGACTATTTTTCAGACAAGTAAAAAAAATTGAAAATGCTTTATAAGAGATTAAGGAGGGACATTGAGAAAACTTTTAAAGTTCTCTAACCTCAGAAAGTAGAAAACTTCCATAAATAAATATTTCCCTTAATAAGGACTAATGCGATTGATCTGTTGTTCTCTGTTCCTGTACTGTATTTGCCACATCTCTTAATGCTACATATGTTCAGTTTATAGAGTCAGAGTTCTGGAAATGACATTGAGCAAACTAATCCAGCCTGCTCACCAGAATGAGAAACAAAGGCCAAGAATTATTCAGAAATTTGCTTAACTTCTCATTGTGAAATTAACTATAAGCCAGAATCTGGTCATCAATCTCTTGAACTTTGCCCTTGAACACTTTGAAGCATGTCATACTTCCATATACAGGAGAAGAGTGTATCGTACTCCAAATTAAAAAAAAAAAAAAAACCCACAATTGCAAGACGAAGTCTTTCACCTAACAGCAAATTTAAGAGACAGAGAAAAAGAGAAAGAGAGGAAGTGAGAGAGAGAGGAAGAGAAAGAGAACATAATGTAGAGTTCATCAAATTCCTACTATAAATAAAAAACTGAAAGACAATGAATTTGAAGTCAGAGGATCAGAGTTGAAATCCTAGTTCTCAGAGTTACCTGTTTGAATTTTGACACGTCACTCTGGTCCTCAGTTTCCTCATCTGAAAAATGAAAATGTTGGACTTGATAACCTCTGAAGTTCTTTTCAGCTCAAATCTACAAACCCACATCTTGGATAGAATTTGAGAGACAAGAGTCATGTGGCCAGATAGATAACTAAGGTTTGCTAAGTACTTGCCCTAACCCTAAATGCCCTTCTTGGATCAATATCCAGCTTATTCTTCATTTCCCATGTCTGTCACCCATCTTCTTCTCCTGAGTTTCTCCCACCCCATAAATCTAAACTTCATCCTTATTCTCTATGACGCCTGGCTATCTAAATGCTCCAGCCACTCTCCTCCAGCTAACAAGCAGTGGGCATCTCACTGACTGTTCCAGCTGCTAATGAAACTACAGGCATTGCGCACACGCCCCTTTGTGGCCAAAATTGGAAACACACCCTGAAAGCTTAAAAAAAAATTTTTTTTTGTCCGTTATTGCATTGTGACATTCTTTGATTGACAGTCGATCTGAGGCTTGTATTGTGATTTCTGACGGTAGCCACTTGGGTAGAATTGGATTGCGTGGAAAAAGTGCAACTTTGTAAAATTCGTGGTCCAAGTCTTATTTGGGAAATGGAAAAGAAGAGGAAGGAGGGAAGGAGGGAGGGAAATGCTAACAGTAGAAATGGAAATTTTTCTTTCAGAGGCAGCTAGGTCACCTCATGGATAGAATGCCGGACCTGAGGTTAGGAAGTTCCAAGTTCAAACCCTGGGCAAACCATTTAACCTCCGTCTGTCCCCATTTTCTCTACTGTAAAATGGAAACACGGATAGTACCTGTCTCACAGGATTATTGTGAAATCAAATGAAACAATATTTGTAAAGTGATGAGCACAAGGCCTGGCACATGGTAGATATTTAGTGTTTATTCCTTTCCTCCATTTGCTTTTCTAGGTAAATTCTCAGGAATTTTTTCCTGAGACAAATTTTCAAAGACAAATTCTCAGGAAACCAAAATAATCTAACAATGAGGAACTACTGAGAGGCTGGAACACCCCCAGCTCCCTGTTCTATGCCCAAGCTTGAACTTGGATCAGATTTAGTCTTACAGGTGTCTGCCCTTAATGGAGGGCAAAGGAATGTTCCTTTTCCATACTCACTGGTTCAATAAATGTTTCATCTGAGGGACCCAGAGGAAAAGTCTTTAAGTTTATATTTATACTTGTGTCTAGATTTTCCTCCAAAAGAAGAAATAAAGTAAGGTTTTCAGTGTACAATATGAATCAAATATGGAACAGGTAATTTATTATTATACACAAAAAGAATATAGAACTTAGCCTAAATTAACTGAATGACTTTAAATTGAACATGAATACCTTTACAATCAGCTGGGAGATGGATGCCCCCAATTCATCAGAACATAAAGCAGTGTACATGACAACTAATTAGATCTTTTACATTTCACTTTAGCTAGGCTCTTAACAAGCAGTACTTAGTACTTATCAGGTGGCCAAACATACGTGCTTTGGGCCCATCACATTTGTTATATGGAAGTCCTCTTGAATGTAGAAACTTTTCTTGCTGCCCTGCTAATTGAGGGACCTTTCCTCCTCATGAGGTTGCCTCTGGTCCCTACACATTCTCAGGATCGGTACCTACTTGCCTAAGTCTAGTGAAGACCAAGAGTGAGAAATGAAAACCCCCAATTAAGTTTGCCTAGGACAGATAAGAGCAGGTTTACGGATGGGGCCCTTCGGAAGCACCTGCTCAACACAGTCCCATTGTGCTCCCAACAAGAAAAGGAAACACTCATAAGAGGTGAGTAGCTAGCTTTTCTATGTCAAGTCAGTCAATAGTTGGTCAACAAGCATTTGTCAAGTACCTATTATGTGCCAAATATTGTGATCAACACTGAGATTGCAAAGAAAGACAAAAATAGTCCATTCTGTTAAGGAGCTCAGAGATTAATATCCAATAAGTCATTAACTCCAGTTCCACAATCAATAAGAAGACTTTTCTCCCCCTCACAGTATAAATCCCTACTTCCATGGCTGGCACCCCCCCAAAAAAATAAGTAAAAAAAAAAAACTTTTGCAAGGTCTCCCAGATCCAAGACTGGTGACTGAACAGGTTTCATAGGTGGGGGAAGAATACTTTGCATTAATGAATGCAAATGAAATTTAATATGTACACTATTTTATAGTCAGTAGAAATAAAAGTAGCATGTGCCATGCAAAGAAGTGAAAGTCAGTATCTTCAAGGATGTCACAATTTTAGGGGGGAATGCAACAAGTAAAAAAAAAATACAGACACACACACACACACACACACACACACACACACACAAAACCAAGCTATAGACAGGATAAATAGAAAATAAATAAGAAAGCTAAGGCATCCAGAAGATGTAGAGGATGGCTAAAGAAAAGGACCAAAATTGAGAAATGGAGTGTTTTATATGTTCAATAGGAAACAGGCCAGTATCACTAATGCTCATCAGAGTAAGAGGCAGCAGTAAAAGATGTAAAAAGACTGGAAAAGTAAAATGGAACTAGATTTTGAAGGGCTTTGAACACCAAAAAAAGGATTTTTTTATTTTATGCTAGAAGGTTAGGGAGCCACGGGAGTTTGATGTCCTCTAAAACAGTCCTTAAACTTTTTACACTTTTGACCCTTTTCACCAGAGAAATTATGTGACCCCAGATATATGGATATATAAAATGAGTATGCAAATCAACTATTTGCTAAGAATAAATCATAATTTTGTGACCCCCACATTCAGTTAGAGGGTGAATCTGAAAAAAGATCCAAATAAGGACACTGAGAATATCATAGTTATCTGCATTCCCATTATCTTTCCCAACTAGACTATAAACTCCATGAAGGAAAAGACTATCTCAGGTACAATTTTTACTTCTCAAGCAACTAGTACAGTTCTCTATAATAGTAAATTTTTAATAAATGTTCACTAAATAATACCAAACAAAAATTCTCAGTAATTAGACTATCTACAAGAAATAAGCTTATCTACTGCATGGTTCTATGTATGGAATTTCAGGGACAAAAGACACCCTGAACTATTTCATGGCCATATTATTGAGTACTTTAGGTTCTTTCAAAATCAGAATCTTCCTGAACCCAATTCTCCAGGTTTGTTTGGGAATGTCACAATGACTCTCTTCTACCTGTTATGCAACAGACTGATGAATGTAATAAAAATTTGAAGAAGAGTGTGGAAGAGAACCTTGAAAGTGATTTGAGCTTTCTGCAGTAATCATCTTGTAAGTAAAATGGTTTATTATTTCCCCTGGAACAATAATCTATTCCTTTACCTCCTGCCCTTAAAGGTTATATGCGATTGTGGAACATTAAAACGCTATTGCTGTATTTCAATAATGAATCAAGTTATCCCTGCCTATCGTGATTTGTAAAGTGTTCTTATTTGAAAAGCCCTGCAGAAATGTAAATCATTATTGCAACAGTAATAAAGTGAGATATGTCCAACTTCTAACCCACTGTGTCTTGTCAGAGTCTCACACAAAACAATCCCTCCCACATTAGCAGAAGTTGTACAATAAAACAACAGACATTGAAGTTCTGCAAAATTATCAGAAACAAAACATTTTTTTTACAATGTCAAGTTACTAACACTATTGAAATGGTTACCTAGGGGGTAATGAAATTCTCAGAAAACACTTCAAAAATAAAAATATCCAGTTCATATAAAAATGCAAACTTGCACTTATTTTCTGCTAAGTTGGGGGGGAGGGAGAGGAAGAAGAATTGACAGAGATGATTGCTTAAACCACTAAAGGATACTCAAAAGAAAGGTGAAGGCTTACAACTTCTATGAGATCATTATATTACTAGATAAAATCTCAAAATAAAAAAATGAGATAGCTTTGTTTGGTTTTAGCTACTTGCAAACTAAATATCTGCAAATCTTGGGGAATCACTTTAATATGCACCAAATCTTCTCATAAATATCTTTTTTAGATTACCAATTCATATTCCTTATCAGCTTCCATCTAGTTTTGTGCTTTGATTTATTTTATTTCCCAAACTCTCTGGATTCAGGGAGATAGGATATTAAATGATCTTGATGGGCCCAAGATTCAAGGTTGTCTATGTCTATGTGGTCATAGACCACAGAATATATGTCTAGACCTAGCTTCTAACATACTGGCTGACTTTTTTCAATAAAATTTTGTTGCCTTGCCAGCCAAACTCATACTTGGATAAGACTTAGCAACAGGGTACAGAATCAAGATTCATAAAGATCTCAGCAGGCTAGAACGTTGAGTAGAAACTAACAACCTAAAATTGAATAGCAAGAAAGAAAAAATCCTGCAGTGATCTCCACACACCAATACTTAGATGGAGCCACAATTTCCTCGTGTTGGTGCTCCCTACACTCATTGATACAAATGATTGCCTATCCATGCCTTCTTATTCTGCATGATTCTTACTGTTTTTCCATAAAGCCTCCAAAGCATATTTCTCAACATGATTTAACCCTTCTTAATTCCAGGGAATTTATTTGTATTTATTTATTTATTTTGGGAATACCAGGACTATACATCCCCATCTCACTATTATTTGATCAAACCTGATCACATATTGTCTTCATGGTGTTTTTTCATCACTTTTTACAAGTAAGTTATCGTTAGTAATATGTTTTAGCCTTTTCACACCAATCATCGATCCTTTTTATGTCTTTACAATGACCTGCAATTGTAATTCTGATGTCTTCATGGTGTTCCATGACTCAGTTGTATCACCAGGAAACTATTGATGTATATCTAATCTGTGTTTCTAGCCAATCCTCTTAAATTTTACACAAAACTCTCCTAATGCATGAGACAAGTAGTCAATCCTAAAGGAAATCATGAGGGGCAGGGGAAGTCAATCCAAAAGTAACGGGGACTTGTATGTCTCTCAAAAACAGAGAAGAATGTCACTGAGTCTCATAGATTTCATACTTCAATATTTTCATGTTTTAAAAGTTTATTGAAATTTTTGTTATTTATATTTATGAAAATATTTATCATATTTTTTAAAACAATAATTTTCACATTTTAAAAATATTCAAGGAAACATAATTATGGATCAAAAGCATCATGGCATTTCCCAAAAGCAATCCAAGCCATTCTCCTACTCCTCCAATTCAGTTCAATTCTGGGTCTGGTCCATATGTCATGTCTAGCCAACCTATGTATAATGGTAAATTAATACAATGGATTGCCCACCCAAATGTATGTCATACTCTAGACACCATGTATTCTTCATCACTTGATTCTTCAGACATTGTTGTTTATCTGTAGTTTTTGAAGAGGATCAGTGACATCACAGGATGATATCTTAACTTGCTCATGAATTCCATTTAAGTAAGGCAGAGTCACACAAAATCATCAGTATCATTCTTATTTCCAGAGTAATTAAAGGCCAGGGATGCAGAGAATGATCTTGACTTCTTTGATATTTGTCCAAACTTTAAGATTCCCTTAGCATCTGATTCAACTGCCTTTATAGCCATTGGAACAAGTTGTTCTTATCAGCCTACTCTGCCAGGGTAAGTCTTCCCATACTTGGAACAGATATCTCCCTACTTCTACAGGTTTGAAGTCTGTTGATTACCCTCAATCTGGTTTAGCTTGTTTTCTGAGATGGTTTTATTGAGATGTGGCCACTATGCATGTTACAGAGTCTAAGAGGCTAAGGTGAAAGTTGGGTGACAGGTGTATACCAAAGTTGGATGAGTATCCCTGGAAAGGGTTCAGAATGCCCTCACTCTAGAAGTGCTAATCCTTTCTGAATACCCCATAAATTCTTTTTGAGACATTACGGAACATTGGGAAATAAACTCTGCATTTGGAATGCAAAGACCTAGACCAAAGTCTTAGATTTGCTACTTACTTTCCCTATGACCATAGGCAGTTGTCAACACGCATTCATAAAGCACTAAAAATGCATATGCACTGGAGATAAAAAGAAAAGCAAACACATGGTCATTTCATTAAGGAGCTCATATTCCAGTGGGGGAAGCAAATTTTAAAAAAAACCTACATATAAAATCTATACCAGATAAATAAGAAATATTCTCTGAGGTTGTGACTAGCAGTAAAGGGTGGAGAGGTGAGGGAAAAGGTTTTCTGGGGAAGTTTTAGGCTTAGTCATGAATAAAACCACAGAAATCAAGAGGCAGAATGGAAGAAGGAGAGAATTCCAGATATAGAAGACAGATAGTTAAAAGGTAGAATCAGGAATGAGATACCGTTTATTGTTGGATTATAGAATATATAAAGAATAATAAAGTATAAGGAGCCTGAAAAGACAGGGTGGGGCTGGCTATATAGAGTTTTTAAAAACTAAAAAGAGGTTTTTATATTTGATCCTAGAAATAATCAAAAATCAGCAGTGTCTGAATATTGTGCCATGTGTGTATATATGTATATGTGTGTGTTAATAATGATGATGGATGTGAATGAGATATATAGCTATAGATATAAAGACTATATATCAATATATAAACATAAATATAAAGAATATATGTGTTAGGACAGCTAGGCAGCTAAATACCAGCCCTGAAATCAGGAGGACCTGAGTTCAAATGTGGTCTCAGACACTTAACACTTTCTAGCTGTGCGACCCTGGGCAAGTCACTTAACACCAGTTGCAAAAAGACCATATGAGAAAGAGAGAGAAAAAGAGAGAGAGAGAGAGAGAAAGAGAAAAAAGACTTTCTCTCTCTCTCTCCATTTCTCTCTCTCTCTCTCTCTCTCTCTCTCTCTCTCTCTCTATATATATATATATATATATATATATATATATATATATATGTATATATATCTATACTTTGGGGAAATCACTTTGATGATTGAATGAAAGATATCCTGGAATGAGAAGAGACTTGAAGCAGGCGATTTCAGTAGTCTAGGAATCAAATGATGAGAGCTTCCTTTAAGATAGCAGCTTTGTGCATAAAGAGAGAGAGAAGATGTATACAAAAATATTGTGAATTAGAAATAGTAAAACAGAGCAATAGATTGGGGATGTGAGGTAAGTGTGAGTGAGGAAAAGATGGTACAGAAACAGCAAGCAGGAGTAACTGGGCAGATTGGCACTCTCATTTGTAATAAAAGGTCAAAAGAGGGCTGGATATTGGGGAAAATGATGTTCTGTTTGTGGTTGAATTTGAGGTGTCTATATGATTTAAGACTTGGGCTAGATATATGAAAAGTTGTATCAATAATAATAGAAACTAGGGGACCACATTAGAAAATCAAGTGAGATAATATAAAGAAAGAATAGACCTCAAACCCTAAAGACACTGAAGGCATAATGCCTCTAGATAAAACCTCAAAGAGGGATATGAACTTATCTCCATCTTAAAAGAGTCTCTTGGAAGAATTCAAAAAGAGATAATAGAGAGGGAGAAGAGAAAATGGACTGAGACATAACCATTGTGGACATCCACAGTGGATGTGATTATAGCCCAGATGATGATGATTCAAGAAAGGATACTAAAGATAGGGAGGACAGATTGGAAGAATACCAGGTTACAGCATTAGAAAGAAAATCTAGAGAGAAGACAACACCTAGAAGAGAATGACTGATTTTGTCCAAGACTCCAAAGAAGTCAAGAAGTGTAAAGATCAAGAAAAGGCCATTGGGTTTGGCAATTAAATATTGTTGGTAACTTTGGAAAAAATTCAATAGTCACTTTGATCAGTAGGTCTCCATTTCCTTGTTTATTAAATAAGGGGATCAGATTAGATGACTTATATTTCTTCTACCTCTAAATCTTATATAAGATTCCCAGACTAGTATTTTTGTAGTCATTACTGAGATCTTTAAAGAGCCTTTGAAGTGTTGCAAGGATCTTTGTAATGAATTCAACAGGAATTGTTTCCCATAAGATAACTGACAGAAACTTACCATTCACTTAAGGAATCATTCTTCTGTTTGGACTGTTCACAAGACATCCTTCATATTCATTAGAAAAATGTTGAAGATTATGTGCCTCCTGTTTTATGCTTTACTAGTTATTGATAATAGAATAATTTGATCATAGGATCCTAGATACAGAAAATACTTCAAAGGCCATCTGGTTTAGCCTCTTTATTTTACAGTTAACAAAATCAATGTCTATAAAATGACTTCTGCAAGATCACACAGGCAGCATTTATCAGAGTTAGTTTTGTGATAGGATTTCTGAGGTGTGTAATCTTTTTACATGTTAATAAAGTATATCTTCTTGAAGAAAGTCTTTGAGGATGACTTTGTTATTTTAAAATGCTTTTTATATTCATTAAGCAATAAACAAAGCAGAGTTTTATTATCCAAAAGATGATCTTATAATCCCTATATCTCTCCTAGGTATGTGAATATGAAAACGTGGTCTGCTATAAAAAAAATTGATCCAGAAAGCCCAATTGTCCCTTCCTATATTTTCTCCAAGGATAACTTTGAAAAGTGAATGGAATATTCTCATAAATATTCACCCAAAA
Source organism: Sarcophilus harrisii (assembly GCF_902635505.1). Classification (NCBI taxonomy): domain Eukaryota; kingdom Metazoa; phylum Chordata; class Mammalia; order Dasyuromorphia; family Dasyuridae; genus Sarcophilus; species Sarcophilus harrisii. The sequence goes on along the minus strand of NC_045426.1, from coordinate 626,608,529 downwards.
AAGAAGAGGATGATAAAAATTCCACATATTTAATCCTATGTAACTGTTGATATTCTGTGACATCATTGTCCATTTATTAGGGAGCTGACACATTCTGGAGAAACTGAATGATATAGATGGGGGAAAAAACTCCTGAAGTCAGGAAACCTGGGTTCAAATTCTGCCTCTGATATTTGGACACATTGCTTCATTTTTCTACATTTCATTTTCTCACAGATATTTGTAAATAAATACTATGTTTGTAGATAAATACTATGAACAATTAGGATTATCCAGACCAAAAACCAAATGTTTTGTAATCAGTGACTTCAATGTGAATGTAGGCATAGGAGAGTATTGTGGTGAAAAATTTTTGAGAAGTAAATAAAAGAAGCTAAAAGTTTGTGAATTACCCAGAAGCTGATTTCATGCTTATTAATCATAAATGCTTCAAGAAAAGAGTAAATCACTAGATACGGCAGCCACTGACCAAAGTTACAAAAATTAAATTGACTCTAGTTTTAGCAGTTAGGAAAACAATTGATTTCTGATGAATCATTTCTGAATCAGTTATGTATGTGCAATCTGACTATCAGCTAGCTGCAATCAAAATCAATATCAAATTAGAGAAAAAATCAAGATGAGAAAACACTGCTTATACTAATTATGCCACCAAACTATGCTTTTTAAACCTTATGCAAAATATGAAAACATAGCAATATATATAAAATAATTCTCTCTGAACATATTTAAAACAGTTGCTACAACAAGAAGGACAGAAGAGCCCAGAAACTGTCTCAGCTAGCAAACACTTGATCTTCTTGCTAAGTAGAGTCCTTAAAGTATATAGAGATACCAGTTTAGAATACTAGTTCATCTGCAAAACATTATGATGAAAAAGTGTATAGATAGGTATGTAAGAAGTATCAGCTCTTAATATCAAGAAAAATCCATGGAGGGAAAAGCAACTCTACAGAAAGCATGGGAAGAGACCCCATTAATCTATATTATCCCTTGAAAATTTAGAGATGCAAGTGGAAGGAGCATAAAATAAATTTGAAGTGTTGCAATATTAAATAACCCATTTTCATCATTAATATAGTGAATCACCATATTTAGATTTTTACACCTCAAAATACAATGTATAATCCTTTAAAAATGGAATTTGAACATAAAAGAGGAAGTAAGATATAGTGAACATAACAGTAAAGTTGGAATCAGATAACCTGGCTTCAAATCCTGCCTCTGTCACTTACTAGCTATCTGACATTGGATGAGCCATTTAATCTCTCGACCCTCATCTTTCTTCCGTAAAATGAAGAGGTTTGACTGTGTGATTTTTGTGTTCTCTTCCAACTATAAATCAATGGCTCATGATTCAAAGGAGTAAAGTAGCTGTTCCTGACCAAATATATAAAGAAGAAATTCATGCTATTGGAACACAGTATTGAAGACATTCAATGATCAGTTTTTTAAGATATCCCAAAGAGTTTAATAGCTCTATACACTATCCCAGTACTTAGCACAGTGCCTGGCACATCAGAGAAGCTTCCTAAATGCTTACTGATTAATTGAGTTTAAAATTCCAAAAGAATATAAATGGATTATTAAAAGGATCACTACCAAAAAAGGCAACTACTAATTCATTGGCCTCCTTTTTCATTGCCATAAAAATCCTACATTTAAATTTAAAAAATCCACTATGCAACTATGTGACCTAGAAAAGGTGGCCAGAAAACAAACCTGGCATTTTAAGAGATTGTAAAAATGAGTCAACAATATGAAATAGCAGCCAAAACAGCCCTTTTCGTAGAGGCTGGAAACTGGAAATTGAATGGATGCCCATCAATTGGAGAATGGCTGAGTAAATTACGTTATATGAATATTATGGAATATTATTTTTCTGTAAGAAATGACCAGCAGAATGATTTCAGAGAGACTTGGAGACATACAGGAACTGATGCTGAGTGAAACAAGCAGGGCTAGGAAATCATTATAAACTTCAACAACAATACTATATGAGGATATATTCTGATGAAAATGGCTATCTTCTGCAATGAGAGGATCCGATTCAGTTGCAATTGATCAGTGATGAACAGAACAAGCTACACCCAAAATAAAAAACACTGGGAAATGAGTGTGGACTGCTTGCATTTTTGTTTTTCTTCTCAGGTTATTTTTACCTTTCTAAATCCGATTTTTCTTGTGCAACAAGATCTTGCAACTTGTTGTATAAATGTCTTCACATGTATTTAATATATATGTTTTTAAGATATACTTATATGTTATTTAAGATGTGCTTTAACATCTTTAACATGTATGTGATGGCCTGCCATCTAGGGGAGAAGGTGGAGGGAAGGAAGGGAAAAGCTGGAATAGAAGTGATTGAAAGGGTCAGTGTTGAAAAATTACCCATTCATGTTATGTCAATAAAAAGCTATAATAAAAAAAAGAAATAGCAGTCAAAAAACCTACTATAAATCTTCTATATTTCAAAAGATGCACAAATCTCAACCCCATCATAACTTCATAGAAAATTTTATGAGTTGCCATGGGCCCTCAAAAAATCATGTGCTAGCTCATTTTCTAGTGATGTCTTCCAAGTAGACTTATTTAGGCTGCTAATCAGGAAGAACATACAGACTTTAAATGAGCCCACACATTTTCTTTCTATTTTTTGTTCTACTAACAGTCTTTCAGAATCCCTCACTTCCCTGCCACAATAAAGCATGGAAATAAAACTTTGAAGAATTCACTGAAAATTTCTGGCCTAAATCAATATATGCCTATTGTCTACAGTGAGATCTGCTATAGGTCTTCCACCTTACTGTAAAGTAACATCAGCTCTGGTATTTGTATCTCAGCAGTACCTTGTCTCTGGACCCTCTTAAGGGCAGAACAGAGAGCTCCTCCCAGAACATCCATTTAAGGAGAATGTCCAAGCTAGTTTTCTCTTCATTTCCTGCCTGGTTGCATCCTTTTAGATTTTTTTTTTCTCACACTTAAGTACCTTCCTTCATCTTCCTCCAACTCCTCTTTTTCAGCTTCTTTTTGTGTGATGTTTTTCTCCCTTTAGACTGTAAGGCAGTGACTGTACCCCCAGCATTTAGCACAGTAGTTGGAACATACTAGATGTGTCATAATTGTTTATTGATTATTGGACTCTTCTGAACTCTTCTAATAAGGTTTCATCTGAAGAGCTGTGGTCAGTTCTGAGTCATCAAAAATATTTATGAAGCACTATCTAAGTTCCATGTTATGTGTTAAGTCCTAAGGATACTGAAAAAAAAAAAAAGGAAAGAGGGGAAAAAAAGCATCCATGTTCTCAAGGAACTCATAGGCTAACAAGAAAGATAATGTGCAAATTACTGTATACAGATAAGCTTAATTATAAGAAAAATGGAAATAATGAAGGAAGACATTACATTGAAGTGGATCAGGAAAGACTTTTTGTAGAAGGGATGATTTGAAACTGAGACTTGAGGAAAGTCAAATACAACAGGAGACAAGAGATGAGGAGAGAGAATTCTAGACATGAAGGGACAGCGAGTGAAAATACACAGGTGAGAGATAAAATGTGTGAGAAACAGCAAAGAGGCCCAGGATCACTGGATTGTAGAGTATATGGTGGGGATGGGTAGGAAGTAAGTATAAGAAGACTGCAAAAGGGCTTTAAATGCCAAACAAATAAGTGCAAGATATTAGGAAGGACATTGATAAACCAGAGTATTCTACAGAAGGGAGACTAAGTTGGTGAAGGGACTAAATGACTATGACGATTATTCATGAAAAGTAATAAATATATGGAAGTGTCTAGAAATGTTAGAAATGTTTAACCTGGAGAATATTCTTGAGGGAAAGGGAAGCAAAGACACATGTGATAGTTGTCTTTATCTTTATGAAATAAAAACACAACTTATTTTTTTAATGGAGACCAAAGGAGAAGAACTTCTAGTGAATGGAAGTAATACAGAAGCATATATCAGGTCCATGTAGTTACTGAACCATTTTTAAAGGCTCAGCTCATATACAACTACATGAAATCTTCACTAATCCTCTCAGTTGGAAAGAATCTTATCTTTCTCTTAACTTCACATTTGATATATTGTCCTATTGTAGTGGTTACTTATTATAATCTCTTGCCTAATTCTCAGTTTCTCTTTTTAGGACAATCCAAAAACATTTTAAATAGGAAAAAAATAACAAATGATTCAGTGGTACAGAAATGTTTTCTCTGAAAATAAATTACTAAGGTCAATGACAATAAACAAACTGGTTTGATCATTTATTTCCTCTGGTGTTTCTTCCTAATGTTATTATCAGAATGTCTAATGACTAGAACTCAATTGATAAAGATAGCAAACTCCAAAGGAATAGCTTTCTGTAAAAGGAATTGATGAAATAGGAATTCAAGTATGTAAATATATTACTTAACCTTAAAAAAAAAAAACCTTCTATACCTAGTACTTAACCTTAAGAACTCATAAAATCAAGTGCTTAACCTTTGGCACCCCAAGTAACTTTTCCAAAGCTTCTTCAGCTCTTGCTTAGGTTTCTAAGGATCAAAAGAGATAATACATATAAAAGGCTCCCTTAAAGCATTGCATAAATACCGCCTATCATCAATATTATTATTTTTGTTTTTATAAAAGTAGGCAAGATTTTGTAGAATGCAGGTTTAAGTGATTGAATTTCATTCATTCATTCCACATTTATTATGAACCTATTATTATGATACTCAGCATTAAGGGAAATATAATGTTTAGATTCTTTGTTTATAATCTTGTAGGGATAATTTTATATATATATATATATGTATATATATACATATGTGTGTATATTTAAAATAAAATAAGAGGTAGTATAGAATAGTCTATAAAGTGCTAAATTTATAATTTGTAATAAAGTTCAAATCCCAACTCTGACATTCTAGCTCTTATATCATGGGCATGTCAATTTAGCGTTTTGAACCTAGAGTAAACATATAAAACTATAAGCTACAGATTTTCTGTGATGTGAATCAGTCAATTCGTAAACAAGCATTTGGTGAAAAAGTTCCTGTGTACCAGATTCCCTGCTAAGTATTAGACATACATAATAAAAATAAAACCAAAAAAACCCAATTTATCCTCAATGAACTTACATTTTCATATGGGAAGTTGTATGTAAATAACAAGTTAAGTACACAATAGAGAGACGATCATTTCAGGCGTAAAAGAAAGCACTGAGAGAAGTAACATTTAAAGGGATGTTTATTGTATCCTACTGAAGGTGAGCTTTGAGGTAAGCTTTGAAGGAAACCAGACAAATGAAGAGACTGAGGGGATAAAGCAAAATGTTCTAGATAATAACAGCAAACAAAGACACAAAACTGGAGATGGAGTGTCTGGGAGAGAAACAATGTAGCTGACTCATAAGTGGGTGGAATAAAGAAAAACCTAAGTAGACTTGAAAGGCAGTAAGCAGTCAAGTTATGAAGAGTTTAAAAAACCAAAAGAATATGTAGGGTTAAGAATATGGAGACAAGGATAATACTGAAGTTTGAGTCTGGTGACTGGGAGGGTGATAGTGACTCAACAGTGATAGGAAAGTCCCCCCAGCGAAGAGGGAAAGGTTTGGAAGGGAAAAATAATGAATTCTGTTGTAGGGTGAGTTTGGGATGCCCACAGATCCTTCATTTTGAGATATTCCAAAGGCAGCTGGTGATTCAAGAATGTTTCTCAGATTATCTGCATGGAGATAATTGAGCAATGGGATGGCATATGAGCCAATCTATACATTAGGAAAATTATCTTTCCAATTTATATAGTAGAGAATGGAGGAAATGATAGCCCAGATAGAGGCGGTAGTGATTATTATCATAAGTGATTATTATATTATTACAAATAATAAAAGATTGAACTAGAGTCTATAAAGAAGGGATCAGAAAATTGGAAAATGATATGTCAGAAATTCAGCATAGACCTGCATCTCACACTACATATCAAAATACGATCAAAATGGGTAGCTGATTTGATACTATAAACAAGTTAAGAGAACAAGGTATAATTTATCTATCAAATCTTTGGAGAAGAAAGGAATTTATGACCAAAGAAGAACTAGAGAACATTATGAAAGGGAGAATGGGCAACTTTGATTACATTAAATTAAAAAGATTTTGCATAAACAAAATCTGCAGAAACAAAATTAAAAGGGAAGAATGAAGCTGAGAAAAAAATTTTACAGACATTTCTAATAAAGGTCTTATTTCGAAAATATATAAAGAACTGTGTTAAATTTTTAAGAATACAAGTCATCCCCCAGTTGATAAATGGTCAAAGGAAATGAACAGACAAATTTCAAATGACAAAACTAAAACCATCTAAAGTCATATGAAAAAATGCTCTTATTCAGTATTGATTAAAGAAATGCAAATTAGAATACCTCACATCTCTCAGATTGGCTAAAATGACAGGAAAAGTTAATGATAATGTGGAGGAGATGTGGGAAAAATGGGAAACTAATGCATTGTTGGTGAAGTTATGAAATGATTAAACCATTCTGGAGAGCAATTTGGAACTATGCCCAAAGGATGCCACTATTGAGTCTGTATCCCAAGAAAATTATAAAAGAGGGAAAAGAACCTATATGTGCAAAAATGTTTGTAGCACCTCTTTGTGCGGTAGCGAAAAATTGTAAAATGAGTAGATGCCCATCAATTGGGGAATGGCTGAATAAACTGTGGTATATAAAGGTAATGGGATGTTATTCTTATATTAAAAAATGATGAACAAGCTGATTTTAGAAAGGCCAGGAGAAATGGACATGCACTGATGCTGAGTAAAACAAGCAGAACCAGGAGTACATTGTACACAATAACAGCAAGAATGTGTGATGATCAGCTATGAAAGAATTGGTTCTTCTTCTCAGTGGTTCAATGATCCACAGCAATTCCAATAGACTGGACAGAAAATGTCATCCAGAAAAAGAACTGTGGAAATTAAATATAAATCAACATGTACTATATTCATTTCTTTTTTTCTCTCCCATGTTTTTTTTTTCCTTTTGTTCTGATTTTTTTCTCCCAACATGATTCATAAAGCAATGGATATTAAAATAAATAAATTTAAAACATAAAAAAATACAAGAAGTGACCCTCTAAAAGGTGATTTCCATTGAACATTATATGCAAAAACTATTATATAAGTATAGTGACATGATATTTCCCGGGCAGCAAAATTATAGTATTAGTAAGATAGTTGGTATGTGTAATTAATATTTGAGTTGACCTAGCAATTCAGCTTGGCCCTGAGACAATCTGGGGATAGTACAAATGAGAAAATATTCCACATTTGGGAATGACTTATGTAAAGGAGTCAAATTACCCTACACACAGATAGGGAATAAGCTAGATTTAACTCAGCAATGTGAGACCATGTTACAATCAAGTTTGTTTATATAGATGCAAAAATATTTAATTATGTTACAAATGTTTTTGTCACTGTGATTTTTTTAATTACTGCAATAGGTTGTCATTCCTACTGAAATTTGGTCCCTAAGTAAGTGTCTTAGGGAATTTGAACTTTGCTATTTAATATTTCATCTAAAAAGAAGAAATTTAATAAGTACAAATGTGAAGTACTATATTTTGTTCAAAAAAACAAGTTCACAAGTATCGAATGGAGAAGCCATGGCTAAATCATGATTTGGCAAAAAGAGTATCTGGTAATTTAGTGGATCCTAAATTTTATATAAATTGACAATGTGATAGGAGAGTAAAAATACTAACAATTTCAGGCAACATTTGAAGAGTCACAAAGTCTAAAACAAAGAATGTCAAAGGCTCAGGCAGTATCTAATCCAAAAGTATAGTTTCTTTAATTAATAACTGTTGTTTTTATTAAAAGCTGTTAAAGCATCAAACCAGCATCTGCCAGTCCTGACAAAATTTGACAAATGGATATATTCATTGCCCAAACCTGGAATTTTTGGTTTCATATACAAAGTCAATAAAGATTAGTCCAATGCATTTTTCATTCATTCATTTATTCATTTTTAGTAAAAAAAATTTTTTGATGGTTTAATGAGTGCATGAATGAATAGATAGATGGATAGACAAAAGATTGAATGAATTCAAGTCCTTTAACTTCAGTGACCAAAAAGACATCCTTGAAAATCATCACTATGGTAGACTCTTTTTTCTTTGCATGAATTAATGGTATATCAGAAAGTTATTAATCTCTGTGTCACTTAGGTGTTTTGTTTTTCTAAAAAACCTACAATAATACTTTCACACATGCTAATTAGGAGACAGTCTGTTACATTAAAACAATTGCTATCTTTTGTTACATCTTAAAGTTAGCTAAGGAAGATATTTCTTTTTCTCTTTTATTATAGCTTTTTATTTACAAGATATATGCATGGGTAATGTTTCAGCATTGACAATTGCAAAACCTTTTGTAAGGAAGATATTTCAAATGGTATAGATGTGATTGCCCCATCAAATATTTATTCAGGTTAAGCAAACTGTGTAAAAATACTTTTCCCTTTTTAAAAAGAGCATTCCCAAGCTTGGCCATGGCCACAGAAAGGTGACTAGGATGTTCAGAGTCCCTAAAAACACGTCATGTTGAAAGAATGTTTAGCAAAGAGAAGACATGAAAGATAAAATCATTGATCTACATATTAAATTGGTATGTAGACAAGGAATTGCATTTATCCTGCTTGGTCCCAAACATTCAAACAAGGAAGATACTGGGAGACAGCTTTCAGTTTTCTATAAGAGATTTCTAATCATTACAACTGCTGTACAATGGAACATTCTTTCTGATGATTTTTCTGTCACTGCAAATGTTTAAAGAAGTTTAGGTATCACTATAGCTCTTATAAACCTCCCCATCTTGCAAAAAAAAAATGTACTTTTGAAATTCTGAATTTAACAAACACCAAATAAAATGAGCATTTCCATATACAAAATAGACCACAGAAAGGATTGTACTTGAAACTGTGAATCTTGATTATGTACAGCTTGCAAGTAACTTTCACAGCCCTCTCCTTCTGGCTTTCCTTCTGTTTTATTCTGTCATTTAAAACTTTTTTCTTTTTAATTAAAAAGTATTAATTTCTCATTCATTCACCCTCCTTTCTCTCTCACTGTTCCATGGAGGAAGTGGGGCACATTTGGAGAGGACCAAAACCCTTACAACTAATATGCATAGTGGAGCATTCCTACATTGAGCATACACATGTGTGTCTCATTTTGCACCACAAATCTGTTACTTCTTTGTCAGGAAATGGATAACAGGTATCATTTTCAGGCTTCTGGAATTATGATTAGTCATTATGCTGAATCTTTCTAGGTTATTTGTCTTTATAATCTCTTTTTATTGTATAGATTGTTCTCCTGGCTTTTTGCACATTTCTTTCTATATCACTTTGCACAGATTTTACCAAACTTCTCTCAAACTATTCCTTTTATACATTTTAATAGTATTTTATTAACATATAGTTAGTATTTTAGCATAGTATAGTATTTTATTTTTCAAATACATGAGGTCAGTTTTTTCAACATTCATTTTTTAATTAAAGCTTTTTTACCCTTACAAAACCTTGTGTTCTAATTTTCCCTCCCTTCTGACTCCCCGCCTTCTTCCCTAGACAGCAAATGATCTAATGTATATTAAACACAACATTTATTTTTGTAAAACTTTGGGTTTTGATTTTTTTCTCTCTCTTTCCTTCCCTTTCCTCCCTCCTTTCCGAGACAGTAAGCAATTTGATAAAGGTTAAATATGTCAAAGGCATTTTTAAAATAGCACTTTGCTTTTTCTCCAACTACCTATTAAAACAATTTTAAAAGCACATTTTTAAAATTATCACTTTCAAATTTTATCTTGCCTCCTCATTTACCCCTTGATAGTAATTTAACATAGTTTGTGCACATGCTATCATGTAAAACATTTTCATATTAGTCATTTTGTCCAAGTAAATTCGAGTCAAAAAAAAATAAAGTGAACAATAATGTGTTTCAGTGTGTATTCAGACAGTGTCAATTCTTTCCAGAGAGGCAGTTAGCATGTTTTGTCATGAATCCTTCAGGATTGTCTTGGATCACTTGTATTTCTGAGAATAAGTAAATTTTGCACAGTTCTTCATCATACAATATTTTTGTTACTGTATGCAACATTATCTTGGCTCTTCTTATTTCACTTTGTATCAGTTCATGTAAATCTTTCCAGATTTATCTGAAATGATACCACTTGCGATTTTTTATAGCAAAGTAATATTCTGTCATAATCATATACCACAATTTGTTTATCCATAGCCCAATTGATGAACATCCTTCAATTCTTAGCCACCATAAAAAGTGCTGCTAAAAATATTTTTGCACAAATATTTTTGATGTCTTTGGAGTTGTCATATGCATTTTTAGCTTTTTATTTTCAAAATGTATGCATAGTTTTCAACATTCACTATTGCAAAACCTTGTGTACCAATTTTTTGTTCCTCCTTTCCCCCCACTACCTCCCTTAGACAGCAAGTATGTTAACCATGTGTAATTCTTATATACATATTTCTGTAATTATGCTGCACAAGAAAAATCAGATCAAAAAAAGGAAAAGAAGTAAAAAAGAAAACAAAAAGCAAGCAACAACAAAAAGGTGAAAATACTATGCTGTGATTCACATTCAATCCCTGCAGTCCTTTCTTTATATGCAGATGACTCTCTCCATCACAACACCATTGGAACTGGCCTGAATCATTTCAATGTTGAAAAGAGCCTCGTTCATCAGAATTGATAATCATATAATCTTGCTGTTATTGTTGCCTTGTATAATGATCTCCTGATTCTGCTCATTTCACTTAGCATGAGTTCATGTAAGTCTCTCCAGGCCTTTCTGAAATCATCCTGCTGATTGTTTCTTACACAACAATAATATTCCATAACATTCATATACCATCATTTATTTAGCCATTCTCCACTTGATGGGCATCAATTCAGTTTCCAATTTCTTGATACTACAAAAAGGGCTGCCACAATATGTATGAACATACTTGCTTTTCTTTTTTTATGATCTCTTTGAAATACAGGCCCAGGAAGCCCTCTTTGTAGTGGCTAGAAACTGGAAACTGAGTGGATGCCCATCAATTGGAGAATGGCTGAATAAATTGTGGTATATGAATACAATGGAATATTATTGTTCTGTAAGAAATGACCAACAGGATGATTTCAGAAAGGCCTAGAGAGACTTACACGAACTGATGCTAAGTGAAACAAGCAGGACCAGGAGATCATTATATACTTCAACAACAATACTATATAATGACCAGTTCTGATGGCCCTGGCCATCCTCAGCAATGAGATCAATCAAATCATTTCCAATGGAGCAGTAATGAACTGAACCAGCTACGCCCAGAGAAAGAACTCTGGGAGATGACTAAAAACCATTACATTGAATTCCCAATCCTTATATTTATGCACACCTGCATTTTTGATTTCCTTCACAAGCTAATTGTACAATATTTCAGAGTCTGATTCTTTTTGTACAGCAAAATAACGTTTTGGTCATGTATACTTATTGTGTATCTAATTTATATTTTAATATATTTAACATCTACTGGTCATCCTGCCATCTAGGGGAGGGGGTGGGGGGGTAAGAGGTGAAAAATTGGAACAAGAGGTTTGGCAATTGTTAATGCTGTAAAGTTACCCATACATATAACCTGTAAATAAAAAGCTATTAAATTAAAAAAAAGAAATACAGGCCCAGAAAAGAAATTGTTGAATCCAAGTTTGATAGCTCTTTGGGTGTACTTCCAATTGCTCTTCAGAATAGTTGGATCACTTCACAACTTCACTAACAATGTATTAGTGGCCCAGTTTTCTCACATCCCTTCTAATATTTGTCATTATCTTTTCCTGTCATCTTAGCCAGTTTGAAAGATGTAAAGTGTAATCCTGGAGAAACTGAAGAAGGATAGAGATTAGAGAGTTATAATATTTTATTTGAAAGGGAGAGATTTACTGGGACCAAATGGATCCATGGTTTGGTCCCAGGGCTGAATGAGACTATCGTCTCCAAGAATCCAGCCAACAATGAGAGCTCTCAATGACCTATATACACGTGGCTCAGACTTAGGGGGTAGACTGAGGAGGGGGCTGAGTCAGGTACTGAGAGTGGGACTCTGACAATCAGGTTCTGACAGGGTGAGGGGAGACATGGGGGAAGGAAACTTGGAAATGGGGAGAGGCATCTTGATAAGATGGTATCTGACATTCTGGTAGTTTGGGATGGGGAGAGGCATTCTGATATTCTAAAACATAAAATTTTTTATCCTTATCAAATATTCTGATAAAGAGGGAGGGGAGGTTTTGCAGAACTGAGCTTTGAGAAGCAGGGAAACTGAGTCAGGACTGGGTGAGGATAATTATGGAAACTGGAAACTGTGGCAAACAACAGTGGTACCTCAGAGTTGTCTTAATTTGCATTTCTCCAAATCAACAGTGATTTAGAGCATTTTTTCAGATGACTAAAATGGTTTTAATTTTTTCGTCTGAAAATTGTCTGTTTATATCCTTTTAACCATTTATGATTTGGAGAATGGCTTTTATTCTTATAAATTTGAGTCAATTCACCATATATTTATAAAATGAGGCTTTTCGTATAAAATATAAATATATATTGAATATAAAAGTTTCCCCCCCCAGTTTTCTGCTTCCCTTCTTCTCAGAATTGGTTTTAAATTTTTTAACTCAATATAATCAAAATTATCATAATATATATATATATATATATTCATTGTTCAATTAATTGTTCAATTCAATAATTGAAGAATTGAATAATATATAATATTAATATATAATAATTGAACAAGCTATTAATCAAGTCCCTAAGAAAAAATCTTCATGGTCAGATGATTTACAAGTAAATTCTACCAAATATTTAAAGAACAATTAATCCCAATAGTATGCAAAGTATTTGGAAAAATAGGGAAAGAAGAAATACTCCCAAATTCCTTTGTGACACAGATATGGTGCTGATACCTAAACCAGATAGGGTGAAAATAGAGAAAGAAAATTATAGACTAATTTTATATAATTGATTATATATAATATATATATATATATAAATATATGCATATATAATATATATATATTATATATAATCAATTATCACAATACTTTCCCTCATATTAAACTAGCCCTATATTCCTGGTATAAATCTTAGTTGGTCATGGTGTATTAACCTGGTAATAACTTGCAATAATTTCTTTGCTAATATTTTATTTAAGATTTTTTTGCATCAATCTCATAAGGGAAAATTGGTCTATAATGATTGAACTGCCAAAATATTTATTAATTGTTGCATTTCACCTTAGAATAAGTTCTCCAGTAGATTGCCAGAAGAGAACTATCCAAGGCCCTTATATTATGCTGCTTGCTTTATTGAAAGTCAAGATCTTCTTTTGCTTCTTTTCCTCCAAATAGGGATGATGTTTAAGTGGTGGCAAATGAATGTTGCCAACATAAACTGATTTTAGCAGGTCACAGCTGGCGGGAAATTGCCTTGGGAAGGATCTTTTGTAGGGTTAGGGATAAGATAAGGATCATTCAACACCACAAACCATTCTATCTTTCATGAGACAAAGAAAAGTCTTGCTTTAGTTGCTAGTATAGCGTTGGCCACCATCTATATCCTGGCAACTTCTTTGAAATTCTACCCATATGAAACCTAAACATTTTTCCTTTGTAATTATAGCTACTCTTTCAGACCTGGTTCTTCCCTTGTAATGTGGCCTACCTCACATGATCCCATGGCTAATAAATGGTGAAAACAAAATTTGAATGCAGGCCTTCTCAACTCTAAATCCTATTCTTTGCCATGCTTCCTGTCCATCAACAAACTTCTTAAAAGAAAGAAATATATATTTTTTCTTTTTGTATTTCTAGTGCTGAGAACCGTGCCCTTGAACTTTTGGAAAAATTGAATTTGTTGACTATTTGGTCCATTTTTTGTTGTGTGCACTTATATTTTAAAAGATATGATTTTGGAACAAAGACAAGTAGAAAAAGGTAACAGTAGATGCTGTGGAACCCCTTTCTGCTCCTATGGAATGTGTGTATGTGGGAGGGAAAAGGTTCTAAAAATAGTGATTTTTAGACTACTTGGAAACATTAACTTAGTGTATTGTCAATACGAGATTCTTGTTAACATAACACTGGAAGAGTTGAATAATATCTATACTGATATCCATGTTATAAGTGAAATCAAAAATTTTAGGGACAAGGAAATATTGTTCATAAATTCTCCTTGGAGATTTAATAAAGGATTTATGGATTTCATTTTACAATTCATCAAAAGGAAACAAGAAATATAAGTTAATAAAACAATTGACCATCTTGTCCTAGAATACTCATGATGAGCAAAATGAACAAACAAAAAACAACCATGACAATAATTGCAATTGGTTTGGCAATAGTTTTTGCAAAGAATTGGAAGGTAGAGATATTCTGTGAAAAACTGGGCAAGGCATCCATATTGAATCATCATTTTATATTCAGCGAATTTAATTTATAACTGGGGGAAAATGAAAAATATGTTGAATGATGTACATAAAAGGTCACATTATAAGCAAATTAGAGGAACAAGGAAGAAATTACCTTTTTGATAGATGGCTAAGAGTTCAGAATGCAAATCCAACCAAAGTTGCTAAAATTAGAAGGAAAACAGGTAGTTAGAGGAAAAAAGAAAACAAGAGGAAAAACCTTTGTAGAGTTTGTCTGATAAAGATTTTGTACCCATAATATATAACGAACTAATTTAAATTTATAAAAATCAGAGCTATTTCTTATTAGAGAATTGGTCAAATGATATGAATAGGCAGTTATGTAATAAAGAAATCTAAGCTATGAAAAGCCATACAAATGCTCCAAATAATTGATAATGACAGACATGCAAATTAAAACAACTCTGAGGTTTTGCCATTAAATTACCAAAGATGACAAAAGAGAAAAATGAAAAAAAAATTGGAGGGGCTATAGAATAATGGCACATTAATTCCTTTGTTGAAATTCTAAATTGGTCTAGATGTTCTGGTAAATAATTTGGAACTATGTCCAGAAAATTTCTAAAATGTGCATGTCCTTTGACCCTGCTATTTTCCTACTAAGTATCTACCTTAAGAAATCAAAAAAAGAAGATTCTTTATGTACAAAACTATTTATAGCAGCTCTTTTTATTTTATTTTCTGCATTTAATAGTATTTTATTATTCCAAATACATGTAAAAATAGTTTTCAACATTCATTTTTGTAAGACTTGGTGTTCCAAATTTTTCTTCCTCTCTTCCTTACTTCTACCTTTCTTAAGACAGATATCAATCAGATATAAGTTCAACACAGGCAATCTTTTTAAACATAGTTTCGTACTTGTCATGTTGTATAAGACAAATCAGAAGAAAAAGGAAAAAAAAAACAAACAAAAAAATTAAAACACTATGCTTCAATCTACATTCATTCTTCATAGTTCTCTCTCTGGATGAGGATGGCATTTTCCAAACCAAATCAAGATTGTCTTGAATTACCAAATAGCTGAGAAGAGCTAAGTCCATTACAGCTGATTATCACATAATGCTGTTACTGTTTACAGTCTTTTTTTTCCTGGTTCTTCTCATTTCACTCAGCATCAGTTCATGCAAGTCTTTCTAGGCTTTGAGGCACTGCTAGATCGAATTGTAAGCACAGTTTTCTAGTTCTTTGGGCATACAATAATTCTTTTTATTTTGGAAAAACTTTGAAAATTCAGGAGGTGCACATTTATTAGGAAATGGTTGAACAAAATAAGGTACAGAAAGGTAATGGAATATTTTGCACCACAGGAAAGGACTTAGGTCAAATGCCAGGAGTCCCTCCTAGTTGCCCCAGCTCCAAGTGCCTTCATATCTACTCTGTTTATATCTTGTATATTCATATATATAAATACTGACTGTTCTGTGAGTGGAGTCTATTTAGGATTTTTTGTCTTTGTTTTCCAAGTAATTTGCCTAGGGCCTAATATATAAGGAACAATTAATAAATGTTTTCTAATTGATTGATCTGCAAAAGAGATGCTAATATTACCCCATTTACCCAGATATAGAGTTCTATAAATCCTAAAACATTGTAAAAATGTGAGCATTGTTTCTTTTAAGAAAGTCTTGACTGACTTAGAGATTGAATAGGAAGGGAAAAAAAAGACATATCAACTTAACATTGCAAAATTGAACTCCCTCCCTTGCCACTTCATCAATTTACTCTTTCTCTACCACCCCTACCCCTTATCAAGTATTGCCAATATTTTTTATTTACTCACTTAACTTCTTTATTGTTAACAAACATAAGATAACTCAATTAAATAAGAGATGACAGGGAAGACAAAACAAAAGCCCAGAGTACTTTGCATTTCAGTCGGCTCTACCTGTTTGTTGTCAGGAATAGGGAAGAATAAGATATTTACCTCTCCTGTTTCCTTTACTTTATAGCTCTATGTAGATGGAGGGATGACATAAGTCATCAACACATATACACTTTTTATAAACATCAATGTATTTTACATTTTAAAAATTCAATTCAACAACTTTTAAAATGCACACTATTTTGACCTCTGCCACCATCAGGGATTTTTAAAAGCAGAAAACAAAGTCAATAAAGATACTGTTGTCTTATTCTTTTTTATATCCTTCCACATAGCCTTGCACAGTCCCCAGCATATATTAACCCTTGACAACTATTTGTTGATAGGATTACAAGATTAGA
This sequence comes from Sarcophilus harrisii, assembly GCF_902635505.1. NCBI lineage: Eukaryota > Metazoa > Chordata > Mammalia > Dasyuromorphia > Dasyuridae > Sarcophilus > Sarcophilus harrisii. The sequence continues at coordinate 626,591,777 of NC_045426.1, read as the reverse complement.
AGCTGAATGTGACTTTATAATTATCTAATTAAATACTTTTATTTTATGTAAGAAGAGGTGTGATGGAATGACATTAAATAGCAAAACTGAGAATGCAACCCAGATCATCTGACTCTATAATTTGGGCTCTGCAATTATCCATAGTGTTGTTGAAGAACTAGCTAAGATTTATAAAGTTATACTTTAATTAAACTTATTAAAATGTATTTTAAATTCAATTTTATGTTAAATGCATTTTAGGGCACTCTACTATATGAAGTAGTTGACCTGGATTCAAATCCTTTACTATTTAACACTTTGTGATACTTAACTTTGCTGTGTCCTAGGTCTTTATAACTCTAAGGGGTTGAATTTAGTAGCTTCTACTACCCTTTGGATCAATTAATGACCCAAGCATTGCAGCTCACAGAACACTGAATAATTATATTTTATAAGAAATACATAAACAGTAAGAGTAAAGATGAAAGAAAGAAAGAGTGGAATTTCAAGGCTAAGTAAAGGATTAGACAAAGAGACATCTTTAGTTATCATCAAATCATACATTTTTTCACCATGAGCATGGATAGAATATAAACTAGGCATGTATGTTATTTTAAAGAGTGTCCAAAAATGGTTTAGTGCAATAGTAAGCCTTAATAACTTCAAAAGTATAGAAGCAATCTACTTTGAAAAAAATTGAAAGGTTACTTATTTAAATGTAAAAATATTTATGTATTTCTTATTAAAATTTACCATATGCACTGTCATGTGCTATATATTACTCTAGTCAATCTCTTTGTTTGCTTGGCTTCTCCTCTTTCTTGACTAGTCATAATTGAGTCACTTCCCTTGATTATTTTTTTATTCAGTTGATAATTAAATTTCTATATAGAGTCTCCTTATAATGGGAAATGAATTTTCTTTTTACTAAAGTTATGGACTTAATTTTAACTAACCAGAGAAGGAAGTTAACTTTTTTATTAGAATTTATCATCTTCAATCAAAGAGACCGAAACAAGGAATTTTAAAATAAAACTCTATTCAAAATTCATAGTCAAATAAATATAAAAGATGTGTAAATAATAAAACTCCCAAATTTCTTTATTACTTATAGCATGTATGCCTGAGATTATTAAAGCTTAAAACTATACCAAGACTTTTGAGATACCCTCTATATACCCAAATATTTTTTCTTTCCTATTAAAATGTAAGATTCTTAAGAATAAAGACTGTTTAATTTTTCTTTGTATTTCTTGTGCCAAGTACAATTCCTGGAATATGACTGTCACTTAATCAGTGCTTGCAGATTTATTGAACAATTTCTAGTCCACCTGAGGAATGAATGCTTTACACAGTCTATGTTCTCCACTGACTCATAAAGCTATTCCTAGAACTAGATCCTCATTGTGAAATAATGAACTAGCAAACAATATGCATTTATAGGCCAGAATGTTGAACCAACGGTAAGTGGTCTGCTTTGGCAAAGATACTTAAATATAACACTTGGTCTAATCCTGGGTCTAATTTATCATCCCCATTTAGTGTTTGTAGCTTAAGACACCAAAAGATTAAGAATAAGAAAAATAATCTTGTTTTGGAGTTTCTAAAGTTCAATCATCAGGTCCTGAGGGTGATCTGTATAGATCTAGGGAAAAAAGACTAGTTTATTTTTCAGCATTATGGAAACAGACTACATTGAGAGCTAGATATTACCTTACAAATCATTCAGTCTAAAATTTTCAATTTAATCATAAAGAAATTGTAGATTAGAGAAATGACATAGGATAAAGAAAAGAAAAAAAATCAGAATCTAGAGATAGGATATTCAATTAGAGATGAATTATGTTATGTACTATCAAATGAGATTACCAAATTGATGAGATTACAGATCCATGTGATTTTTTATTTTAGGACTATATTCATTAGCAGTTTTCCTTATATTTATGTTTTAACAATTAATTCTTAGTTATAAATAAATCTATTTTGATAATAAATGTGTATCCAAAATATATTTATGTAAATTTATATCTGAAGAAAATTTAATCATAACTTAGCACAAATTTGATAAAGTACTTTCTTCTCAATAAGCTTTGAAAAACTGACTGACCATTCAGTTCTAAATCTAAACTTGTGACTATGTTGTGTCATGCAAGCAGCCAGAAGACTCCAAATGCTAACAATGCCTCATATTCCTCATGAAATTCAAACTCTCTTTCTTTTTCTAGTATTCGAAACTTCTTACTGCCCAGGCTTTGCTTCCTTCCATTTTCCTCAAGCACTGTGACTTTCTAGTATAGTGAATCGTATTTAGTGATTTGGGAACTTCTTAGAACATTTGCAATAATGGTACATGGGGTTTGTGTTAAAATATTTAATGATAATTTAAGCAGTTAATAATTATCTATTTATTTTGTAAATATATTATTTACTTTGTGACAGAAATGTGTGGATATTTTAAGCATTCATTATAGGTTAGATTTTGTTCTGATACCCAACAATTTTCATGCTTGTACAGTAATTACATCAAAGCCAGATCACTTATGACAGTGCAATGTATTCTTGCAATTTCTCAATCTATCACCAATTTTTAAAAAAAAAATTATAAAATGGGGTAGCGAGGTGGTACAGTGGATAGAGCACCAGCCCTGAAGTCAGGAGATTCCGAGTTCAAATTTGGTCTCGGACACTTAGCATTTCCTAGCTGTGTGACCCTGGGCAAGTCACTTAATCCCAACTGCCCCAACAAAAACAAAAAAAAAGAAAAAAAAATTTATAAAATGGCCCCAAGAGTTAGATATTCAAGAACAATCTGATTCTCAATGGATAGTCACACATAAACATAACTACATTTATATTATATACATTGAATCAAAATAGCTCTCTTATTCCTATTACATTGTAATCATATGTGATTAATATTTTTATACTTGAAGAATAGATGCAGGCAGTTGAAAAACATCGTGGTTGAATATGCTCATTATAAATCATCTTGAAGTCATCACTGACCATCACAAATGTTTTGAAGAAATAAATCTTATATTGACTCTCATTTTAGTGGTAAAGCTCTTTTCTGATTTAAAATTAGTTTTGCTTTATGTCACTATATTTCTATCAGAGAAAATTTCAAATGAAATGGTTGACAATTCTGATTAATCATTGAGTAGATTGAATTTTTTTTTGACTTGGCCAAAGAGATCATTTTTTGCCTCATTTTTTAAAATCTAGTCTTAATCACTGAAATGGTGTGATTTCAGTCAAATGGGAGATTTATGTTACTCTATTTTTCTATCAGGGAGATTTTCAAATGAAATGGAGATTTTCAAATGAAATGGTTGGCAACACTGGTTAGTCATTCAGTAGACTGAATTTTTTTTTTAATTGGTAAAGGAAATCAATCTTTGCCTTATTTTTTATCTAGCCTTAATCACTGAAAATCAAACTTTAGTGGCTTCAGTCTAATTTAGTTTAAAAAGGCTAAAGTCTCTCAGTACGTCTGGGGCCATTTCATTCATGCTTATCTGGATCTTGCCACTGGACCCAGATGTTCTGGAAGAAAAAGTGTGACTGGTTACTTTGCCCAGTCCTCTCTTACCTCAATCCAATTTACTTGTATGCCATGACATAACTTTCCTGACATCTTCCTCCTCTTCAAGAACAAAAGATAAAGCAGCAGCAGTACCAGCAATAACAACAATGTGAGAATATAGTCAATATTCCAGTGGTTTAGAAATTTTTTTTTAAAATCTTAATTTTTTGAGAAAATTACTTCTCAAATTTTTCTCAACAAAGTTTAGTTTATATAAAAAGAAATATATGTAATTGTACTGAAATACATTTATCATGCAGTACAGTACTAGAAAAGTATATCACAATTATATATTCATTTTCATTGATTAGTTGACTAAAATTTTTCATTGGTTAGTTGACTAAAAATGAAAAAAAACCCTTCTATTAGCAAGAGATCTGGTAAAATCCTCCTACCATTTTTTCTACCACATGTTTATTTGAGCAAGTATTTTCACTTTATGTCTGCTTTAAATCAAAATACAGAAATGAAATTGATGTGGAAACAAATTTAAAACTGTCTTTGTCTAGTATTGTGTCAAATATTTCAAACTTTTGTTCAACTGGAAAAGTCCAATATAGTAATTAAGTATATACACAAACCATATGATTATTATATTATGTTAAACCCTTTCCAAGTTATAATTTACTTAATTAAAACGGTATTTATATTCAACAAAATTTATAAAATATATAAATTTAATATGAAGACTTGCAAAACATAGTCATATGAGGTTTTACTGGATTAATTCTTTTAATTTATAAAAAATATCTCACATAAAATATTTGTTATTATTTTATCATTAGAGTTTTATAATTTTATAGTTAGAGCTTTCATAATTAGAGGGAGAAAAAAGTTTGTATTTTATAATTATAAAACATAAATTTTAACTTGTGGCTTTTGGGGCAAAAATTCTCATTATAGATATTAAGAGCACTTAATGAATATATCTAAAATAATATTGTGAACAGTATATGAAGTTGCCCTGGGAGTTTCACAGCACATTTTTTGGATATTGTTGAAAGGATTTTACAGAGCAAAAACCATTGGAAACCAACATTCGAGCACTGACACTGCTGACTTGTACACTGACTCTTCTTTCTGACTTCTCTACTCGGCTCCCCATATCCTAGTTAATTTATTCCTGGCTCAGCATAATCATTCTGATTGTTCTGGTCCAAATGCCAAAAAAGAACTTATTGCTTCTGAATTTCTCCGATAGGTGATCTTATTAAAAGATTCTTTTCTTCAACCCAACACCTAAATGTAAAAAGAAAATTTTAATTAGAGACATAAATTATAAATATTTTCATTTCTCCTATGTTTTAACATCTATAATCAAAGTTTAGAATTATTATGAAAAAAGCCTGGGCTTCAGAGTAAAAGCTTCTATTAAATGTCTGAGTGTTTGATCCTGGGATAACAATTTCATCTTCTTCATCTTTTTCTTCATCTATAAAATAAGTGGGTTAGGGTAGATGATCCTTAAGGTCCTTTGTTGTTGTTTGGATGTTTCAGTTATGACCTACTCTTCCTGACTCCATTTGGAATTTTCTTCACAAAGATATTTCAATGGTTTGCCATTGCCTTTTATAACTCATTTAACAGATGAAGAAACTGAAGAAAATAGTTAAGCGACTTGCCCAGAGTCATACAGCTAATAAGTGTCTGAGGCAGAATTTGAAATGAAGAAGATTAATTTTCCTCACCTCAGGCACTATGGTGCCATTTAATTATCCTACCCAGCTCTAAATATTATGATTCATAGGATTCTATGATTACTAAAAAGTAATGGTAAAGTGATACAAATGATGAAAAAAATATCAAAATTTGGAGTTAGAAAGCATGGGATAGAATCCTGACTCTGCCACTTATTCTCTGTGTGACTTATATCAGGTGTCAAGCAATTCTCCCTACCTCTCAGGAGAGGTATATTCAGAGACTATTGGTCAAAGGTTAAAAAAAAAAATCTGAAAGCAAAGAGATTTATGAGTGTCTAAGGTGTCTGCTCTCACTACCAGCAGATTCATCTTTCTAACCTAGAGATCTGATTTTTACAACCTTTTAGATCCACTTAAGAAAAACATCTGATTAGCATCATTTTGTGGCAGCTAAGGATAAAAAAGCTAAATAAAGCATTTCACAGGAAAGGGAAGAGCAGAATCAGCCAAGGAAGAAAGGAAGAGTATTTGGAATGCAAGGATTTGTTATCAGAATAACAAAATAATCCTTGTTCAAAAGTAAGAGATAAGGGAAAGACATGAAATACTTTTTTTTAATAGCTTTTTATTTACAAGTTATATGCATGGGTAATTTTACAGCATTGACAATTGCCAAACCTTTTGTTCCACTTTTCCCCTGCTTCCCCCTATTCCCTCCTCTTGATGGCAGGTTGACCAATACATGTTAAATATATACAGTATACGTATACATGTCTTAACAGTTATTTTGCTGTACAGAAAGAATCAGACTTTGAAATAGTGTACTATTAGCCTGTGAAGGAAATTAAAAATGAAGGCAGACAAAAACATAGGGATTGGGAATTCTATGTAATGGTTCATAGTCATCTCCCAGAGTTCTTTCACTGGGTGTAGCTGGTTCAGTTCATTACTGCTCTATTGGAACTGATTTGGTTCATCTTATTATTGAAGAGGGCCAGGTCCATTAGAATTGATCATCATATAGTACTGCTGTTGAAGTATATAATGATCTCCTGGTTCTGCTCATTTCATTCAGCATCAGATGAAATACTTTTTAAAAATTTGAAAGTTCTTGTAGACATACCTGAAGGGTCTCATCCAAAGTTGTTAGAACAGTGTATAAAACTATTTACTTTGCTGAATGTGTTGAGGACTTTCTAATTTTAAGCCATCAAGTGATTGGGGAGATTTCTACAGGTTTAATTATTGCAAAATAACTATGACTCCTATCCTTCCTTTCCTCTCCTTGGGAATAACTTTGTCTCTTTTGGGCTCTGATTATGTATTTATCAAATAAGGAAATTGTATTAATTGTTCTTTGAATTGTCCAGGAAATCTATATATAAAGAAAATGCTGATTTATTTATTGATATTTCCTGCTACAAACTCATATACAAATCTTCATTATAGTCTATTCAACCCAATTCAGCAACACATTAAAATTAGTCCTCTCACTCTACTGACAAACTTTTCCTTCTGACCTTCCAAGTCTTTTTGAATGTCTCTGGGCTGAAAGGTCTGGAAGCTACTAGGACTGCTGCTGATCTGGAGATGCCTAGTTCAGTCCCTACTTTGCTAAAACTGAAGCAAAAGCTGGACCCCTGCACTGGGACCACAGGTGGACTGCCACCATGTTGCCACAGACATTTCCTGCTGGTCTAAGTTGTCAACAGCTGGAAAATTGTTCTACTCCATTGTTTTGCATGTTCTGATGCTAAAATTCATTTAGAGTCGTTACTTAAAGGAACTTGGAGTGGTTTGGGGAAGAATACAGCAAGTTTCTGCCTTTATCTGTCTTCCTCTTCTACATCCAAGTCTCCAAGAAAAATAAAAATTGGTTTCAAGTTCTAGAAGAGTTCAAAAGGAATTTTAAAATTCAAGTAGGAGAGACAGAAAAAAATTCAGAAGACAAATAGGAGGGATACAAAAGAAAATACAAAAAATTAATGAGGAAAAGAATGTCTTAAAAAGGAAAACTGACCAATTGGAAAAGGAGATATAAAAACTCACTGAGGAAAATAATTCATTAAAAAGTAGAATTGAGCAAATGGAAGTTAATGATTTTATGGAAAAAATACAAAATAGCTCATTGGAAAAAACAACCTGGAAAATAGTCTTATGAGAGATAGTTTTGGAATTATTGGTCTACCCTTTAAGTCATCATCACAAAAAAGCCTGGACAGCATCTTTCAAGAAATTATCAAGGAAAACTGTCCTGATATTTTAGAACCAGAAAATAAAATAGAAATTAAAGTAATTTACTCATCAATTCCTGAAAGAGATCCCAAAAATAACTCTCAGAAATATTATAGTTAAGTTCTGGAACTTCCAGGTCAAGGAGAAAATATTGCAAGCATTCAGAAAGAAACAATTGAAGTATAATGGATCCAAAGTCAGGATAATACATGATTTAACAGCTTGTACATTAAAGGACTGGAGGGCTTGGAAAATGATATTCTGAAGAGCAATGGAGCTAGGATTACAACTATGAATTACCTAGCCAGCAAAACTAAATATAATAATCCTTCAGGGGAAAAGGTAGAAATTTAATGAAATATAGAATTTTTAAACATTTATGATGAAAAGACCAGACCAGAATAAAAACTTTGATTTTCAAATACAGAACTCATGAAAAGCATAAGGAGATAATCAGAAAAGTGGTATTATAAGGGACTTCATAGTGTTTAACTATTTACATTTCTACATGGAAGGATGATGCTTGTGCCTCATTGGAATTTTCTCATTATTATTGGAGTTAGAAAAAGTAATTATAGACAGAAGGCACAGATAGGAGCTGATTATGATGGGATAATATCTAAAAAAATCAAAATCAAGGGATGAGAGAGGAATGTATTGGGAGAAGGGAAAGGAATGTTGAATTGGTATAAATTATCTGCCTTAAAAGAGACAAAAAAAAGCTTTTACAATTAAGGGGAAGAGAAAATGAGTCAAATCTTACTCTCATCAGAATTGGCTCAAAGAGGAAATAACATACACACTCAATATGGATTTAAAAATCTATCTTACCTTGCATGAAATTAGAAGAGGAAGGGAATATGGGAAAGGAGAGAATAATAGAAGAAAGGGCATATTGGGGGAGGGAGTGATTAATAGCAAAAAACTTTTGAGGAGAGACAGGATGAAAGGAGAGAGCAATACACTAAATGGGGGAAGGGTAATACAGTTAGCAATAGTAGTAGAGAAAATAATTTTGAAGCAAGTTTTTTTAATAAGGCCTCATTTCTCAAACATATGGGGGATTGAATCAAATTAATAAAAATAAGAGCCATTCCCCAATTGATAAATATCAAAATATATGAACTATTCTCAATGAACTATAAAATCACGTATATATATCCTTTGACCTAACAATATTTTTACTAGACATTAATTGTAAAAAGATTTTTTTAAAAGGAAAAGGACCTATATGTACAAAAATATTTAAAACAATTCTCTTCTCAGGACAAAATACATAGAAACTGAAGGGATGCCCATCAATTGAAGAATGATTCAATAAATGTGAGATTGATGGAAAATTATTGTTCTGTAGGAAATGATAAGCAGAATGTTATCAGAAAAATCTAAAAACTCCTTCATTAACTCAAGCAAAGTGAAATGTATTGTGAACAAAGCAATAGCAATGTTGTGGGAGGATCAGCTATAAATGACTGCTATTCTCAGCAATTATCCATGACTAATCTGGGGGATTTATGATGAAAAAGAAAAAAAATTGATTGTATCTGAAAACAGATTGAAACATCCTCTCTCTCTCTCTCTCCCTCTCTCTCTCTCTCTCTCTCAATCTTTCTCTCCCTCTGTCTCTCTCTTTCTCTTTCTCTGTGTCTCTCTCTCTCCATTTTTCACTCTCTCTTTCTTTCTCTGCCTCGCTCTCTATGTCCTTTATTTTTCCTGAAAGTGGAGGGTTTGGATGAAAGATAACAAGTTCAATTTGGGATATGTTGAATTTAAATTGTCTATTTGACAGTGGTTGTTCATATTTCAGTTGTTCATACTTGTCAGGACCAATGACATCAGGAGATTGACCTCCTATATTTAGTTTAGTTGGATTTGCAAGTGAGTTGTGTTTGAGTGAGGCAGGTCCATGCAAAACCATTAGTCTCACTTTCTCCTCCAGAGTCTGGCCTAGTTTGCCTTTACAAAAGACTCAATCTACCTATTTACACTTGTTTTAAATCATCAAAATCCAAACAAAGAGCAATAATAGGCTAGTGCCAATTGGCAATATGGATCAATTCTAAATGTTCAATGTGCTGTTGGCAATGTGAGACTGGGAGTTTGGGAGAGAGGCTGGGGCTGGACAAGTAGACCTAAAAACCATTAGAATGGAAATAATAATTGCAAATGATAAGGTCATCAAGTGAAATAGCATAGTATTTCAAGAAGAAGAGGGTGATTGACAATGTGAAGGCTGCAGACAAGTCAAGAAGGATAAGAATTAAGAAAAGGCAATTTCTGTTTTGGCAATTAATTATTCATCATTTTTAAGAAAGAAATTTCAATTGAATGATGAACTTGGAAACCAGAATGTGTACTTAAGAAGAAAGAGAGAAAAAAGCAAGTGAAGGATACTGCTATAAATAAACTTTCCAAGTAGTTTCAACATGGAAGAGAGGAAATATAGTATGACAGTGGGAATGAACAGATCAAGTAAGGAGTTTTGAGAATAGGGGAGACATAGGCATTTTTGGAGGCAGTTGGGAAAGATCCATTGGATAGAAAGTGATTGAAGATCAGTGAAAGAGTAATTATGATAAATGAGGCTATTGTCAGGGAAGACAGATTGAAAGGTACATAGAGACGTCAGTCTTGGAAATCAGAAGGGTTGTGTCTTCATATGAATCAGGGCTGAAGGAAGAATTTGTTACTTAAGTTACCTGAGTGACATGAGATGAGAAACAGGGGGAAAAAGAAGCTCTTTACTAATGGATTCAACATTTTCAGTGAAAAATGATGTAAAATTCTTAGTTAAATTGGTAGGAAAATGTTGTGAGAAATTTGAGCAGGCATTTTAAAAAGTCTGGAAAAGTTACCATGATGAGTGGGAGAGTAAATTGATCAGGGAGATATGAAATAATTATCTTGCTTCAGTAAGGACCCAGTTCAGATTGTGCAACATAACCCAGACAGTATAATTTCATGGTTTTCTCCAGCTTAATCAACAGAACATGAATAGAAGCAGTAGAGATGGAAGTAATCTAAAGCTGAAGGTTAGTATATTATCTTTAAACAGATCAAAGAGATAAGAAACTTGAAAACTTGACAGAAGAGGTCAGTGTAATATTAAAATGGTTCTTCAAAAGGGTTTTAATGCCAAAGGAAGAAAGAATGGCCAGTTCAGGGTATTTGCAGGAATATTAATGTGTATTGAAGCCCCCTAGTATCAGGACAGTAGTTGAGAAGATAGAAAGACCATCAACCATTAAACTCATTGAGAAAGAAGAGATTATCCTGGAATTCCATACACAATAGTCACTGGAATCTTGATTGGCTGATAATTAACCTTAAAAGAGGAGAGATTAGTGAGTAATAACAGTAGAAGGAGAATTTGGAAGTCACAATGGAGAACAAGGACTATTCCAACATGACCACCTTGTCTGGGATTATGATTGAAAATGAAACCAGTACTAGAAAGAGTAGCCAGGGAAGCTGTGTCATCAGAAGAGTTTTAATTGGTGTGTAACATTGATAAACTCTTTATTTCATGCAAAAAACTCTTCTTACCTTGAAGATTCAGATATGATTTTTCTATATTTGGTACATAATTCATTTCTTTTGAGGTGTTATCATTGGAGAAATTTGTAGAAAGAAACAGTGTCAAATGCTATAGAAAGAGCACTGAAGATGAAAATTGAGAAAAGGTCCCTTAATTCCCTACATTCATTGTTTCTTTCAGTACAACAATATTTATGTAATCCATACCTCCCATGTTCCATTATATCCGTGTAATACAATTTGCTTAGCTATTCTCCAATTGATGGGTACCCACTTTGTGTCTTCTTCTCTATTACCACAAATAGCAATCCTATAGATATCTTTAGACACTTAGAAGCTTTCTTTCTGTTTCTGACTTCAGGCTGTTTAACATAGTAATGAAATCTGTGTCAAAAAGGGATAACCATTTAGGCTCCTTTTTGCAAGATTCCAAATAGTTCTCCAGAATAAATGAATCAATTTACAGTTCCACAAATACTGTAGTATTGAGCCTGTCTTCTATAAAATCTTTATGAAAATAATTTGTAAATTTATTGAATATAACCTAATGAAAATATAAGAAAGGAATGGCAGATTTTCACAAATGATATTCTATATCTCTTCAGATCACTGCATAATAATTGGCTAAAAGGTACAAAGAATTCAAGATCCTATTGTGTTCATTTTAAAATTTATCTATAAAAGGCATTTTATTTGCTAGAACAAAATGTTTCTCTTCCAACAAGATGTCTCAAATGCATACATTAAAATAATATCACATATCATGATAGAGTCCTGTATCAAGGATTGCCTATTGGGCATTTTGAATGGTCTGTCTTTGAATGGCATCTCAAACTCAACATATGCAAAATTAAAGTCATTATTTTTCCCTAAAAATTCTCTCTGCTGAACTTCTCTATTTCTACCACCTTTCTACTAGTCATTGAAATTCATATCTTTTTTTTTTTTTTTTTTCTCATCTTTCACATCCAATCAGCTGGCAAGACTTGTTTAATGACCTTTACATATTTCTTATACATCCTTTTTTTTTTCCCCTTGTGGCCATTACTTTAGTTTAACTCTTTATCATAATCTTTCATTTAGATTATTTCAATAAACTCTGAATTGGTGTCTGTCTCAAGTCTCTTTCAATTCTAATCCATCTTTCACATAGCTATCATTGTAATTTCCCCCAATGCACAGATCTATGTAACTACCATATTCAATAAACTCCAATGGCTCCCTCAAGTGCAAAGTCCTGTGATTGGCAATGAAAGGCCTTTGTACTCTGACTAACTTCCTTCCACAGATGTAGTTATTATTTTCCTTCATTTTGCATTAAGCTTCAGGATGTTTTGGAGTCTCCTAAATGAGAATTATATTTCTCAAAACATTACTTTGGCCTGATTATTCACTTGACTAAAATGAAATGAATGAAAAATGTCTATTTTTCCAAACTATGATATGGTTGGGTAATCATAGACCTAGTCCACCAATGTATTTTTCTCAAACAGACCGTGTCTATTTATTTTCCCCTTTTTATTTAACCTATAAAAGTCATAGGGGTAATGGAGTTTAGTGTGAACTCATACCAAGCATATTTTAGATTCATTTCCCCCTCCATTATTATTATTATGCTGTTTTATTAGTTGATGACACAATCATCCAATCTTTTTCTTCCTCTTGGATTTTTTTTTTTTTTTTGAATTTGACTTTGTGCTCCAAATTCATGTGCCCTAGCTGCTGTTTCTTTGCTTAGAAAGGAATTTTTCTCCTGAGGCATTTCCTGAATTATTTTGGCCTTTTTTTTTTAAGCAGTTGTTTTTATAGTTATTAGACATATTTAAGACCTGCTGATAATAAGAGCCATGGACTTTGTTTTTTCCCCATCTCACTTTTCAGTCAACAATTTGCAAAGATAAGTTGGATTAGAGCTATTATAATTGCATGCAATGGGGTTTCTTATCTTCATTTTTGCTTCTAATCTGGAACATGACTAGTTAATGAATTGACTGCACATACACTGAGACAGCTAGATATAAAGCTGTATTCCTCAGATACCAGTTACTTTCTGTCTGTTAAAGTATAGTCAATTTATGTTTTCATGACTTTATTTTCCCTTTGCCATGTTCAGTGCTTTTCCATGATCATCTTAAAGAATGTATTCATGATCTGCAACCATGAATCTTTCCAAGAACTTTGTAAGCCTCTGGCTTATTTCATTTCTTAACCCAAGATTGCCATATTTTCAAACATTTTTTAAAAATATTCTCTTCTATACCTAACTTTATATTCAAGTTACTGAGGATCAAGTTAAATGTTGACTTCATTTGAATGAACTTTTAAATTTTGCATAAAATTTTTCTACTTCTTCATCCTAGAGAGATGTTGGAACATAGGTTGTAATTGTCTTTTTAGTGAACTTTTTGTTTATGCTTTGACATAAATTCATCAAGGTTAAGATGACCAAGTATTTTTTTAATCATGTTTGGGGTATGATGACATGAACTCTGCCAACTCTTTTTTATTCTTTTCTGAGAGAAAAACTATGATCTGTCCATCTACTTAGCAGGAACTTCTTTATGTCTTCTGATCTCATTTTTAGTGAGACTATCAGTATCAAAGTGATTCAGTTCTTCTAGCAGTATATTGACTCTAATTTTTGTTTAATTTTCTCATATTAAGAATAATATTCGGAAAATCAGACAGTCTAAACACTAGAAGATGCCTTGTAGCCTCTGCCTGCTTTTCCACCATTTTATCACTTTCACAGCATTGAGGATATCTTTATGGGTCATCTAGTAATCAGTCTTCTAAAGATAATCTCCAAAGTTATCTGGTTCTAGGACAATAGATATGATGTCATCCAAGGTGTGGCTGTACTTGATGCCTTTACAATTTATTTATCAAGGTTGGTACTTCAGTGACATGGTCTTTAAGAATATGGGGTCAATTCTATTATCAAAGTAAGAATTCAGTGGATGAAAGTTTATAATACATTCACAAAATATTCAATATTAATTTGTAAGAACTATAGATATAGAGGCTTGTATTGAGAAAGACCAAAAGTCTGATGTTTAATAACGTTCTGACATTGACTTATTAACTTGAAAAAAATGGTATAGAAGGATTTTAAATCTAAGTTTTCTATCAGTGCAGATTTGTTCCCAACCCATGTTCTCAGTCCCAGTTCCCAAACCTTTTTTCCTACAGTGACAGTAATGGCTTATATTTAACTAGATGAAATTGTTTTTATTTTTTATATTCTACTAGGATATGAGTCAACGATCCAATAATCAAATTGTTGCCAACTTCATTTCAAATAATTGTTGATAACACTTAAAGGACAACTTCAGCAAATCTGAAAATTGATTAGTGTAGAACTCTGTGGCACAATAGGACAATTTTAGATACTGTTTTAGTTGTGAGGGTCAGATTTCACATTAAATTTAGATGAAAAAGAGGTTATAGTACTCTAATTAAAGCCAGAGAAAACTAAGCATCTTTTATGGTATTAGGATTCTCTTTTAAAAGAAAAATAAAGACTAATTTGGCGTGGTATGTAGAGTTCCAATTTTAGAGTTAGAGCACCTGAGTCAAATTCTACCTCTTCTTTTTATTTCCTTTATAGATTGGAATTCTTTTGGCTTCTAAAGGACTTAAATTTTTCATCTACAAAATCAGTGCTTTGGAACTATTTATCTCTGAGCTTTAAAATTCTATAATCCTGTTCTTTGTAAGAATTATCTTCCCAATTACATTTAAAACAATTTTTAAACATTTGTTTTTAAAATTTTGAGTTCCAGATTCTATTCCTTTCTCCTTCTCCCCTCTCCCTTTGGGAAGGCACATGTGAAGTAATTTCCATAAAAGAGAAAGAAAACATAAACTCCTTCCCCCTAAAAATAACCTGAAGAAAAAAAAGTTTAAGAAAAAGCATACTTCAATTCACACTCTAACACAATCAGTCTTTTCTCTTGATGTGGATAGTCCTTCAGAGTAATTCTGGGTCATTGTATTGCTGAGAATAACAAAGACATTCACATCTGACTATCCCTCAGCATTGCTATTACTTTGTACATGGTCTATCTCACTTTGCACAAGCTCATGGAGGACTTTCAAGGTTTTTCTGAGAGCATGTTGGTCATCATTTCCTGTAATGTTCTTCTCTAAAATATAATGTTCTCTGGGAGTAGGTTTCTCGGAGGCTTCTGGGAGCAGCCTTAGTTTCAGCTCAAAGTAATAATCACTTCAAATGCAGCCAGGAGTTTAAGTCCAAATCCTTTATTGTCTCCTTCACTTGGGGCTCAGCTAGTTTTCTGGAGGCCTTCCGGATCTTGGTTTCAGTGTTCTCCCCAGGACAGCCTGTCACCTCTTCTCTGTCTTTCTTCGTTCTGCCCGACTTGTGAATCTCCTTGACTGAATCCTGGCTTGTTAATCTCCCCTAGTCAATCCTGGATGAGGCTCCTAGCTTATATATGATCTCTTAAAGGTGTGAATCTTCTGGAATTCTAATAAGTACTAAGTACATCTAGAGACCTGTTAAGCACCTTGCTAAACAACCGTTGTCTCCATCAATTCTACTGACTTGTAAGAATTCTAACATCTGCTTTCTTTTGATTTAGAACATAAGGTGGTCATGACTTCCCTGACTTCTCAAGGAGGTGAGAACCCCAAAAAAGAAGGTGATCATGCCTTCCCTGACTACTCAAAAAAGGAGTGAAAACACCATAAAAAGGAGGTGATCACGCCCTCCCTGACAGCTCAGAAAGGGATGAAAACACCAGAGAAAATGGGAAATCAAATCAGACTAGTGGGTTTCTGAAGGAGCTCACTCTTAAAAGAGGTGTGAAACAAGGTGTACATAAATCCATCAATAAGGGCAGTATTACACATAATTACATAAATTACATAAGCACATGGCAATATAACACAGGCTAGTAGTGATGTAACAAATAACATGAATCAACATGAGGAATCATACATGTCTATAAGTCCTAGAAATAGTCCAAAACCAATCTATTATCCATTAGTTCATGTGCCAGGAATCCAATAATTCCTGCAAGCTTTGAAGTCCTGCAATAGTCTCATCTTGTGTTAGGGAATCCAATGATTCCTGCTGGTTTTCAAGTCCTGCAACAGTCTCATTATCAGCCATGCTCTTTCAGTGTCAGATGTTTCTTAGATCTTCTTTGTTTCTAGGTTTTTCTCCTTTTCTGTCTCTCTTCAGATGTTCATTGCCACCCATCTATTTCCTTCTCCACCTGCAGAGATACAAGCAAACACTCTCCCCCAAGTAGTTAACCTCTCTAGTCCCTTCTATTTACCACTTTCTAGCTCTCACCTCATCACCTGGCTATTGTATTGGAGCTGTTTCCACTGGACACTGTCCTGTTGAGTTAAAAGGCCTGTATTCTCTTCCATTGTAATCCCTTTCTCTCATCTGATTGCTTTTTGCCTGATAGATCACATTAGAGTACTGACCTTCTAAAGACACTCTGGGTGTAACCTCGGCTGCCATCTTACCCCACCTGGGGCCCTGAAGCTGGGCCCTGCCTCTCATGTCCCTGGGTCACTCTACATTCTCAGGCCCAGTGAAAGCCTCAGTTGCATTTTGGACATGGGGGTTTGGGTTTTCTTTCATCCTGTCTTCTCACTCTATCTCTGTATCTACACTGAGCTATAAGATGTCCAACTTTTCCATAATGAAAACATCTACGAGTTTCTCTAGAAGTCCCATGCCAAGAGGGACCCTGTCTTTCCATGTTCATCATGGTCTGGGTATAATAAGCATTTGTGCCCACTGTGGTACAGCGTCATATGATCTCCTCTAAAGGAGCATCTTTGTGTAGTCCCCATATAATTCTTTTGCAAACTTCATCTCTCCAATAATGAAACCTCAATCAGAATTTAGTTTGAACCTGAATACTACATGTCTTACACTAACAATATTTAAGAAAGTAATTTTAGTATAGTATCCCTTCCCTCTGCTCAGAAGAGAGCAGAGTGGACAAACTCTGTAGTCCCTAACCTCCTGTTTCCTCTTCCAGAGGGAATTAAATCTTCCTTGTAGTTGGGTTGGGAGAGAGAAGAGGCTAGAAATTTTTATTCTGTCTTCTTTTGAGCCATACAATGATGACACAGCAATGCTACGTGTTTGGGGAGAGCCCTTCCAAAATTAAATATTACCAGAGAATGAGGAAATTCCTTCATTAGTGCATAAAACTAATTTGGGTGATTCAGAATCAACAAATTTTCTTTTGAAAATTCTGTCTACACTCTTTAGATTACAAAATAATCAACTTACCTTTGCTTTGTTTTGTGCATTGTCAATATATCCCAAATGACTAAAATGTGCTGTCATTTTAGGAATAACAACTTCGTATCTTTGTTCTCCTACCCACTCCTCACCCCCACTATTACTCCTTCTCCCCATAAAGTGGTGACAAACTTTATTCAGGAAATACGTTTCCAAAAATGTGGGTGGGTTGAATTTTTATAAAATAAAGTCAAATAACATAGAAGAATGTATTGTTCAAAAGAAACCCTGCAGGCTGCATTATTCAGAAATTAATTCTTTTGTATCAAGAAAAATCAGTAGATTTATCTTTATTTTTAATGAGTTGGATTTTTACATTGGTATTTTTAAAGCAAATCATGCCTAGAATAATAAATACGTTAAAGTTAATTTTCATTGAAAGAAGAGTTCAAAGAACATAAGACTTTAATATAGAGAATTCAGGCTCCTCTCATTTTCATAAGATAGCCAAGTTACTTAACCAATTTAAGCTATAGTTTCCAAATATTTTAAGTGGTTATGACAATAGTACTTGCATTATTTATCTCACTGAGTAGTGAAGAAAGCACATTGTAAAATAATATATAAATGAGTCATTATTAAAATAATGAATGAGGCATTGTTGGGAAAATTACTTAGTACTAATAAGAATAACAAATAATCTGAATTCCATAGTGGATTTACTTTTATAGTTGTCTACAATGATGAAGTTAACTAAGTAATTACTCACTTTAACCATCCAAGAACTCATTTTTCTTTAAGCTATGTAAATAGGCTTTTGAGAATTACTGTTATATAATGGGTAAATTGCAAGATTTGGAATCAGAAAGATCTGACTTAAAATCTTATTTCTATATAACTATGGTACCTTCACCCCTCTCTGTTTATTATCTGTAAAATATGGATAACAATTATTATTATTATTGAGTTTAAGAATCCCTATCTAATCCAGATTGGAATTATAGTGACTACTGACTAGTTTAACTCAATAATGATTTTTATGGCAATTTTCATCTGCTTTGCGTTTCCAAGGTGGGCTGTTTTGTCCCTCTTCAGGCAGCCTAGTGTATTGCCAAGAGGCTTATAATAATGCCAGATTGAGTGCAGACAACAATTTGGCATTAACCCTATGTTGTCTCAGAGTTTCTGAACTCAAAAAATTCACTATCTGAAGCCTGACTCAGCAGAGATTATCTGAATGTTCAATGTGCCAAACATTCATAACTGATTGAAAGCTCATGGGATCATAGATTTAAAGCTGAAAGTGATTTTAGAAGTCTTCTATTTGAATATTCTCAATTTTCAAATGAAATCTGAAACTCAGAAAAGTTAAAGTATTTCAACAAGGTCACATATATCATCTTATTTCTAGAAGATCAATAATTTATATATATATATATTTTACACATATAAAAATATTTTAATACAGCTTTTTAATCTTCAAAACATATGCATGGATAATTTTTCAACATTGACCCTTGCAAAACCTTGTGTTTCAAATTTTTACTCTCTTCTCACCCACTCCCCTAGATGGCAAACAATCATAATATATGTTAAACATATTAAAAATATATGTTAAATTCAATATATGTATACATATTTATGCAATTATTGTGCTGCTCAAGAAAACTGAAATTAAAAATGAAAAAATGAGAAAAAAAACAAAATGCAAGCAAACAACAACAAACAAAAAGAGAGAATGTCATGTTGTGATCCCCACTCAGTTCCCACACTCTTCTCTCTGGGTGCAAATGGCTCTCTTCATCATAAGATCATTGGAACTGGCCCAAATTATCGCATTGTTGAAAAGAGCCATGTCCAAGTTCAAGAATTTAAACTTAAATCCTCTACCTGCATATCTGGTGTGGACCTTACAGGAATGTTATGAGGCTTATGAGGTAACACTCTTTAAAACACTAGGTGAAGTAAATCATTATCCCTTATGGAATTATGTGTGTTTTGTTCTGTTTTATCCATGTAGGCCACATGTCTTCATGGATCTGTCTAGATAGGACTCACAAGGAAGCAAGAAAAGATGTCTGTAGAGTTTCCTCCTTCTTACCCAGTTCTTTCAAGAAATACTTTGATTTTTGCTAGAAGATGAATAATAGGGTGATGTCTTTGGGGTGGTATTTTTTAGCTTTTTATTTTCAAAATATATTCATCCTTTTCAACATTCACCCTTGCAAAATCTTGTGTTCCAATTTTTTTCCTCCCTTGCCCCATCCCTTTTTCTATATGGCAAATAATCCAATATATGTTAGATATGTGCAATTCTTTTATATATATATTTCCACATTTGTCATGCTGCACAAGAAAAATCAGACCAAAAAGGAAAAAAAATGAAAAAGAAAACAAAATACATGTGAACAACGAAATTGAAAACACTATGAAACCAGAAAGGCCTGGAGAGACTTACATGAACTGATGCTGAGTGAAATGAGCAGGACCAGGAGATCATTACATACTTCAACAACAATACTATATGATGATCAATTCTGATGCACCTGGCCATCTTCAGCAATGAGATGAACCAAATAAGTTCCAGTGGAGAGTAATGAACTGAACCAGCTACACCCAGCAAAAGAACTCTGGGAGATGACTAAGAACCATTACATAGAATTCCCAATCCCTATATTTTTGCCTGGCTGCATTTTTGATTTCCTTCTCAGGCTAATTGTACAATATTTCAGAGTCCGATTCTTTTTGTACAGCAAAATAACGGTTTGGACAGTATACTTATTTTGTATTTAACTTATATTTTAACATATTTAACATGTTTTGGTCATCCTGCCATCTAGGGGAGGGGGTGAGGGAACGGAGGGGAAAAATTGGAATGAAATGTTTCGCAATTGTTAATGCTGTAAAATTACCCATGCATATAACTTGTAAATAAAAAGCTATTAAAAATTTTTAAAAAGAACTTAGTTCCATGCTCAAAAAGTTATCAAACTGTGCATACCCTTTGATCCAGCAGTGTTACTACTGGGTTTATATCCCAAAGAGATTATGAAGAAGGGAAAGGGAACTGTATGTGCACGAATGTTTGTGGCAGCCCTCTTTGTAGTGGCCAGAAACTGGAAACTGAACGGATGCCCATCAGTTGGAGAATGGCTGAATAAATTGTGGTATATGAATATTATGGAATATTATTATTCTGTAAGAAATGACCAACAGGATGATTTCAGAAAGGCCTGGAGAGACTTACATGAACTGATGCTGAGTGAAATGAGCAGGACCAGGAGATCATTATATACTTCAACAACAATACTATATGATGACCAGTTCTGATGGACCAGGCCATCCTCAGCAACGAGATCAACCAAATCATTTCTAATGGAGCAGTAATGAACTGAACTAGCTATGCCCAGAAAAAGAACTCTGGGAGATGACTAAAAACCATTACATTGAATTCCCAATCCCTATATTTATGCCCACCTGCATTTTTGATTTCCTTCGCAAGCTAATTGTACAATATTTCAGAGTCTGGTTCTTTTTGTACAGCAAAATAATGGTTTGGTCATGTATACTTATTGTGTATCTAATTTATATTTTAATATATTTAACATCTACTGATCATCTTGCCATCTGGGGGAGGGGGTGGGGGGTAAGAGGTGAAAAATTGGAACAAGAGGTTTGGCAATTGTTAATGCTGTAAAGTTACCCATGCATATAACCTGTAAATAAAAGGCTATTAAATAAAAAAAATAAACAAAGCCTGTAGGATTGCTTTGAATCACTGAACTACTGAAAAGAACCAAGCCTTTCATAGCTGATCATTGAATATTCTTCTTGTTATTATGTACAGTGTACTCCTGGTTCTGCTTGTTTTGCTCAGAAGCAATTCATGTAAACTTTTCCAATTCTTTCTATAATCAGCTTGCTCATCATTTTTTATAGAACAATAATATTACATTACCTTCATACAGCACAACTTTTTCAGCCATTCCCCAATTGATGGGTATCCACTCCTTTTCCAATTCTTTGCTACCACAAAAAGAGCTGCTATAAACAATTTTTGCACATGTGGGTCCTTTTCCTTCTTTTATGATTTTCTTGGATTACAGACCCAGTAACGATATTGCTAGGTCCAAAGATATTCAAAGTTCTATAACCCTTTGGACATAGTTCCAGATTGCTCTCCAGAATTGTTGGATCATTTTACAACTCCACTAATTATACATTAGTGTTCCAGTTTTCCCACATCTCTCCAATATTTATTATTATCTTTTCTCGTCATCTTAGCCAATCTGAGAAGTGTGCAGTGGTACCTCAAGTTGTTTTAATTTGCATTTCTCGAATGAATAATGATTTATAGCATTTTTTCATATAACTATAAATGACTTTAATTTCAACATCTGAAAACTGTTCATATCCTTTGAACATTAATCAATTTTGTATTTGGCACAGTTCTTTATATATTTTAGAAATGAGCTTTTTATCAGAAACACTGGCTGTGAAGATTTTTTCCCAGCTTTGTACTTCCCTTTTAATCTTGTTTCTGTCGATTTTGTCCCTTTTTAATTTAATGTAATCAAAGTTGTCCATTTTCCTTTCATAATGTTCTCTAGTTCTTCTTGGGTCATAAATTCCTCCCTTCTCCAAAAATCTGATATGTACATTATCCCTTGTTCTCTTAATTTGTTTATGGAATCATCCTTTATGTCCATATCATGTATCTATTTTGACCTTATTTTGATGAGGGGGTAAGATATAGATCTATGCCAAGTTTCTGATATATTGTTTTCCAGTTTTCCCAACAATTTTTTTTTTTTTTGTCAAATAGTGCAATTGAACTAGTAAATGAGTGGTTTTGTTCATTGTGCTTTTTTCCTATTTTATAAATTCCATTTTTCAATGAGTTTGTTTCTTTTTCCATTTCATCAAATCTATTTTGTAAGTAGTTATATGCTTTTCCCATTTCTCTAAATTTATTTTTAAGGAGTTTTCTTCAGATAATTTCTGTGTTTCCTTTTCCAATCTCTCCTGCCATGTTCTCATTTCCTTTCCCCATTTTTCTTCTAACTCTCTTTTAAGATCCTTTTTGAATTCTTCCAAGAGAGCTTTGTGAGATGGGGAGCAACTCATATCCCTCTTTGAGGGTTCATCTGGAGACTATTTGCCTTCAGAGTCCTCAGAGTTTGAGGTCTGTTCTTTTCTGCCTCCATAAAAACCATTTATGATAAGAGTTCTTTTTTCTTTTTTCACTCATTTTTAAAGGTTGAGTTGTGTTCTTGCAGCAAATGAGGAGATTGTTCCAAGCTTCTTCTACAGGGGATAGCAGCTTCAGATTGACCAATGCTGCTGATGTTCTTACTGTGCTGGGTGGATGTGGCCATGTTCCACATTATTCTGTTATTCAGTGGCTCACTATTTGCCTTCTGTAGTTGCATTGGAGGTCTCACAACTAGTTTGCTGATCCACTGGTTTCTGAACCAGGACAGAGCAGCCAACATTGCTGTATTTTGGCTAAGAGCCTCCTAAGAGATTTCCCCAATGTGTGGATGTCACCCTGGGCTGCCTCCCCCTCTTCCTTCCATCTTCCTCTTCACCCCATCTCCTGCTTGATTGAAGTTTTCTGAAGTTCTTCCAAAATATATTTCTACTGGAAAATTTGTTACACTCCAAATATTTGTGGTTCTGTCACTCCAAAATCAGTTTGGAGGTTTGATCTGGTGTTGATGTGCAGGAATCCAGGAAGAACTCAGACAAAGATCTATCTGTTCTTTGCTATCTTGTCTCTACCCCCCACCCTTTCAATTTGCATTTAGGCTCCATAAGTTTTTTCCCTGGTGATGGAGAGCATATTTTAGAATTATCTTGGATCATTGCATTGCTGAGAATAGCTGAATCATTCACAGTTGATCATCATACAACATTGTTATTACTGTATACAATTTTCTGTTGTATACAATGTTCTGTTGTATACAATGTATTGTATACAATGTTCATTTTACTTTGCTCATTTCACATAAGTAAAATCATCATTTTATATCATTTTAGATTCTGAGAGCATCCTGCTCATCATTGCTTATAGTACAATAATATTCCATCTCAGTGATATACAACAACTTGTCCAGTCATTTCCTCATTGATGGACATCCCTTCCATTTCCAATCACTACAAAAAAGAGGTGCTATAAATATTTTTGTACAATTTTTTTCTTTTCCTTTTTTTAAAATTTCTTTGTGATATAAACCCAGTAATGGTATTGATGTGTTATAGAGAATGCACAATTTTATATTCCTTGAGCATAGTTTAAACTTACTCCCCAGAATGGTTGAATCATTTCACAACTCCACTAATGATACATTAATGTCTCAGTTTTCCAACATCCTCTTTAAAATTTGTCATTTACCTAATCTGTCATATTAGGCAATTGGATAGATGTGGTTAGCCCAGAGTTGTTTTAATATCTATTTCTCTAATCAATAGTGATTTTGAGATTTTTTTTCATGTGTATGGTCAGTTTTGATTACTTCATCTTAAAACTATTTTTTCATATATTTTGATCATTTATCAATTTGGGAATGGCTCTTATTTTTGTAAATGTGACTCAGTTCTCTATATATTTGAAAAATGAGGCTTTTATCTTTTTTCACAGTTGTGACTGCTGTGTATTCCTTCCATCTTATTTCCCACTCTGTTTATCTTATTCACTTTCTCTCTTTCTCCTTTAAGCCTATCCATTCTTAAATGCATTCTACCTCTGACTATCATCTTCCCTAATTTGCCCTCCTTTCTATCATTCTATTCCATTCTCCTTTCCTGTAGAATAAGATAGATTTGAGTGTGTATATTATTCCCTCTTTGAGCCAATTACAGTTAGAGTACAGTTGAACTGCTCTCATCATTTCCCATTTTCCCCATTCACTGTAAAAGCTTTTTTGCACCTCTTTTATGTGAGATAATTTATACATTCGCTCTCCTTCTTCCAGACATTCCTCTTTCTCACCTTTAATTTTAATTTTTAAGATATTATCTTAACTTACTCAACTCACATCTATATATACTTCCTCTAATTGCACTAATAATGAGAAAATTCTTCAGTTATATATGTCACCTCCCCATGTTAGAATACAAACAGTTTAGTTCCATTGAATCCCTTATAATTTCTCTTTCCCATTTACCTTTTTATACTTCTCTTAAGTTTTGTACTGAGAAAGAAGATTTTCTACTCAGCCATAGTATTTAATCAGAAATATTCTATTTCAATGAATTTCCATTTTTTTCTCTTGAAGGATTATATTCAGTTTTGCTGGGCAGGTGATTCTTGTTTGTAATCCTAGTTCCTTTGTCCTCTGGAATACTATATTACAATTGTTTTGATTCTTTAATGTAGAAACTGCTAAATTTTATTTTATCCTGTGATTCTATGATAACTGAATTGTTTCTGAGTGCTTGCAATATTTTCTCTTTGACCTGACAACTGGAATTTGGCCGTAATATTGCTGGGTGTTTTTATTTTGAGATCTCTCTCAGGAGGTGATCAGTGGATTCTTTCAAGTTTTATTTTACCGAAGGAAAAAGGACTCATATATGCAAAAGCTTTTGTAGAAGTTCTTTCTGCAGTTTCAAGGAATTGATAATTGACTAAATGCCCATCAAGTGGGGTATAGCTGAATAAATTGTGATATATGAAGGTGATAGAATATTATTATTCTATAAGAAATGGTGAGCAGGCTGATTTCAGAAAAGCCTGGAAAAAGTAACATGAACTGATATTTCCTTAAGTGAGCAGAACAGCAATTTTTACTTTGTTGTCTTCTTTTGAGTTTCTTTTGATCTTCCTTGTTATCATAATAACTAAGTCAATTTTGTTTAGCATTTTTTCTATTCTAACTCTTAACTTTTAACTTTATATCAAAGTTTGCCTCTGCTTTTGGGGTACTGTCTGAGAATTCAGGTTTTTGAAGCAGATTTCATAATGGATTCTGGAAATGATAAGTTTTTACTTCTTCCAAAGTGATATGATCTAAGAATTGTGTTTACTATTCTCCTGGACTATGACATTTTCTGTGAAAAATCACAAAGTTCTCTTTTCCTTCCTGGAGCCATATCCAGGATCCTGACTCCCCAGGTGCTGCAATATCTGGGGTGCTAATGCTTCTTCACACCCTGGAATTGAGATCTGGATCCATGCATTCACAATACCATAGAGTCCTGGACTTAGTGCCAACAAAAGGGCCCCTATAATCTTTGACCAGTTGACTGACCCTCTTACTATCTGTGTGCTGAGAGCTTTGGAAGCTGCTGCTTTCATTGTTCTTGTTCTTCTTTGTTCTCTAAGAGGACCAATGACATCACAAGGGTGATGCTTTAATTTGTGTGTGAATTGTACTTAATTGTCTATTCAGTTGCCCTCCAAAGCCTTCTGCTAGCATGCTGGGGTATTGTCCATTCTCACCTTAGTATACCAGACTTTTCCTGATAATCTTCTAAGTTGTTTTGGACTGGAAAATTGTTTTGTCTCATTCCTTTGTTCACTCTACTACTTCAAATTTATTTTGAGGTGTTATTTAAAATAGTTTGAAGGGCAATTTAGGAAAGCTTATGCAAGTTCCTGTCTTTTCTCTCACTTCTTAGTTCTGCACCCCCTCCCCCATATATGTCTTTTGATTGGTGACACACATGAATAATTAGACCTAAAATGGTTTGGTAAGGGGAAATGAGCTGGATTGCATTTAGAAAACTGTATTGTGCTTTCTGTAACCATCCCATGCTACATTCTGTCTCAAAAGTCTATTGTCTTACTCAAAATTCTTC
This sequence comes from Sarcophilus harrisii, assembly GCF_902635505.1. Lineage (NCBI taxonomy): Eukaryota > Metazoa > Chordata > Mammalia > Dasyuromorphia > Dasyuridae > Sarcophilus > Sarcophilus harrisii. Next base: position 626,565,757 of record NC_045426.1, on the reverse strand, counting down.
TGGTACTTTTATGTGGCCACAAACTATGGAAAAATAGTATAGGAGAAAAAGCAAAAGCAAAAGCAATTCAAAGATTGCAATATGCAAGTCAGAAAATAGTATTCAATGTGCTGTTAATCAACCAGTTGGCAATTGCTAAGAACTGACTATATGTTATCTCTGCATAACAAAGCCAAAAGAAAGACTAAGACAAAGATTAGTAAATGCCACACTCATGAACATTTGCAAATGAGAAAGACATTAAAAGTTATTCATTATCAAGAACATATATGACAGCAAAATTACATTGGTTGTTCTTAGAATGAGAATAATATAGAGTAAGTGGACAGTGCAAGGGATATACTAGTCATCTGAAATATTTATGCAACTGGAGTGGGACTATGGAATGTCTGGCCCATGGGCTAAGGCAACTGCAAGCAATAATCAAATGAAAATTAGGCACAACAACCTGCCACTGATTTTCGTATGGCCCATGAATGATGTTATAAATATCCAAATAGTCTTTGGCTAAAAAAAAAAAAAAAAGTTTGCCTACCCCTGAACTAGAGAGGAAGGTTTCCAATGCATCAAGTATATCCTTTACTGAGGGATGCTTAGAAGCAATATAATAGTTTTCAAGTATGTGAAGTGTGGAAAAGTATTTTGTGGATAAGAGATTTAATTTATTTTTTTATGCTCTCAGAGTGCAAAATTAGAAATGTGTGTGGAAGTTGGGGGGGAAATTGAGATTTAGGTTTGATGTAAAAAGAAACTCTTTGTTTATCAGACCTGTCATAAAATGATCTCTCAGAAATGGTGGGTTTCCCTGTTATTAAGTTTCTTCAAACAAAATCTGTATGATCACTTAAGAATGTTTCAGAAAACATTTGTATTTTTCATATAGAGTGGCTTAGATGATCATTCATGTCCCTCTTAACTCTGAGATTATGGAATTCTGAAATGGACAAAAGTCACAAAGAATGAGAAAGCATTGGAATTGTAAAACCTGTATTTATTAGTTGATGGAAATCATAAATTCATTAAAGTGTCAATTATATCAGTATGACAAATCTGAATAAATTATACTCTTCAAATGAAAAGCTTCCAAATAGAGATCACAATTCATTAAGTATCTACAATGTATGGTAATTATTGGATATTTAATTCATCAATTTTCAAGGATTGTTATCCAAAACCATTCTAAGACTTGCATAAAATGTGTATTATTATCATAGTAACAGCCTGAATTCAGGGTCTATATATCAGTAAATTTAGATAAACAATTGAAAGGAGGTAAGGTAAATCATCCTTCCTGCATCATTAGACAAGATGCCAGCATAGATCATGAAGACATAAGTATGGGGAGAAGGTTACTATCAATCTGAGGTTGTTTTCCATTAAAGATTCTTAGAAGTATTGAAAATAATGCATGAAAGATTGTGTCAGAGTTTTAATAGTAATAATGATTATTCAGACTGTAGATTTGTTTTAAAGAAAGTATGGTACTAGCTTTGGAATCAGAAGTAAGATTCAAATTTCTGACACTTATTATCTATAGGACCCTGGAAAAGTCACTGGGTCTCAGTTTCCTTCCTCATTTGTAAAATGATGGACTTGGATAAGATGCTCTTCAAGGTTCCTTTTGGCTCAAAATCATCTGCAAAATGAGGCATTTTAATTAGATGGCTTCTCAGGGAGATCCATGAAGCTCTGGTTCTAAGATTCCATTTACAAATATCTTTGGAGTCACTTAACACCGTATACCAAGATAAGGTCAAAATAGGTTCATGACCTAGGCATAAAGAATGAGATTATAAATAAATTGGAAGAGCATAGGATAGTTTACCTCTCAGACCTGTGGAAGAGGAAGGAATTTATGACTGAAGAAGAACTAGAGATCACTATTGAATAGAAAATAGAAAATTTGATTATATCAAATTGAAAAGTTTTTGTATAAACAAAACTAATGCAGACAAGATTAGAAGGGAAACAATAAACTGGGAAAACATTGTTACAGTCAAAGGTTCTGATAAAGGCCTCATTTCCAAAATATAGAGAGAATTGACTCTAATTTATAAGAAATCAAGCCATTCTCCAATTGATAAATATGGTCAAAGGATATAAACGGACAATTCTCAGATGAAGAAATTAAAACTATTTCTAGCCATATGAAAATATGATCCAAATCATTATTAATCAGAGAAATGCAAATTAAGACAACTCTGAGATACCACCACACACCTGTCAGATTGGCTAGAATGACAAGGAAAGATAATGCAGAATGTTGGAGGGGATGTGGGAAAACTGGGACACTGATACATTGTTGGTGAAATTGTGAATACATCCAGCCATTCTGGAGAGCAATTTGGAACTATGCTCAAAACGTTATCAAACTGTGCATACCCTTTGACCCAGCAGTGTTACTACTGGGCTTATACCCCAAAGAGATCTTAAAGGAGGGAAAGGGACCTGTATGTGCAAGAATGTTTGTGGCAATCCTGTTTGTGGTGGCTAGAAACTGGAAAATGAATGGATGCCCATCATTGAAGAATGGTTGGGTAAATTGTGGTATATGAATGTCATGGAATACTATTATTCTGTAAGAAATGACCAGCAGGATGAATACAGAGAAGATTGGAGAAACTTACAGGAACTGATGCTGAGTGAAATGAGCAGAACCAGGAGATCATTATATACCTCACCAACGATACTGTATGAGGATGTATTCTGATGGAAGTGGATTTCTTCAACAAAGAGAAGATCTAACTTAGTTTCAATTGATCAAGGATGGACAGAAGCAACTACACCCAAAGAAAGAATACTAGGAAATGAATGTAAACTGCTTGCATTTTTGTTCTTCTTCCTGAGTTATTTATACCTTCTGAATCCAATTCTCCCTGAGGAACAAGAGAACTGTTCGCTTCTGCACACATATATTGTATCTAGAATCAACTGTAACCTATTTAACATGTATAGGACTGCTTGCCATCTGGGGGAGGGGGTAGAGGGAGGAAAGGGAAAAATCGGAACAGAAGTGAGTGCAAGGGATAATGTTGTAAAAAATTACCCAGGCATATGTTCTGTCAATAAAAAGTTATTTAAAAAAAAACAAATATCTTTGGGGTGCCTTTCACTGGTGACAGATTAAGATCTTGCCAAGGATTCAAGAAATACCAGATCTGACAATTCCATGACTTCATGGGGCAGCTTATGCAGCATCTTGTGGTTTTCTTTCATGGAATTTAGCTGCAGGGTTTGAGTGGAGGGAGAGTATATTTAATATCTCAGACAATTACTTCTCTGGGGAGAGATTCAATGGATTTTAGCCTCTCAGTGAATTTCACGAGTAAGCTGGGAACATGAAATTCATCAATTATATCACTGCAAACATAACTTTTGATTGCGTATAGGACTTTTTTTTCCATAGAGAGCAATAGCAGAGAGAGCAGCTAGCCATTGTAGAACTGGACAGAGCACTGGGCTAGGTAGCAGGGCTGAAAATGGGCAGAAGTACCCATTTTGTCTTGGGTGGCAGTTAAGGATTAAGACTAGCCAAGGGCATAAGTTGAAGACTTCTGTGAAATGCAATAGTCAAATCCACAAGCATTTAGGAAGCACTCACTATATGCAAGACATTCATCTGGCATGGATAGAATAGTTTGCAATTTATTTAGAAGCAAGAGGATAGTCATTTTTTTGCAAGAGTCAGTCAGCATAAAACACTTAAAAATGGTCAAGAGGCAGAAGGTGTTAATGAAATAGACAACTGGTCAATGATGAAGTAGTAATGAGATCCAAAGGAGAGAGAAATATTATGGTCTGATGCTAAGCACAAGATCAAGAAACAAGTTATTCTAGTCTGAACTCATACAAAGAAGTTTGTAGGGAATATGAACATAGTGCTTGAGCAGGGTTGAGTCCTGTTTTAACCCTGGTATATAACAATATCTCCTTCTAACATCTGACTCTAAAAAAGTGTTATTTATATTTCCTCCTACATTTCCCACATTGGAAATAGCTATATCTGCATGACAGTTGACAGATATGGAAAAAATCATACGAATATATTCTAATACATATAAACAAATGCAAGCAACTGAGTTTTGATCAGACTCTAAAGCCTTTTTTCTGGTTCCTCCAAATAGTAAGGACTCCTGTTTCCTTTGAATTCCTATTATTTCTATCCTTCACTTTCCATTTTTAAAACTTCTATTGAACATTGAACACCCACTACAGAGATAGGATATAATAGATGTTGGGGATACAAACATATATATATGTATATGATGTAGATCTCACTCACGGAAAAAATCATTCGAATATATTCTAATACATATAAACAAATACAAGCAACTGAGTTTTGATCAGACTCTAAAGCCTTTTTTCTGGTTCCTCCAAATAGTAAGGACTCCTGTTTCCTTTGAATTCCTATTATTTCTATCCTTCACTTTCCATTTTTAAAACTTCTATTGAACATTGAACACCCACTACAGAGATAGGATATAATAGATGCTGGGGATACAAACATATGTATATGTATATGATGTAGATCTCACTCACAAGTAGCTTACCAATCTAATGATAAGGTCAGAGGTGAAGGGCAAACATGATAAAAGGTAGTATATTATGAGAGGAAAGGAGAGATATTGACAAAATAATAAGAAAAATGAGATGAGAGAGATCAGAAAAGGCTTTATGGATGTAATGGCAGATGACCAGTGCCTTGAAAGAAGCGATAATGTATTTTAGAAATGTGAGATGATCTGAGTGAATGCATAGTAGCAATATCAAACACAATAAAGTCAGAAAGCATTTAGCAGACCATTTTACTAGATCACAGAATGGTTGAAGAATGGAGAGAAATAAGATTGGAAATAGAATTAAGTTAGATTATGGAGACCTTTAAGTTGTCAATCAGACAGGGACTGGTCTCTAACCTGTTGGTGGTCAACTGAGCAAAGCAGGTTAGAGACAGGAGAGTCAGCATTCAAATAGAAATTTAATTTCAAAGGAGGAAAATGTTTAAAAGAGCAAAACTTCCTAGGAAAGAGAGCTTATGGTTTATGGTAAGAGTAGGGTTTTCAAAAATGAAAATCATAAAAAGATAGAACCCAAAAAGTTAGAATGACTATTCATTCTTAGGTTTTGAGTAAATAGTTTCTATGGCAGGCCCATATGTGAAGACATTTTTGTGACAATGTAGGTATTTTTGGATCTTGTGAGAACAGTTTCCAAAATATTAGAATCATTAAGCCTTGTGATTGTCTCAAATCTTAAAAGTCGTTAAGGCTTGTGATCATTCAGTGGAATAGAGAACCAGAATTTGCATGATGATAATAGGAGCACAGCACCTGGTTCAGTTCACTAAGTGGTTACAAGCACAGGAAGTAGTCAAAGTATGAGGAGATGTGATGTATCACTTTCTGCTGTAGTCTATTAGCTGCAGTTCTAGCTCTCAGGTCAACATCCCCTGGGAAATAAGGACCCTAATTCTGGGGTTTTGCAGTGGCTGAAATCATCCAGAGGATGAATGCAAAGGATTGTTGTTATACCATTGTTATTATGGTGTCCTGCTTTCTGGGTCTTACCTCTGAAAAACAGAATGCCTCCTAAAATTTTGACATTTCCTCTCTTGGCCAAAGGGAGGGGTTCCGAAAAAAAAGGGAAGGAAAAAAAAAACTAAAATAGTATACTAAGTCCTCATCCAGAATCTTGGGATAGTTGTCTCATCCGGGTGTTGGCTGCTTCTGGGTCCATACTAAAGGAATCTTGTGGTCCCTGGAGGTTCTTCTGTCCATTCAAGAGCAGGATTTTTTTTTCAGATAATCCAGCTCTTGAATGGACAGATTTGACAGCTGTGGGAGTAGTCACAAGTATCTGGTAGGGACCTTAGAGAAAACTTACATCAATATTTGAATCTGAGTTTCTGGCATAGGCCTTTAAGAGTCTCAAACAATGCATAGAGATGGTCCAATTTCCCAGATACCCAAGATCAGGTTCAGATAATGTAATAAAGTTTTTTGAACAATTTTCATAATTGAATAATCACATTAAGTAAGGTATGGATTAAAATACTTAGAGATTTTACAGTAGAGTAATTTTGAGAAGGGAGATAGTTAACCAAAAAACATTTGGAAACAAAACAGAACAAAACGAAGGAATAAAATAGTTATCACCAATATTAACTGGCATTAAGGGTTTTTGTGTCTTAGTAACCCATTCTCAATGTCCATTTAATCAGTACATTTTGAGTCCCAGATGTCTCAGTTCCTTTTCTGGTTCTGAGATAACTTTTTTGGACAATATGCTTATTCTCAGGACATTTCTGAAGGGAACTCTGCTCCTCTAGTTCCAAATCTAGAAGTTCCTAGGTACTTCTTACTCAATATAGCTTAATACACTATTTAAATTTAGTTCTCTAGTTTTGAAACTTCAGAAAATTTCAGTTTATATACCATTTACTGTTTTTGTATCCTTATATCAATCCTATACCTGATATAAGAATTTAAAAAAAATTATGAGTGTCCAACAACAAAATTAGCTCTTCTGCCTTTTAAAAATTATCATACAGATACCTTAATAATGGGGAAATAATTTCACTGTTTTTACCATTATGAACATAATTTAGGTGTAAAATCTTAAATTTTTAATTAGTAACTCCTTAATCCAATTTAAAAAATTACTAAAAACATAATCAAGGCATGAATTTCCATGATAAATAAATTCAAAAGCCAATTGTATATTTATAGACATAGTTCTTAGAGAAAACAGACTAATTTTGTTATTTTTCTTAAAATTTACTGTTCCATTTAATTAGAAAATTTTAATATTACATCTTTGTCTAATCATTTGCCCCTTAGGAGAATATCATCCCTAAATTATAATTTGACCACAAATATAGGTTAAAATTGTAAGATAGTCACACTTGTATTCCTATTATAGTAGCTTAGAAATGTTCCAATATCAATATATTATTTAATAGATTTAGTATTGTAATCACAAAACTTCTTGGTTATAGACATTTTCTATAAAAGAAAAAAGAAGAACATAGTTATAATAATGTCACATATCATAACAGAGAAAAAAAACTTTATTGGCTCTATTTGATTTCAGGCATGATTCATATCTGACAGCTAATCATGTAGTTACAGGGCAAGGTTCAATTTTAACCAGATGGAAATTTTCCTTTTCAGAAGGAAATATCACAGTGAAGAAATATGCTTATTCCAGTTGGGCCAGGTCATCCCCCAAATTTTTCTGAGGCAAGACAACCACCCTACCAGTTTCTAAATTGTAGCACGTGCCGTTTTCTACTGTTGGTTTCATGACAATTCAGACTTGGTTGTTTGGTAATCAAAGCTCAAAAAATAATAAAATATAGTCCAGGGAATTTTTACATAGAAAAATTTAACTAACCATAACTTAAGGGTTGATATTTTTCCTAATGTTTCCTTAATCACTGATATTTCATTTATCTTTTATTTATAAGTTAAAATTATCTTTAATCTGGGACTTCAGACAGATAACAATGATTCATTGACTCATCACTAATATGCTGAGGTTACATATTTAAAGCAGCCTATACACTCTCATAATAGCCAAGAATTGCAAATGATTATTTGCTATTATATTATTATTATATCTGCTTTATAACAAAAAACTTCATTAAATATTTAACAGTTTTCAAATATCTGTTTTTTAATCACATCCATTAAAAAGACCAATTCACGTATAATAGCATCCAGATTAAAAAGTTGTTTTATCTAGCAACATTTCTATTACAATGGTCTCTCAAATTTTGCAAAAAAAGAGAATTTAGAAATACAATAACAATACAAACAATACCATATATTTACCACATGAAACAAAATTTCTGATGACATAATCTGCTTTTTCAAGTTATCTCATATAAAAATCCTTAATCTTATTACCTTCAGCATTTTAAAACCACTTTAGCATTACCAGGTATGGATTACATGCAATTAAAGAAATAGTAATAATGCAGTGCTTAATGGTAAGCATATTACAATCATTGTATAATTTTGATCTCACAACAATCCTGGGAGATGGGTACCTTTATTATTTTTCTCTTTACAAATCAGGAAACTGGGGTAAAGAGAGATAAGAAAATTTGCCTAAGATTATACAGCTAATTAATTTCTGCATTTGAACAGAGAAGAGTGGGCTTATCAAGAGCAAAAGATTCTGTCCCCTTCCCATCTTATACTGATATGCTGGACACTGCCTGAGGCACCAGATCCTTCTTGGGCAGCAGCTGGCAAAGGCCGACTAAGGGCTTGGAGACACTTTGGGGATGTGGCAGAGGGCATTAGATGCAGAATGGTAATCCTAGAATAGTGTCAGGCTCTCCCCATTGGTTGTAGTTTCTGATGGAAGGGCGAAAGGATACTGGACATGGGGCTTGACCACCCAATAGCTAGAGTTTGGGAGCCAGGCACTGCTGAGACAAGTGCTTAGCACTCTGCTATGGCAAGGTGGGCAAGGATGTACTGCATCTGGTGATGTCCCCAAGCTTGCCTAGAATAGTGGATTACAGGATGTCCAGTGGTAGGGGCCTACAGGGGCCACTGCAAGTGGGGGGCTTTGTTAAGAAAGGATGTTCTTTAAGTGGGTTTTTCCTTAAAATGATCAATAGCATCTATTTAAAACCATCAGCAATAACATGTATTGATCAACCTGCTATTGGGGGGAGAGGATGGGAGGAAGGAGGGGAAAAATTGGATCAAAAGGTTTGGCAATTGTCAATGCTGTAAAATTACCCATGCATATAACTTGTAAATAAAAAGCTATAATAAAAAAATTAAAATAAAATAAAATAAAACAATCAGCAAACATCCTATATAATGTGGACAAACTAGAACTATTCCCATTAACATCAGGATTTAAACAAGGTTGCCCACTATCACCATTACTATTCAATATTGTATTAGAAATGTTAGCTTTGGCAATAAGAGAAGAAAAAGAAATGAAAAGAATTAGAGTAGGTAATGAAGAAACCAAATTATTACTCTTTGCAGACGATATGATGGTATTCTTAGACAACCCTAGAGAATTAACTAAAAAAAAAACTATTAGAAATAATCTACAACTTTAGTAAAGTTGAGTGTAATATTCTCTAATGTCCTTTGGGAGCAAGTGTCCTAGGGGGCTTCTGGAGGCAGCTTTAGTTTCAATTCAGTTTAATAATCACCTCAAATGCAGCAAGGAGTCCAAATCCTTTATTGTCTCCTTTAAAGTCTTGTCTTCTTCACTTGGGGCTCAGCTCGTTTTCTGGAGGTCTTCCGGATCTTGCCTCTAGTCCTTTGCCTCTGCCAGCTTCGGTTTCTAGCTCCCTCCAAATGTCTTCGAATCCAAAGGTTTGTACTTCAGCCACCAGCCAGCACAAAGGTGAAAAATGGAATGAATCTGTCTCCACTTCCGAGAGTGGGCTTGTCCTTTAGTGGGCTTGTCCCTTGGCCCTGAGAGCTCTTCCTTATATATGCTCTCTTAAAGGTGTGAATCTTGTGGAACTCTAATGAGTACTAAGTACATTAGTTAACTAGAGAACTGTTAAGTACCATGCTAAATTAGATAACTGACTTAGCATCTTGTAAGAATCCTAACGGTTGAATATACAAAATAAATCCGCAGAAACCATCAGCATTTTAATATATAACCAACAAAGTCCAACAACAAGAGATACAAAGAGAAATTCCCTGTAATATAACTGTTTATAGTATAAAATATTTGGGAATTTACCTGCCAAGAGAAAGTCAGGAACTAAATGAACACAACTACAAAACACTTTCTACACAAACAAAGTCAGATTTAAACAATTGGAAAAATATCAAGTGCTCATGGGTAGGCTGAAAGAATATAATAAAAAATAACAGTACTACCTAAATTAATTTACTTATTTAATGCTATGCAAATCAAAATCCCAAGAAATTATATTATAAATCTAGAAAAAATAATAACACAATTTATCTGGAAGAACAAAAGGTCAAGAGTTTCAAGGAAATTAATTTTTTAAAAAAATGTCAATGAAGATGACCTAGTTGTGCCAGACTTAAAACTATATTATAAAGTATCAGTCATGAAAATCATTTGGTACTGGCTAAGAAATAGAATAGTAGATCAGTGGAATAGGTTAGGATCACAAGAAATAATAAACAATAACTATAGTAATCTAATATTTGATAAACCCAAAGACCCCAGCTTCTGGGATAAGAACTCACTATTTGACAAAAACTGCTGGGAAAATTGGAAACTAGTACGGCAGAAACTAGGCATTGACCCACACCTAACACTATATATCAAGATAAGGTCAAAATGGGTCCATGATTTAGACATAAAGAGTATTATTATAAGCAAATTAGAAGAACAACAGATAGCGTAACTCTCAGATCTGTGGAGAAGGAAGGAATTTGTAACCAAAGAAGAACTGGACCTCATTAGTAAATACCAAATAGATAATTTTGATTATATTAAGTAGAATAGTTTTTGTACTAACAAAGCTAATGCACACAAGATTAGAAAGGAATTAATAAATTGGGAAAACATTTTTACATTTAAGATTCTGATAAAGGCCTCATTCATATAATATGCAAAGAATTGACTTAAATTTTTAACAATTCAAGCCATTCTCCAATCGATAAATTGGGTCAAAGGATATGAATAGACATTTTTTCAGATGAAGACAAAAATTTATTATAGCTTTTTATATATTAAAAATATATGCATGGGTAATTTTTCAACATTGATGCTTGCAAAAACTTCTATTTCAACTTTTCCCCTCCTTACTTCCACCCCCTTCCCTAGATGGCAGGTAGTCCTATACATGTTAAATATGTTAAAGTATATGTTAAATACAATATATTATACAGTTATCTTGTTGCACAAGAAAGATTGGATTTAGAAAGAAGGTAAAAATAACCTGAGAAGAAAAAACAAAAATGCAAGCAAACAATAACAGAAATAGTGGAAATGTTATGTTGTGGTCCATTCTCATTTTCCTGTCTTCTTTCTCTGGGTGTAGCTGGTTCTGTTCATTACAGATCAATTGGAACTGATTTGGACCCTCTCATTGTTGAAGAGAGCCATGTCCATCAGAATTGATCATCATGTAGTATTGTTGTTGAAATGTATAATGATCTCCTGGTCCTGCTCATTTCACTAAATGAGCATCAGTTCGTGTAAGTCTCTCCAGTCCTTTCTGAAATCATCCTGTTGGTCATTTCTTATAGAACAATAATACTCCATAACATTCATATACCACAATTTATTCAGCCATTCTCCAATTGATGGGCATCCCTTCAACTTCCAGTTTCTAGACACTACAAACAGGGCTGCCACAAACATTTTTGCACATGTGGGTCCCTTTCCCTTCTTTAATATCTCATTGGGGTATAAGCCCAGTAGTAACACTGATGGATCATAGGATATGCACAGTTTGATACCTTTTTGAGCATAGTTCCAAATTGCTCTCCAGAATGGTTGGAGTCATTCACAATTCCACCAACAATACATCAGTGTCCCTATTTTCCGCCATTCCCTCCAACATTCGTCATTGTCTTTTCTTGTCATCTTAGCCAATCTGACAAGTGTGTAGTGGTATCTCAGAGTTGTGTTAATTTGTATTTCTCTGATCAATAATGATTTGGAACACCTTTTCATATGACTAGAAATAGTTTCAATTTCTTCATCCAAAAATTCTCTGTTCATATCTTTGACCATTTATCAATTGGAGAATGGCTCAATTTCTTATAAATTAGAATTCATTATCTATATATTTTATAAATGAGGCCTTTATCAGAATCTTTAGGTGTAAAAAATGTTTTCCCAGTTTATTACTTCTCTTCTAATCTTGTTTTCATTAGTTTTGTTTGTACAAAGGCTTTTTAACTTAATATAATTGAAATTTTCTATTTTGTGATCAATAATGACCTCTAGTTCTTCTTTGGTCACAAATTCCTTCCTCCTTCACAGGTCTGAGAGGTAAATGATCCCATGTTATTCTAATTTATTTATAATCTCATTCTTTATGCCTAGATCATGTACTCATTTTGATCTTTTCTTGTTGTATGGTGTTAAGTGTGGGTCAATGCCTAGTTTCTGCCATACTGATTTTCAATATTCCCAGCAATTTTTGTCAAATAATGAATTCTTATCCCCAAAGCTGGGGTTTTGGGGTTTGTCAAACACTAGATTGCTATTGTTATTGACTATTTTATCCTGTGGACCTAAGCTATTCCACTGATCAATTAGTCTATTTCTTAGCCAATACCAAATGACTGCTGCTTTATAATATAATTTTAGATCTGGTATAGCTAGGTCATTTTCATTTGATTTTTTTTTCATTAGTTCCCTTAAAATTCTTGACCTTTTGTTTTTCCAGATGAATTTTGTTGTTATTTTTTCCTAGGTCATTAAAATAGTTTCTTGGGAATCTGATTGGTATAGCACTAAATAAATAGATTAGTTTACATAGTATTGTCATTATTATATTCGCTCGACCTATCCAGCAGCATTTAATATTTTTCCAATTGGTTAGATCTGACTGTATTTGTAGAAAGTGTTTTGTAATTTTGCTCATGTAGTTCCTGACTTTCCCTTGGCAGATACCTCAAATATTTTATACTATTGGCAGTAATTTTAAATTGAATTTCACTTCCCCCATTTCTCTTTTTAATAATTCTAGCATCAGATATAACATTTTGTTTGTTGTTTAAAACTACCTTTATGATCCTTCATAGTTTTCCAGTCATCTTTTAATTTACAGTCCTTTATGTACTTCATAATCCACTAGTCTCCTTGATGTTCCTAGCACTTTGGGGGCACCTTTACTTGCTGTTCCTCACACTTGAGGTGATATCTCTCCTTGTTTTTGTCTCCTGACTTCCCTGGCTTTCTTCAAACCACTACTTATGGAATCTAATCTTCTGAAAAAAGCTTTTTTTCCACTTTTGGTGTTAATGCCTTCTGTTTGGTATTACCTTTAAATTACTCTCATATGTAAATTTTTATTTTAAAGTTGTCTTTCTCATTAAAATTATGTTTTAATTGTAGTGGTAAGGCAAAGCAAGAAGAAAGATTTCTTTTGTCTTTTTTTGTATCCACAGGATTTAATTCATGAGTGGACTTGGAACATAATATAAAGCAATTATATCACAGACATAATCTTTGACTAGATCTGGTCCTTGACAAATAGTAAGCACTCTCATATATAGTAAGCACTTAATAAATACTTGTTTACCTGACTTGACTTAACTTGGCAGTAATTCCAGATTTCAACCATGATGACTAATAGATTAGTGGTACAAAAAAAATAATATGGAATTTGGGGGAAAAGAGGAGAGTTTTTTTTGGATGAAAGTGAATTAAGTTTTTATTATATTGAATTTCAGGTTCTAGAAGAACATTCAAGTGGTGATATGTGAAACTTGGGTTGAGATGAGAGATAAGAGCTAGTTAGATAAATAGATATAGATAGTTTATCTCTGCAGGAGCATTGATTGAAACCATGGGGAAGAATGAAATCTCTAAGGGAAAGAACACAGAAAGGAGAAGGTTGAAAAAGAATTTTGAGAAACAGATGCTTAGAGAATTGAAGGAATATGAATGAGCAAAGTATATTAAGAAGGAATGATCAGATAGATAGAAAGTGAACCAATAGAAATTAGTATTATAGAAACTAAGTAAGGAGAGATTATGAAAAATAAGATTATCAATAATGTTCAATATTGTAGTAAGTGGAAAGAGACGAAAAAAGTCATTTAATAATTAAAAGAATTTTGGAGACCTTGGAGAGAGAATTTTCAGGAAAAGCATTTGGTCAGAAATTAGAATGGATTTGAGGATAATTTAGTAGTGAAATAGAAGGATTTAAAATTCAACATAGCAAAAACTTAACTCATCTTACTCACCAAACCTGTTCCTTTTCTTAAATTTCTTTTCCATTTTTATGGTTCCAGAGTCCTTAAAATTGTAAAGTCACTTCTGGCTTTTCTTTATCTTTATCGCCCATATCGTGCTATTGTCAAGTCCTTTAAATTCCACCTCCACATTTTTTTCTAAGTACTCTTTATAGAAACTGACTTGTAAAGGACATGAAGGACATAGAGGGAAAGATTGAGGGCATGGTGCAGTCTAGGGAAAGATTTTCTTTTAGGACAGGGGGAAAGAGCACTAGTGAGGAAAGTGTTGAAGATGAGAGACAGAAGAAATGATTGATGGAACAAAATTCTAGAATAGATGAAAAAAATTAATTCTAGGTCCACATCATCCTCTGAGACTAGTAAGAAGGAAAGGAATCTGGATAAAAATACAGGGAGATTTTGAGGTATGGGAGTTGAGAAATGAAGGAATTCATAATGAATTACTTGAATATCATTAAAATAGCAACAAAAGGCACCTACTGAGAGGTGAGCTTGGAGACTGCTGGAGGCTTGAACAAAAGAGTCATTGTGGGGAATGTGATAGGATAGTCAATCAGAGATTTATAAAAGAATTGTCATGAATTACTGAAGACCCAGGTGAGATTCGTTAGCATCCAGCCAGCATGCTATCAAGCCTCTCTTCAGCAGTTCTCTGTGACTTGAGAGCATAGAGTTATAAAATTACAGCACCTCAGAGCTGGAAAGGACCTCAGAGACCATTTGGAAAGTGAAGATGAAAAATAAGATCCAGGCTTGAGGGCTAACATGATAAAAGAATTAAAGGATAAGGAATGTAAGGTTTTTGAGTTAAGAGAAATAATTTGTTGAAGTAGATAATTCTAGATAGAAGCATTGGGTTTGGATAATGGACTGGGGGAACAGAGCAGGAAAATCATGATCAGGGCAAAGAGCAGATACAGGAGGAATGAAACAATGGAAGATTTAGAAAAACAAGATAATACAACTAGGGGAGAGAATTCCAGAAAACACAATATTGGTTGGACAACAGTGTGGGGTGATGGTGAGTTCTAAATTAAGGACTTTCCTTGTAAGTGGTTGAGAAGTAGAGGAGAGTTGAGGGTGTTGATGTGAGAACCCAGAATTTTAGGAGAGTCACCAACATGGATAGGATTTAATTAAATTTAAAGCTCTCTGAATGATATCAGAGGTTGAAGGAGGAAAGCAAAACTATCATTTCTTCTCTGTAATTTTACAGAAATTAACTCAGGTATTCAATAAAAATTTGCTCAATGAGAGATTAACTGCAGTACCTGTGGGTGGAAATGTGTGGAAAAAGTAGGCACCTATTATATTCATTACATTTTTATATTTTCTCTCCTATTAGAATGTAAACCTCTTGAAAGCAGGAACTATATTTGTCTTTCTTTCCCCAGTAGCTTAGTTTGTTGACTAACTGACCACTTTCCCTTTCATTATACTCTTATCAATATTATTTATGTACGTATTGAATTTTCCAAGTAAATTGTAAATTTTTTGAGAGCAACAATTGTCTATACAAGAATATGGATTTCATGTACACATATATACATCTATGTATATGTACATCTTTATGTATGTGTGTATGTGGAGAGAGAGGAAGCTAGATATAGGTATGGAGTCAGCAAGACTTCAATTCAAACTCAACAACAGACATTTTTTATGATATAATGAGTGTGGGTCAATCATTTAGCCATTGTCTGACCCATCTGTAAAATGGGAATAATAGTAGCACTTACCTCTCTTGAGGTTATGGGGATAAAATGAGATAATATTTAAAAAGTGCTTTGCAAACCTTAAAGCACTATATATAAATATTAGTAGCTTCTCCATATGTGTATAAATATATGCCCATATATTATGTATAAAAGTATTATATATAAATACAAAGAATATATATATATATAAATATATATAAAGTACAAAAACATAAATACATACACACCATCAAGTATAGAGCACATAACACTGAATAAACAGGTATAGATATTATTATACTACTAATGCAACCAATACGGAGCCAGAACAAAACTCAAATCAAATGCAGACTTTCAGTTATGGCAGTTTTTTAGTAAGTAGTTGGACAGACAAAATAATGTATTTGAGCACAATTCTAAGCTTGCTAAAGACAAGGGAATTTCCTAAATTTACTTTTTTTTCACAACTCTCTTATCATCCAGCTCAGTGCTTAATAAAAACTTGTTTAATTACAGAGATAGCCTAAACAGTGGAATAAAGTTAGGATTCCATCCAAAGTCATGAGTTCAAATTCTTACCCTGACAATTACCAGCTACATCACCTTGAGCAAATGGTTTAACTACTTTGAGTCTAAATCGTTGTATACAGAAAAGTGCTTCTATGTTAGCTCAATACATCCCAGAGGAGTTCCTGTATTCTTACAGGGTATTTCAATAGAATCCAAGCTCTAGTCCTTTCTAACAAACTACAATGAGTACAAAGGAGTACAATCTCAAAAAAGTCTATCATTCAGAGACCAGTCCAGCTAAATCTGGAGGGTCTTATCACCAAGAATTTGATTATTATTTATTGACTATCGTGACTTAGTAATTTAAGAAAATTCATCCAAAATTTGGAAGAGTTAGAGTCCATATTGGTGGATGAAATCTTTCAGGTAAGATGGGAATAATACTTTAATTATATACCTCACAGAATTCTGTATGACTCATATATATAATATAAAATATAACAGAATATGTTATAAATATATATAAAAATATAAAACGCATAATAAAGATAAAGGCCATAAAGACCATGAAGCCTTGTAAATATTAGTCAAAAGACTGTTTCAACTCCTGTTTGGTTTGTCCATTCTCACTAATCAGCTGAAGGTTCCCTATCCCTGAAACAGACAGTTGAACCAGAGAGGACAAAATAGTTGCTTTTTATTCACTTATAATGGGGAACTGATTGGCCTTCAGAGTATATGTATGAGACTTTTCCTGCTATGAGCCCATGTTGTGGCTTGGTGATCCTACTTCTAGAAATGTATGATATATGTTGAGCATACCTATAAATATTTTATAATGGTTTCTTCTATGTATGCTGTATGGTGAAAAAATTACAAAACACTTTCCACACAAATAAATTGAGATCTAAACAACTGGAAAAATATCAAGTGAATATACTACTAAATTAATTTATTTATTTAGTGTTATATCAGTCAAACTCCTAAGAAACTATCTTACTGACCTAGAAAAAATAACAACAAAATAGATCTGGAAGGAAAAAAGGTCAAGAATTTCAAGGGAATTAATGAAAAAACAAAGCAAATTAAGGTTGCCTAGCTATACCAGATCTAAAACTATGTTATAAAGCAGCGGTCATCAAAACCATTTGGTACTGGTTAAGAAATAGAGAAGTTGATTAGTGGAATAGGTTAGGTTCGCAGGACAAAATAGTTAATAACTATAGCAATCTACTGTTTGAGAAATCCAAAGACCCCAGCTTTTGGGATAAGCATTCGCTATTTGACAAAAACTATTGGGAATATTGGAAACTAGTATGGCAGAAAGTAGGCATAGATCCATATCTAACATCATATATCAAGATCAGATCGAAATGGGTACATTATTTAGACATAAAGAATGATGTTATAAACAAATTCGAAGAACATAGGATAGTTTACCTCTCAGATCTGTGGAAGAGAAAGGAATTTGTGACCAAAGAAGAACTAGAGATCACTATTGACTACAAAATAGAAAATTTTGATTAAATTAAGTTAAAAAGTTTTTGTACAAACAAAACTAATGCAGACATGATTAGAAGGGAAGCAATAAACTGGGAAACATTTTTACATTCAAAGGTTCTGATAAAGACCTCATCTCTAAAAATATATAGAAAATTGACTCACATTTATAATAGTTCAAGCCATTCTCCAATTGATAAATGGTCAAAGGATATCAACAATTTTCAGATGAAAAAATTGAAATTATTTGTAGTCATATGAAAAGGTGTTCCAAATCACTATTGGTCAGATAAATGCAAATTAAGACAACTCTGAGATGCCACTACACACCTATCAGATTGGGTAAGATGATAGGAAACGATAATGATCAGTGTTGGAGGGGGTTGTGGGAAAACTGGGACACTGATACATTGTTAGTGGAACTGTGAATGGATCCAACCATTCTGGAGAGCAATTTGGAACTATGCTCAAAAAGTTATCAAACTGTGCATACCCTTTGATCCAGCAGTGTTTCTACTGGGCTTATACCCCAAAGAGATCTTAAAGGAGGAAAAGGGTCCCACATGTGCAAAAATGTTGTGGTAGCCCTTTTTGTAGTGGCAAGAAACTGGAAACTGAGTGAATGTCCATCAGTTGGGGAATGGCTGAATAAACTGTGGTAAATGAATGTTATGGAATATTATTGTTCTGTAAGAAACAACCAGCAGGATGATTTCAGAGAGGCCTTGGAGAAACTTATATGAACTGATGCTGAGTGAAATGAGCAGGACCAGGAGATCATTATACATGGCGACAAGAAGACTCTATGATGATTAATTCTGATGGACGTGGCTCTTTTCAACAATGAGATGATTCAAATCAGTCCCAATTGTTCAGTGATGAAGAGAGCCATCTATACCCAGAGAGACAACCATGGGAAATGAGTGTGCACCACAACACAGTATTGTCACTCTTTTTGTTGTTGTTTGCTTGCATTTTGTTTTCTTTCTCAGTATTTTTTTTTCCATTCTTGATTTGATTTTTCTTGTGCAGCAAGATAACTGTATAAATGTGTGTGTGTGTGTGTGTGTGTGTGTGTGTGTGTATGTATATGGGATTTAACATATTTAATATGTATTGGACTATTGGGGTGAAGGAGGGAAAAATTGTGAACAGAAGGTTTTGCAAGCGTCAGTGTTGAAAAATTACCCATGAATGTGTTTTGTAAATAAAAAGCTTTAATAATTAATACTTAAAAAAAAAGACATAAAGGAAGAGGCTGTGTCCTTGTAAACTTGGAAAGGACTAAAGATGCAATGCAGAATTTGCCATGGCAGACACACCCAAGCAGAATGAGAAATCAGTACATCTCTGAAGAGTAAGTGACCAGAAGAAAATTGACTACTACTCATCCCAGAAATGTGTCCTGCAGGCAAAGACGTTACTTGTTCAGTGGCTAGGCTAATATTCAGAAGGAAATTGGGTAGGATAAATATTTGGTGATAACCACTTTAAGTCTGAACTCATTTTCTTCAGGGACCAAGGTAATAGAGGGCAGTGTTTTCCCTGGTTCAGATATATTTGCTTTTGCTTCAATTTTTGCTATATCTTCTGAGTATTTGTTGATTTCTATTAATTATTTTTAATAACTACCCAGAAAAATCAACCAACATTGGCAAATTATTTCATGGCACTAATTACTAGTATTTAATATTGGGAAATCACATTCCATTAATTTGGAGAGGACAAGTTAAGCCAAGACCATTAGAAGAAAGTCACTCTCTCTTAAAATCCTAAGGAAAAGGTGAAGCGATCCCACTCTGGGGACCCAGCATGCTCATAGTAATTTAAGTATAGCTTCAGAGTCTTGACATATGTAGACACTGAAATGGAGAAGTAAAAAAAAATTAAGAAATGCTATATTGAAGGAAAATTAATCAATTTTGCTTAGCTTAATTCTTTTGAGCAGAGCTGGCCCTAGTGAAAATTGTAAAGTTGGGAAAATCAATCTCAAGATTTCAAGATTCTCCATTGCTCACCTTTCTACCTCCTTTCCACCTCAGGCAAGATCATTCATTTAAGCTTTTTGAACCTTCTTCTACATAAAAAAATTCATAGAAAAGAATTTATTAAGTCGATTCACTAGAAAGTGCCAATTACACAATTAGACAATTGTAAAGGTGGAAAGCATCTAGTCTCTTTCTTTCTCTAAAAACTAAAAGAAATATCAGTGCATTCATGAAGCCTTCCTTGTTTCCTCTGACCCAAAATGACTTCTTTTTCAGACCTTAAAAGGCATTTAACTTTTAAACTTTCAGATATACTTAAAGTATTATGTTTATGAATATACACTAGGTATTTGCAGCTAGGTGGTACAATAAATAAAGCACAGGCCCTAGAGTTGGGAACACCTGAATTCAAATCCAAACTCAGACACTTAATAGTTTGGTGACCCTGGGCAAGACACTTATCCCCATTTACCTGATTTTCCTCGTGTATAAAATAAGCTGAGAAAGAAAATGCAAAATCTTTGCCAAGAAAACCCTAAGGGAATCCCAAAGAGTTGAACATTACTGAAACAACAACTGCAATATGTTTCTATTTTTGCTTCACCTCCCTATTAGTCTATATTTCTTTGAAAGTACAGACTATTGTTTAGCTTAGTAAATAGACATTTAATAATTGTCCAGTATATACAAGGTACTCTGCTAAGGACTGGGGACAAAAAGAATAAAAAAAGATAATACCTGCTCTCAAGGAGCTCACAGTATAATGGGGAATCATCATACAAACAGCTAAGTATAAACAAGCTAAATAAATGATAATAAGGATAAGGCACTAGTTATAGAAGTTAGTATTGCATAAAGGGAGGAGAAATAGAGATAGTGAGGAGAGTTGAAGATGATATCTATTTTGCAGGTTTGGGTAATTAAAAGGATAGTAAGTAGTAAGAGGGAAATTTGGACAGGGAAAGGGATTTTGGGGGAATATAATGAGTTCAGTTTGGACCTTATAAGTTTAAAATATCTACTGGACTTTAATTTGAATTGTTTGAAAGGAAGTTGGAAATTCAAAATCAAAGATCAATAGAAAGGTTAAAATTGGAAAATACCTGGAAATTATGAGAATCTTGAAATGATAATTGTATCTCTCAGAACTGATGTAATCAATAAAATGAAATATTTTAGAAGAAGAGAATAGGGATTAGTACAGAGCTCTGAGGGAGATTTAGGGGTAGTGGATGCGATCTGGATGAAGAATTAGTAAAGCACACTGAGGAATGGTCAGAGGTGAAAGGAGAACCAGAAGAAAGAGTGGTAATATCCTGAAAACCTAAGGGGAAGAAAATGTCAAGAAGAGGATGGTTGACAATGGAAGATTACAGAAAGGTATGATTTTGTTGTCATAGTAGCTAGCACTGTTCTTCATGTGCTAGCTAACATTACTAACAAATATTTTCTGAAAAGCAGATTTTTGTCAAGATGAAATAAGCAAATTTGTAAAACTATACATAAACATATATACACACATAATATATGAGTTTATAAAGAATATGTATACACATATACTAACACCATAGTTAAAAAATGTAAATAGAATAAAAACATTATTAACAAAAACCTTAAGCATTTAAAAATAATAATGCACATGTTTATAGTATTGAATGAGAGATATGACTATGCAGATACCTTTCAGACTTGTAGAGATAAGGGACTATAGGTGTGAAACAGTGCATGTGTTGTTGAACTTGGTAGATTCATTAACTTTTCTGAATTAATGTTTTCACTTTTTTAAAATCTTTGATATAAAGGATGGCTGACTTCATATGGATGGGAAAAGAGAAAATATTGGGAAATAATGTAAAAACAAAATATATCGATTCAAATTTTAGAAAAGAAATGGAAAAACCTTGTTGAATGAAAGAATGATTAAAGACTTTGGGTACTCTTCTACAACAACTTTGAATGATGGGTCTCATTTCTTGACTTGCTAATATCAGGATGCACTATCATTTTGTAAAAAATTCCATTTATTGAACAGATTTTTTCCTTATACTAAACTAAAAACCTTTCTCCTTGTAGCTTCTGCCCAATGACAGTATTTTACACAGACTAATTCTTAGGACCTAAATATCAACTGATTAAGGAAGGGAGTAAGTTTGACTCTAGAGAATTCAGAAGGTTCAGATGATGTTCAGATGAAATTCAGAAGGAGACCCCAAAAGATTGGGGTCACAGAGCAGTGTCCCAAGGTGCCTCAAAAGAATTTGCAGGCTTGAACGCATCTCCAAGTCAAGAGGCAAAGTTTATTGTAATTGTAAAGCCAATTGAAACAGGCTAAGTTTCAAAAGGATTTAACAAAGAACCAGGAGCAAGGAGACAAATTTATCCAGTTCTTTGTGCCACTGATATGATAATTTTATGGTCCAGAAGTATAGCTGAAGAGGGGTCTATTCATTATTGTCTCAGGAACTTGGTTATCACTGACCAGCAGATTTTCTATATGACAGTCAGCAATGTCTGTAGGACTATCCTAAGGCCAGAAGACTTTAGAATCATTGACAGACTGATTGTTAGGAGATCTCTAAAGTCAGGGGACCTCATCACCGCTCTGTTCCCCCTTGGAGCTGTACCCCATCAGTACCCCTGAGACAGGATATACCATATGGTGACCTAAAGAACTCATTTGATCTTAGTTATAATACCTTCTAAGACCATGGTCTCTTATTTCTGTGTACCACTGCAGATTGCAGTGTTTTTATTTTGCAGAAACTCTCCCCTCCTTGTAACTTTCCTATTTTTGTTGAGGGCATTGCTATGCCTCTAGTCACTCACATTTGTAACATTGCAATCATTCTCAACTTCACATTCTTCCTATATCCAATCAGTTCCAAGACCTGTTGATTCTACCTCTGCAATATATGTCCCTTTCCTTCAACTCACTTAGCCAGCACCTTAGTTCAGTCAGTCAATCAATCAATGAGCAGTACCTCCAAAGAGGTCTATCCAGATTGTCTTCCTTTTGTATTTACTTACTTAAACACACACACACGCACATATATATGTATATACATATATATGTGCGTGTGTATATATGTACATATGTACACACATATCATTGTAGCTCTTTTTATATTTACTTAACTTTTATTTTATTTTAATTACATGTTGTTTTTGCCCCCATGAGAAAGTAAATGTCTTGGGCATGAGAACCAGTTTATTTACATCTTTGTATAATAGATTGCTGTGTCTGAACTCAAAGACACCTGAGTTCAAATTTAACCTCAAATACTTACTAGTTTTGTGACCTTTCTGACTTAGTTCCTCATTTATAAAATAGAAATGAAAATACTCCTACCAATTAGTGTAGTGAGGATCACATGGAATAATATTTTTATAAATTACTTAACACAATACCTGTGCTCAGTAAATGCTTTTCCTTGCCTTTTTTCCCCTGGCATGTGATACTCAGCTCAATGAATGAGAATTGCTTGAATAATAAATTCAATGTCCTGCAATTAACCTGATACTCCTCAGAATTTAGCTCCATTGGCCCTTACATGTGTAAAGAATTAAGGAGCCTCCCAGATCAGAGAAGTTCAAAAATTGAACATGGAACATGATCATCAGCTTACTGTCAGATCAGCAGAAAAGTCCTAGTCCCCTTCCCCACTGATAGATATTTGCATGTTGTGATCTCTCATTCTCCTGTAGTCTTCTCTTCCCTTAATGGTACATGGATAAGCAACAGTCCTCAAGTCCAGGCTCCTGTGCACTCCTCCTAACTTCTGGTCTTGCTTTGCTATTTCCATTTGTTCAACCATGTCCAATTCTTCACACCTCCAAGGAACGCCACAGCATCCCAGATCCTTCTATCCTTCATTATTTCCTGAAATCTATACAAACTCATGTTCTTTGCTTCCCTGACACTTTCTATCCACCTCATCTCTTTTTGTCTTTAATTTTTCCCAATATCAGAGTCTTTTACAATTAGTTTCGTGTTCTCATGATGTGACCAAAGTATTTTAGCTTCAGATTCAGTATTTGTTCTTCAACAGATTTCACTAGATGTAAACAAGAATCCTGTTAAAACTCACTAGACTTTACTGGTTCAGGAGAACCTCTAGAATTCTAGATGTCTAATTATTCTTAAGGTCCTTTAGACCTTCTGCTATTGTTTTTCCTTACTGCTCTTGGTTTTGTGATTATCTCTCCTCAATAAAACTAATTTGTTTTAAACTTCTTTTTACCTTGTGGCTTTTGGTATTACAAATATCCCTATGTTTGTAGAACATTCAATTTTCCCTTTGAGACTCTGCTTTATTATTTTTATGCAGTTTCATCTTCTTTTGTTGATCTCTAGATACTATGAAGAATTTTCTTTGATTTACTCATCTCTCCAAATTTATTATTAAGACAAGATGCTGACCTATTACCAAGTCTATTTTTAAAAAAAATATTTTATTTTTATCTTTTGTGAAGCAATTGGGGTTAAGTGACTTGCCCAGGGTCACACAGCCAGGAAGTGTTAAATATCTCAGATTAGATTTGAACTCAGGTACTCCTGACTTCAGGGCTGGTGCTTTATGCACTGTACCACCTAGCTGGCCCTATCAAGTCAATTCTTAAAGACTTTCCAGCTTGATAAAACCTGAGCTTCGCACTATTTTCAAGAATCTAGAATCATCTCCTCACCTCGACTCCATAAGGTATTATATGGATAATGGGATCTTGGAGTATGTTAACAAGTCTAGAACAATAGAAACCGTGGTCCTTATATTCTTCACCTTTATCAAACCTTAGCTAAGTTATTGTGTCAAGTTCTGGATCACACATTTGGTAATCTGCAGTATATTTTGAGAGAGGACAAATCTGGTTGCCATAGTAATGAACTTGTAAGGATGAGATTTCAGACATTAGTAATAGACAGTTAATTTTATGGGACTAAGAGCTATCTTTTCCTGGTGCAATTGCAGTCACTTCACCCAGGCAGATTATTTCTCTCATTAAAATGTAAGCTTCCTGAGGACAGGAACCATGTGCATGTCTTTCTTTACATCTTCAGCACTTAGCACAGTGTATAGAACATTTACTAAATGCCTTTTGAGGATGATAATAATAATGATGATAGCTCCTTCTCTACTCTGTCTCATTTAAAGTCTGAGATTCTCTAAAGTGACAAAAAATAAATTTAAAAAAAAGCCTCACTAACCAGGAGAACTTAATAAATCATTGGATCAGTGCTTTATCTGAACAAATAATTATCTTAGTATTCTTACAAACTTTATTTTTAAATCAAAATCTTCCTTAACATTTATAATATAGTCATCGGCCCCTGGCACTATTATATTCTATTGATATTATTAACTAATAGAATATCTATTTATCCTACTCTATTTTTGAAAATGTTTTCAGGCATGCTATTTGTGACTGTGCAAATATGAAAATTACTATGAATTACTTGACTCTAATCTGACTTCTTGGACTATATCTACCCTGAAAGTCCTTTGGATAATTTTCTGATTTTCCATGATTGTTAATAAAAAGTTATTTCATTTTAATTTTATTGGAAAAGGCACTTATTTAAAGTTATTACCAAAAATAACCAAAGCAAAAAAGACAAAAATATACACTCAAAAATATTTTTTTGTCTTATTCGTAATCATTCACAATCAGGTCCACAGAAATCAGGTCACCCAGGTCACAGGGTTAAAAGCAAAACTAGCACCAGCACATAATAGCTTCCCAACTTGACTGGATAGTATCAAAAGTCATATATAGCTTGCAAATCTCTGTACCTGAAGAAAGTAAGGACAGAGCCATCACCTGACAAAGAACCATGATAGTTAGAAAGTTCTTGGGTGGGGATCTTAGAAGTGCTTAGAAACTAGTGTGAAAAACCAATTAGAAGACTAATGATCATTTAATTGGAATATCCTAGGTCTGGGATTTCTGATGCTTTTATTCCTCTGGCTGAAGACACCAGAAAAGAATCCAAAGATACAACCTCAAAAATCTGGTAGTGGCTAGGGAATGGAGTGGTTAAAGTAAGAGATGAACACCAGCCCAGAAACCTAGATGATCCAGCGTGAGATCAAGCAAGGACAGTGAAGCAGTAGTTTGATTCTGGTCCTAAAACGAAGTCCTATTTAAGAAACTAAATCTAGAGAAATGAGTAAATCAAAGAAAATTCTGAATAGCACCTAAAGATCTACAAAAGAAGATGAAACTGCATAAAAATAGTAAAGCAGAATCTCAAAGGGAAAACTGGATGTTCTACAAAGACTACATGAAGACCTAGAATAAATTAAGACTTTAAAAAATTAAATTAGAGCTTTGAGAAAATCTTGGGAGGATAATAAATAGCTAAGAAGAGAAAATAGAAAGTCCTACCCAAGGAACAAGGACTCTTTAAACTATATAAGACTAAATAGAAATAAATAACTCCATGAGAAACCAAGAAATAGAACAAACTCAAAAGATTGAAAAAATGAAAGAAAATGTAATTACCTGATATATTCTCCTTCTCCTCCTCCTTCTTCTGCTACTACTACTACTACTGTTGCTGCTGCTGCTGCTGCTACTACTACTATTACTACAACTATATATTATTATTGTTATTATTATAGCTAATTTGCTATCATAGCTAATTATAGCTTAGTATGTGTTAGGCACTGTACTAGAAAAAAAAAATCTTAGACATTGCATGTAAAGAAATAATAAGGGAAAACTGTCCATATAATTTAGAACCAGGGGATTAAGTAGAATTATAAAGAATCTATTGATCTCTTAAGAGAATCCTGAACAAACTTTATTCCTGAAAGAATTTCAAAATGAACATTCCCAAGAATCTCATACTCAAGATTCAGTGCTCAAAGTAAAAAATATCACAGCATCCAGAACAAAGGAGTTTAAGAGCTGAAGGACAACAGTTAGGATCACATAAAAACTGACAGTTCTATTATAAATGAGAGATGATCTTGGAATGCAATTATCAAAAAGGTAAAAGATAGATTATGACAACCAAAATAATTCATGCTACAAGACTGAGTTTCATCTTAAAGAGAAATAAAGTAGATCTCTAATGGAATAGAAGTCTTTGAAGCATTTCTGATTAAATCATATAAAAAATAAGAGCTTAATGGGAAGTTTGAAATATAAATACAAAAGTGAAGAAAAACCTAGAAGGAAAATTTGAGCATTTGGAAAGGAGTGTATGATGTACAGTAGTAACATTCTAAAAGGGATAGAAATAAATATTTCTTCAGAACTTTTAAGGTTGCAATGAATATTGAATTAAGTTAGGAAAAAAACAGAGGACCTTGGATGATTGATTCTGATCTGAAAGATAAAGAATCATTGAATATACAATAAGCAGGGAGGTGACACAGTATATAGAGTAATGAGCCCCGTTAGGAAGACCTGAATTCAAATATGGCCTCAGACATCTAGTAGCTGTTTAATCCTGTTTTCCTCAGTTCCTCATATGTAAAATAAGGTACAAAAGGAAGTGAGAAACCACTGCAGTATCTTTGCCAAGAAAACCCCAAAAGGGGTCATGAAGAATTGGACACAATTGAAAATGATTAAACAACAAATAGATTAGTGTATATTTCTACACTAAGTAGATTAGTGTAGAAATATCTACTAATCTACAAGTAGATTAGTGTAGAAATATATAAAGCTTAACAATGAAATCAGTGAGAATGGTAAAGGGAGGAGATGAAAGGGAGAAAAATATCAAAGATGGAATGGTGGTAAGCAAAACAAACTTCCCAATCTTGGAGGAGAGAATGAAAGGAACTGACATCTAGACCACTGACACATCAATTGAGAATGGATGAAAAAATTGTCATACATTAACGTAATAGATTTTTTATTTTTTCATAAGAAATTAATAAAAATTATTTCAGGAAATCCTGAATCAGTCAGTCAATAAATATTTATTAAGCACCTACTATTTCACAGGCATTGTACCATGCATTGGGGATACAATGAAAGGCAAAAGCCAGCCACAAAACTCACAGAATAATATGGGAGAAAATGTATAAGCAACTATGTACAAATACAATATATACAGGATAAACTGGCAATAATCAACAGAGGGAAGGAATTATAGTTATGGGGGAACTAGAAAGGGTTTCCTACAAAAGGTAGAATTTTAGGTAGGATTTAAAAGAAACAATCAAAGCCAGGATGCAGCAATGAGAGGGGAGGAGAATTCAAAGCAATGGGGATAGCCAGTGTAAATAAATACCCTGATTTGGGAATTGGAATATCTTTTGTGAAGAACAATGAGGTGAGCCAATGTGATTGGATTGCAGAGTCTGCTGAGGTAGTAAAAATATAAGAAAACTAGAAAAATCAAGAAAAGCAAGTTATGAAGAGCATTAGATGCAAAGAGAAGATATGATATATGATCCTGGTGGCAAAAGGTAAATACTGGAATTTAATGAATAGGGGGATGTGACAATCAGATTTATGCTCAGGAAAGACACATTGAGAGTTGAATGGAGGATGGATCAGGTGGGTGAGAGAATTGAACAGGAAACTAACCAGAAAGTTATTGCAATAGTCCAAATATGAAGTGTTAAGGTCCAGGATCAGGGTGGTGGAGTATCAGAGAGCACAGAGGGAATAATTAAGAGATGCTGAGGAAAGTACATTGATACGCCTTGACAACAGGTTCAATATATAAGGGGTGAAAGTGAGGAATTGAAGATTACATCTAGATTGTGAGTGGGGGGATTAGGAGGATGGTGGTCCTTCACAGCAATAGGGATGCTAAGAAAAAAGGAGGGAAAAATAATGAGTTCAGTTTGGGTTGCATTGAGTTTAAGATGTATAAGCAACATCTTTATATACAAACATTTGAGCTATCTCAGACAATTAGAAATTCAAGGCTGCAAGTCATCAGGAAGGTGAGGGCAGGATAAGAAGGCATGAGAATCATAAGTCTAGAGATAATATTTTGATCCATGGGAACTAATGAAATCACCAGGTGAAAACGTACAGAGGGAGAAGTGAGGAGATCCTACGATGGAGTCCAAGAGGAGTCGGATAGATAGGAAGAGAAGCAGGAGAAAGTGCCTCAAAAAGCTAGAGAAAAGAGAGTATCAAGAAAAGAATGATTGACAGGGCCCAAGACTGGTGAAAAAAGACCACGTGGCAATTAAAAGATGACTAGTCACTGTAATTGAACAGTTTCAGTTGAATGAGGAGGTTGGAAGTTAGACTGCAAAGAATTAAGAAGAGAGAGAAAAAAGCAGAGATAATCTAATGTAAATTCTTTCTCTAGGAATTTTTCCCTAAAAGGGAAGATGAATAAAGCAGGGAAGTATGGATCAAGTGAATGTTTTTAGAGGATAGGGAAGATATAGATGTGTTTGTAACCAGAAAGTAAGGAGCAAGTAGACAGGGAGAAAGTAAAGATGACTGAGAGTAGGGATGATAAAAGGGACAATTTTCTGGAGCAGATGGAATGGCATGGGGTAACTTTTACATATAGAGAGTTTGCCTTGGCAAAGAAGGGCCAACTCATTATGTGAAACGGGGGAGAAGGAAGGGATAATGACATAAGGCATCTGGGACATTAGAAGGAGAGGAGAAGAGACAGAACTCAAGGAATATATATTTTTTTTCAGTAAAATTGGAAGCAAGGTACTCAGCTGAAAAGGTAGGTGGAGGAAGGGCAGGGGAGGTTCGAGGAGAAATGAAAAGGGTTGGAAAAAATTGCTTTGATAAGTAGCACAGTGAGTTAATTAGGGAGATATAAAAGGTTTGCCTTTGCTACAGTGAGGGCCAAATTTAGGTTGTGTAATATGCATTTATAGTGAATCCAGTCAACAATTTCGTGATTTTTTCCAGCTTCATTGAGAGCCTAGTATGTAGGAGTAGAGACAGCAGAAGATGGGAAGGATCCAAGACAGAGATATGGCAGGGGCAAGGATGGCAATATGATATTGAAGCAAAGGACTCAAGAAGAGTACAGTGTAAAGGTGAACTGCTTCACCAAGGGGTAAAGTTGGGTAAAGAAGGAGGCTAATGCAGGAGTGATAGCCTGAGAAAGAGCTGAGGAATGGAGGGACTGGAGATTGCAGTGTGGAAGAAGAGACTACAAATTTATTCCTTTGGCTTGAGAATGTCTCCTATTCCTTTGGGTTGAATGTCTCTTATCTCTGGTAGGGGAAACCTGGGAGGTAGAGTGATTTTGTGGGAAAAGCACTAATCTTCAAAGATCAAGTATGAGGTCTAACTTTGACAATGACTTGTTACATTACTCCGGGCAAGTCATTTATCTCAGTCTTGGTTCTCTCATCTATGAAATATAGGCAACTGATGTGAAGAAAATGCTTTCTGAGTCTTAAAGTCCAATATAAATAACAAACTCTTGGTGTTGGAAACTATCTAGTCCAAGCTATATCTAAATAAAAATTTGCCCTATGATATCCTTGAAAAATGGTGACTTTGCTTAAAGACCCTTAAAGACAATGAACCCATTGCCTCCAAAGAAAAGCTGTTTTAGTTTTGTATCATTCTAATTGTTAGAACATTTTTCTTTACATTAAGCTGAAATTTGCCTCATTTCATTACTTCCAGGGTTTTTTTTCCCTGAGGATAAATAGAAATTGTTTTCTTGTTAACTTAGTTTTCATTTCTCCTTTTCTAAAAAAAAATAGAAAAGGGATTATTAATTTATTTTTATCTCTTTTTCTTTTCTAAAAATTAGAAAATAATAGTTAATAAAGGCACATACAACAGAATTTTTTTAAAAAAGAAGTCTGAGTGTCCGTCAGCCATGATAGACATTCACAAATTTTCCTGTTGGCTCTATTTGTGACTTCTTCTGGTCTTTAAAACTATGTTCTTCTACCCTTTAATGCTGTCTTATCCTGCAAACTCTCTCAGTACCTGGGGCTTCCTGGACTAGAACAGTTTATCACCTCTGTGACTCACTTCCTATAGACTCTTTTTCTTTAAGGTGGGCCCCACTCCCCACTTTCCCCATTGGTGAGTTCTCCCCAAAGCCTCCATTTTCAGGAGGGTCTGAAGTAGATTTATTTTCATTCTCCTCCACGTTCCTCCAGATTTTGGACTTTAAAAACATCCTCATGTGTCAGACACCTTCATTTGCTCCTCTTTTGTGTTGACTACCTCCATCTACCTGTAAGCTCCTTGAGGTCTTTCCAGTGCTTATCACATTTCTTGGCCAGTAGGAAGCTCTTCATAAATGTCTAGTTTATTCTTTTCTTCTTGATCAAGGCCACAAAATCTGAAAAACTAAAGAAGCTTCTCTCCATCTTCTGTTTTGTTTTCAACAAATAAAAGTCTAGAGGTTTCATGCATTTTTTGCTTTTTAAACTCAGCCCCTATTCAATCAAATAAATCTAAAAGTAATGAAAAGTAGGTGTGTGAATAGAGACTTGTACCAGAGTATTTTGCCTTGAATCCCCAACAAAGGCAATCTCTGAGAAAAATCTTTTTTAAAAAATTGAACTGATACAACAAAGTCAGTAATATGGGGAGCAGGTTAAAAATGAAAATAAAAGAGTCAGTCATGGCAGGAGACAGTAACAGCATAAAGTACTTCCAGGGACAAAAGAAGAATTTGTAAGAGATTCAAGGAAAAACTCCTTCTAAAAATGCTTGATAAATTAAGGGTCTTTTTATCTAGTCAGAAATATCAGGGAACTACCAGATTAACAGATTAAGCACCGCAACTATATCAACCAAATATGAGCTTGAGCTAGATGCCAGTTTTCAGCTTTTAGTCTTCAATTAGAAAATTCTGTCAAACTATAAGGGAAATAATAGATTTTCAAAACAAAATATAATAAAAGTTTAAAATTTTCTTTTGTTTCTCTGTTTTAGTTTTGAACTTGTGGGTTATTTCCATTTTGTTTCATTTTGTATATATATGTATATTTTGTTTTCCAAGTTTAACATGATCCTGGCAAAACAAAAACTGGTTTATTGGAAAGTAATTCTTTCATTTTATTCTCCATGCTGAAGCTATCATGGAGCTTGGAAATCTTGGACTTGTAGGTCTCCATCACTAGCATTTCACTGTTAAAAATTCTGTACTGAATTTAGTGAACTCTTCTTCCATCTGCTGTTTGGTTTCCCCACTGACTTATGTTAGTTTCATGGTATACTTTTCATAAAATTGTTTAAGGTTGAAAGTGAACTGCCAAATATTATCAGGGTCAATTACAGAAAGAGTATGAAAAAGAGTCTTTCTTCAGCATAAGCAAACAGGATATGAAAAGGAGAGCAAGGACCCTTGAACACTAAAAAATGTTCAGGTAACCAAAGATCAAAACCACAATGACAAAGAAAGATGAAGTGCTATAGATGAGAAAGCTGTCATTAGATCAAAATTCTCCATGTAAATATAATTTTGTAAAAGTACATTTTTAGCAGAATCAACCAAAGTATTTTTCAGTGATCCATCCTGCAAGTTGAGATTGTTTTCTCATCCTCAAACTTCTAGTTCTTCAACAACCAGCTCTTCATGCTTCTGAGTCAACCTGTGGGTTAATATAACAGAGCTAATGTCCAAGGTGCAATTTTGATGATCATCATTGTGTCTCCCACTCTCTCCTCTCAAATTAATCCCTGCCCCAACTCTGCCCTTCAAATTTTTAAAGGCAATCATAATAAACCCAAGTTCTCTTTTCTCAAGGCTAACTATCCCTAATTCCTTTAATAATTAATGCATAATGAATTGGAATTATTCATATTTTGCCACATACTGTACCAGGTTGTTGAAAAGAAAATATCTTGTAAATCCATAATATATACATATATTTATGTTTTTATTTTATGTATGTGTGTATGTTTTTTATTATTATTAGCTATTATTACTATTATTAGCTACATATATATATACATATATATATGTATATATATATATATATATATATATATATACTCTTGAGCAAGAGTATAATACTTTTACTCTTTAACATCCAGGAGTGTTATGAGAAAGTTTCTTCTCAAATCTGTATAAGTACATGCAGGATGTGTATGAAGAATCAGGTTGTGTAAGTGTTCAACTAAGAGGTACTTGACCACTAGCCACAAACTATTCTTAATCTAGAAAAAATATTGCTGAGGTTATTGCTTTTAACTACTAGCATAATGCATTAATTTACAAGATACCTAATTGCAACCATGATCTATTTAGCCTACATAGGAAATACTTGGTACAGAGACCTTATCTTCCATGAAGTTCAAACCAAATAAAAGTGGAGAATTGGCTGGAAGGTTCAGGTCCCAGATCTCTATTTTAATTTTTATAATTATTTGACTGATAAAAATTCTCCAAGAATAAGATAAAATCTTACTATACTTATATGTTCATGCCTTGTGAATAATTTCACAGATGAATAAAATCACTGCTTATAAATGTATAAACAGGAACATAGGATAGTTTACCTCTCAGACCTGTGGAAGGGGAAGGTTTTTATGACCAAAGCAGAACTAGAGATCATTACTGATCACAAAATAGAAAATTTCGATTATACCAAACTGAAAAGTTTTTGTACAAACAAAACTAATGCAGACAAGATTAGAAGGGAAGCAATAAACTGGGAAAATATTTTTACAGTCAAAGGTTCTGATAAAGGCCTCATTTCCAAAATATATAGAGAATTAACTCTAATTTATAAAAAATCAAGCCATTCTCCAATTGAAAAATGGTCAAAGGATATGAACAGACAATTCTCAGATGAAGAAAATTGAAACTATTTCTAGTCATATGAAAAGATGCTCCAAGTCATTATTAATCAGAGAAATGCAAATTAAGACAACTCTAAGATACCACTACACACCTGTCAGATTGGCTAAGATGACAGGAAAAAATAATGATGATTGTTGGAGGGGATGTGGGAAAACTGGGACATTGATGCATTGTTGGTGGAGTTGTGAACGAATCCAACCATTTTGGAGAGTAGTTTGGAACTATGCTCAAAAAGTTATCAAACTGTGCATACCCTTTGATCCAGCAGTGTTACTACTGGGATTATATCCCAAAGAGATTATAAAGAAGGGAAAGGGACCTGTATGTGCACGAATGTTTGTGGCAGCCCTTTTTGTAGTGGCTAGAAACTGGAAACTGAATGGATGTCCATCAGTTGGAGAATGGCTGAATAAATTGTGGTATATGAAAATTATGGAATATTACTGTTCTGTAAGAAATGACCAACAGGATGATTTCAGAAAGGCCTGGAGAGACTTACACGAACTGATGCTGAGTGAAATGAGCAGGACCAGGAGATCATTATATACTTCAACAACAATACTATATGATGACCAGTTCTGATGGACCAGGCCATCCTCAGCAACGAGATCAACCAAATCATTTCTAATGGAGCAGTAATGAACTGAACTAGCTATGCCCAGAAAAAGAACTCTGGGAGATGACTAAAAACCATTACATTGAATTCCCAATCCCTATATTTATGCACACCTGCATTTTTGATTTCCTTCACAAGCTAATTGTACAATATTTCAGAGTCTGATTCTTTTTGTACAGCAAAATAATGTTTTGGTCATGTATACTTATTGTGTATCTAAGTTATATTTTAATATATTTAACATCTACTGGTCATCCTGCCATTTAGGGGAGGGGGTGGGGGGGGGTAAGAGGTGAAAAATTGGAACAAGAGGTTTGGCAATTGTTAATGCTGTAAAGTTACCCATGTATATATCCTGTAAATTAAAGGCTATTAAATAAAAAAAAAAATAACTGTATAAACAACATGGATTATTGTTTATCTTTTGTAGATCATTAAAACCATCTTTAGGACAAATCAAATAGCAGACAATGTTGATGATATATTTCTCATCTTATTCCCATGTAGCTAATTTCAACCACTGGGTCTATATATTTTGATATTTTTTCCATGTAGTTTGGAAATTATGATTATCTGGTATGGCAATATTAATTAAAATGTTCTTATTTGTGGTTCAATGTTGTATCTGGACATTTGTGGGTAACAATATTATTTATAATGATATTCCATTTCTAGAACAGTTTATTTGTTCTTTTTTTAAGGCTACTTTATGATTTGTATAACATTGATATTTCATTTCTGATAGTTTATATAGGATATTAAGCTTCTGGTATGTAAAAACTGTCTGCTTTTGTCTTTCTAGATCCTAAATTTTTAAAACCCCAAATAAATTAAGTACTGCATAGCTGACTACTATTTCTTTGCATAATTTATATCAACCAATGTTTCTACAATTTCTAATGGCAGTGTCCTGATCCTGAATCTGTTATAAACTCCTTCATTTCTGTAATCTGAATGATTCAGCTATCTGTTTATTTCTTTGTTGACATATTAATATTATTTTTAAGCATTCACGTGGTTGCTACCCATATAGTGCTTTTCGATTACAAATAACAATCTCTGTGATTAAAGCTGGCTTGGAATTGATCAGTTGGAAGACTTCTTCCTTCCTTCCTTCCTTTCTTCCTTCCTTCCTTCCTTCCTTCCTTCCTTCCTTCCTTCCTTCCTTCCTCCCTTCTTCCCTTCCTTCCTTCCTTCCTTCCTTCCTTCCTTCCTTCCTTCCTTCCTTCCTTCCTTCCTCCCTTCCTTCTTCCCTTCCTTCCTCCCTTCCTCCCTTCCTCCTTCTGTCCACATAGGGTATCATACCCTTACCTACAGTTGCTCTTAAAAGCATTTTCTTCTCTTTTGCATCTTTGAATCCTCTCAAGATATCTTGAGGTTACTAGCTAAATTTCTTCCTTAAGTATCATACCTTAAACCAAAACCAATCTGATTCTAATTGGCCAAAAGGTCATAAGCCATTCCCTATTTGGTCATTGTTTAGGTCCTGATTGACTCAGAATGAAAGTAAATGGCAATCATTTCTACTTTGGTCAGAAACTGCAAGGGTCTTTCCCTCCCCAGTCATTCATTTATTTATTTAGACTTTTTTTTGGACAAGGTGAAAGAGGAGACTCTTTGTCTCAATTGCTACCTACCCTTAATCACTGAATGTAGTGGCTTCCATCAAACTGAGACCTGATGAAAACTTTAGCTTAAAAAGGCCAATCTCCCATTGCAGAAGGCTCTGGAGGGGAAAGTGAGGCAGGTGACCTTCCCCAGTCCTCCCTCCCTCAAATCCAATTCACTTACAGGTCCCAGAATCCCCTCCCTGATGTCATGTCCTCTTGGAAAATGAAGGACAAAACAATTTCCACAAACACTTATGGGTCTTAGTCATTCAAAGGCTCCTAATGGAGATAAAATACCTTCGTTCACATTGTACAGATCCAGGGTTGTAATTCTGGTGTCATCTTTTAAAATTGTTTTGCACATAAAGTCCTTTTGCCAATTTTTTTTGTAAAATTTTAATGTATTGCCTATTCTGAGTACAGCTAACTATTCTTCTTCCTTTTAGACAAGTAAGAGATACTTTTTTTTTTTTTTTCTATCACTGACTCTGGGTGATGAGCACCATGTTTAATTAAAATTAGAAAAGGCTTTCCAGGTTATTTCTAGCTATGTCCTTATCCATTTTACTGTTTCCTAAGAATGACAGTAAGAGAAAATCATTGAAACTTGCATTGTGTTTTTCTCACTAAGTTTTGACTTCAGGATGCTTTTTGGTTTCCTACCATGCATGGCTTCAGCTTCCTCCTTGATAGCTTTATGCTCTCTGTCTTGGTTGCCTAGAGAAAACTAAGATATTTGTGATTAATTCTGTATCCTTTGGTTCAATTTGACCTCCAGTTTTAAACTCAAAGCCTTCATTCTGTATTTTTTCTTGGTATATATTAAAAATTTATCACTTACTGAATTCAAATGACATTTTAATATCATTAGAGAAAGCTTCCATGAGATGAAGTAGCAGCTTAATATAATTTTCAATGAAGCCATATGCAATGATGTCATTCATGTACAAAAAGTGATTAATACAATGTTTTAGTATGATACTTTTTTCACATGAAGGCTATAGTCATTTCTATTTAGAAACTAAGATAATGGATTTAAACATGTCACCTTTATATCAGTTGATCTTGACAGTTGTATTGTTGACAAATTTTAAAAAGAGAAGTTTTCTACATATACTTCAAGTGTTGTAGCATTCTCATAATACTTGTGTCTATTTTGTGATAGCCAGTA
Source organism: Sarcophilus harrisii (assembly GCF_902635505.1). NCBI lineage: Eukaryota > Metazoa > Chordata > Mammalia > Dasyuromorphia > Dasyuridae > Sarcophilus > Sarcophilus harrisii. Next base: position 626,529,017 of record NC_045426.1, on the reverse strand, counting down.
AAAATGGCGTAAATATCAATATTCTCCCTAGTTTATGCAGTAATTTCCAATTCAATAATGAGATGTTCTTTATATGCCTGACATTTTTTCAATGCATATTTTTTGCCTCATACAATATACTTCTTCACCTCTTTCCATAATTTTTGAAAGCTACAAAGTATGGATTCTTTATAAAGTACATAAACATATGATCAGCCTATATTTGGATGCATTATTAATATTCGCTTCTAGTAATACAGATAAGTAATATCCAGTGTTAAGAAACATAGGGACAGAATTGCATCTAGAGTAAGCTGATAATGTGCTTTCCTAGCAGTTTATATGCAACTCTGAATCATTTGAGCCCATAATTATACATATTTTCTAGATTCCTTTATTTTCATTTTTTCAAAGAAACTAAAGTTTCAGTCAGCTTTATTGATGTCAATATGTTTGTCAGAAAGCATTTATTAAGCATCAATTATGTACTAGGTGCCATATTCAATGTTGAAAACACATAGATAAAAGATAGTACCTGCCCGGGAAGACAACACATAAATAGGTTCATACTAACCAGCTACACGAGTTTTCTGTTTTGAGTTTGACCCACTTGAGTTTTCTTTGTGTGATACTTATTTGAACTATAGAAATGGCCAGAAATTTCCCATGTCCTGCTTCCTGGATGTTCTTTTGCTTTGTTCCTTGAGCCTCTTTAGAATATAATTTTTGTTAAATATTGAATAATTTGACTATTTGTATCACTTTAACTTCTTCATTTGCTGAAAGTATCAAGAATTGTTGTTCAACTTTTTTCATATGCTATTCAATATGTTTTTTCTTATCTTTAATTATTTGATATAGGTTTCAAGTTTTCTACTTGGCTTTTTGCTAGACATTGAGGTAATCTGTCAAAGTTCTATTCATTTGTAATGGATAATCATAGCAAATAATTTACTTTTAACACAGAAGTGAATGGAATTCTTTTATGTTCAGGTACCACAGAAGGAGAATACATTAGAACAAATCAGAAATATTGATACCCCATCTCCTGAAAATGCTTTGGTTTCTATCATGTTGACTACCATGAAATAGACTGAAGACTTCTTGGTTGGTTGGTTGGTGTCTTGAAGAGAACCAAAATGACATCATTCTATTAGAATCAATGTTCAATGTGTCTGCTTGTGACTTAGGCCAAAACAAGCTTGAAAAGCCCTACCACAAGTTGGGCACAAATAATGCCCTCAAACATATGGAGTGGAGGTTCCCCTAAATTTACACATCCCATTTTCATACTTTTTTTTTTTAGAAATTACAATTCTTTGCTCATAAATTACAGAATTTCTTTGATAGACACGTCAGTCTGGCTGGTTCTTGGCCAGAGTCTCCCTTATCAAACAATTGATTCCAAAGTTCTTCAGTGACCTTGAGAGTGTTCTTGTATTGCTTCTTCCGACATCTGTGTGAATATTTGTCTAGTGCCAATTCTCAGTAAAATAGTCTTTTAGCATTTGAACAATGTAGCCAGTGGACACTGGAATTTGAAGAGTTGGCAGTTTAACTTGAGAAAGGGTCTCATTGCTAGTAAAGTAACCAGCTGGTAAGGTTTCAGAATCTTCCTACGACAATTAAAATGGAAATGGTTCCATTTCCTTGCCTAGCACTGGTAGACTGTCAAGTTTCACAGGTATACTGCAATGAGAATAGCACAATGATGGGAGACCTTCTGTTTGGTAGCACTCGAATCCCTATTCATTCCCCTACTTTATTCTAGAGCTTCCTAAATACTGAGCTAGCTCTGCCCATGCGTGTGTCCACCTGAGCATCTATGTGTACATCGCTGGAACCAAGACAAGGAAACCTATCCACAGTATTCAACATTTCTCCCTTTGCTGCAATTGATGGATCTGTGGTGTGATGCTGGCAGGTGGAAGAACCTGTGTTTTCTTGGTGTTGATTGTTAGTCCAAAATTAGTACAAGCAGCAGAGACTTGATCAATACTTTGTTGCATCTTGGCTTCAAGGGCTGAATTGAGTGCATAGTGAATGAAAATTCTTTCTATATATCAATATTACACACATCATAACAAAATTGGAAATACTTATAAGCAAGGGCTTCATTTTTGTCATTTTTGTCAAGGGCTCCCTATTTTTGTCAACAATATTTTCAGTTCCAAGTTATACAGCAATATATTACAGATCAACATACAGTAATCTTAAGAAAAAAGCTTATTCCTAAACCTTGATTAGTGAAATAATAATGATGGCTCTAGTTAGGATTAGTCTACAATCTATTTTTTCTTTTTCCGTTTTTTTGATTCATAGGAATAGTTATGTTACACTAGTTGGGGTGTTAAAATAACTATAGGTACTGCCAGAATCCAATTAATTGGTTTTCAGGGCTATTGCCAGGGTTCTTCACAGTTATCATAGAGGGCTCAGAGCACAAAGAGTTTATTTTGTAGATTGCTCTTAACTGGCATTTTCTTATTTTGCTATTATCCCTTCTCCCCACATCACATGATTTGAGCTGCAAGGTCATCTATCTATTTGATAAACAAAATATGTATTCAAACAATAATATATTTTTATTAAAGTTTGCGAGAGCATCTATTTGATAGACTATATATATATTCAAACAATAATATAGTTTATTAAAGTTTTTTTTTATTTACAAAACATATGCAGGAGTAATTTTTCAACATTAACCCATGCAAAACCTTTGGTTCCAAATTTTCCCCTCCTTCTCCTCATCCTTTTCCCTAGATGGCAGGTAGCCCAATACATGATAAATATGTTAAACATGTTAAAATAATATATATATATTTAGTTTAGCAAAGCTAAACTAAAAAATAAATAAAGTTATGATGAAGCTGATGATGATGATTCTGTTTTACCATTTTTATCTTAGTGTAAAAAAAAGTTTATTACAAAAGATATAGGGAATGAGTATCAAAGAGCAACTTTTAAAAATACATTAATATTTGAAAATATTGCTCCAGAGGATACATACAAGTTGGAAGTTCAGACTTAAAAGGAATGAATTTTTCTTTTTACCTTGCAGGCCAAAGGTGATTTATAAAGTTCCAAGATTCCCCCTTACATTATCCCATCTCATCAGACTTTTTTTATTTCATGGATTTATAACCTTAAAGATGAACATAACAAAAGAAAATAAATGCTGCAAATGGGCAGACCTTTTGGTCTGGTAAGGGTGATTAAAAAATTATGCTATGGGAAAGGATGATTGCCCTCCAGAATGTTATCTTCAAAGGTTAGAATCTATAACCTCCTCTCAGCCCCCCACAAACCCAACCTCACCACTAGTCAGCCCTGACTTCCTTTTTTTTCTCGGTCAGCAAGAGCAGCTTTTAAGCCTTTGCTTTGCCATTCCGCCTCAGCTACATTTTCCTCTCCTCCCCTCCACTCCATTCCCATTCCAGAAGATTTGTCTTACTTCAAAAATACCCAAACTTCATTGCTATTAGGCAGAAGAGAAAACACAAGCATTCAGCTGGTTTGCCATCCAGCTCTCTCGGAACCTGGTCCAGTTCAGATCTGGTTTGCCAAGCAACAGCAATAGCCTCCTACTGTTAGTGGACAGGCTCACCACCACTTTCTCACCCCCTGCTGCATTCAATCAGTATCTTTTCCCTCCTGCAGAAGAAAGATGCTTTGTATGGCCCCATTATAGCTAAGGCTGGGGCAAAATTCAATGAATTTCATACCTGTGCTCCAAATAATTGGCCCAAAGAAATTACATGAGCTTTGAAAAGGCTACAAAGAAACTTGGACAATTTTAGGCTGTGTTGAGCGATTTGGGGCTTGGATAATTTAATAAAGTGCTTGGAAGTAATGCAGGAACTCAAAGATGCTTTTGGCTCACTGCCTTCCTCTCATCCCTTCTTCCCCTCAATACCAATAATACATTTAAGTGGCTGTATCTGCCTCAGGAAAATATCAGTGATATCCTCATTAGCTTATTTTCTTACCCAAGGAGTTCTTTGTGTGGATATCATGGCGTGTCTTTTCCCCAAAGCCCCAAGGAAAATTTAAATAAAATGACTCCCTTTATTATAAATCTCTATTGGGCACCCAATTTGGCAAGACGTTCTCTGACCCCAGTTTTGATTTCAGATTGTGTGTTTGTGAGTTTGCATTCCTGGATGTCTCCCGACATATCATTTCCATTCCTTTCTTTCTAAGTTGGTTTGTGTGAGAGAAAGAGTTAGAGACAGAAGGAAGACACAGCAGGAGTCTCACAGCTCCTTATTACTAATCAAAGTCCCCAAAAAATCTTTTCACATTTGTCAACTGTAACTGAAAAGGATGGGGTGGGGGGAAGTGTTGATGGGAAGAAAAAAGGAAAATTTGGGAGTTATAATAAGAAAAAGGAAACAAAAATTAACCCAGGCTCCTTTTGTTTATGTAGGTCAGGGATATCTCTAGAGGGCTGGGTCAATGCTTTAAATTTTTATTTCAAATAGAAATTACATTTTGCCATTCTTTTTATGGCATTTCCCCCAACCAATTAAAGTGTAAATAACCATCTTTTCTCCTTCATTAACATCACACTGGGATATGGGGGGTTTTATTGTTCATACTAATTTGGATCACAGTTTATGTGGCTCTCTGGGCTCAGAGTGGTAAGGCAGAGAATGGTCTACTGGTTACATGGGACATGGGCTTTCTGAAATGAATCTTGAACTCTCCAGTGGACTTACCATTTTGACTCCTGGGTAGTCATTTAACCTTGATGATCTTGAAGCTAAGGACTCGGCTATATGCAGCTGTTGACTCATCCATTTTCTACTCAGACCCTTGTTTGGACTCATTACCTGCATAGATAGCTATATTTGAATTTCTGAGGGGCTGTCGTGTGAAAGAAGTTTAAACTCCTTCTGCTTTGCTCCAAAATATAGGACTAAATCAACAGATAGAAGTTTCAGAGGGTCAGAATTTTTCTTTATGTATAAGAGCAATGGAGCTCCACCACTTAAAGGCCAGGTATATTACATCATTTCTCTTCATCTAAAATTCTTCAGTACATTTAAAGGGTTTGGAGGATGGAAGTAGTTCCTATATTTTCTGCAAATGGTTCCAAGATCTATCAATGGTGTTTCTTCAGCTGTAGGAGTGATTCTCCAGTACCCCACCGACAAGTATGTCTTTAGCCAAAGAGTGGGATGCAAGATACTTTCTACAGGAAAAAAAGTCTCTGTTTAGTCTCAATTCCAAGTTACAAAATGTTCCTTCAAGTATGAGCTGATCACTCCAAATCTAATCACCATGATGCAAACTTCTTCCTTCCTCCTCAGCTTCCTTTCCCCTCAGACTGGGTGGTTGGAGAACATCTGAATTTTGCTCAAAGGTTTCCTTTATAGAGGGCAATGTTTAAAACTTCCCAACTAATTCTACTTTTCATCTATGGCTCTGTTGGATTTCAACTACATGGAATAATATAACTCTATAAACTCTTTGGGCTGTCTAGTCCATTTTCCAGCTTCCTTTGATATATTGTCTTCACTCTTTAAATTTGTAAACTCCTTGAGTACAAGCATTGCTTTTATTTTATTTATTTCTTATTTCTATTCCCATTGCTTACCACAGTGTTTAATTCTTAAGAAATCCTTTCTGAATGAAAGAATTGGACTGGATCACAAAAATCATCTGGTTTTACTCCTATGTTAAAGATGAGTTATGATTTTAACAGAATTATTAGGTGGCCTTATAGCCTTTATTTGAAGATCTCCAGTAAAGTGAAAGTCACTAATTACCCAATTTACCCAACTCTACACAAGCAAATTAGGATAGCTTAGATTGCTCTCATTGATAGAAAGTTTTTTCTTACATTTGTATTATGCCATTCATAAATTTAATCCTTACAGGGCTTTGTTAGCCACTGATCTGATCCTTGTTAATGACAACAAAACAAGAAAACAAACAAACCAAAACCCAACCTTTTATTTATTTATTGCATTGCTCTTGTGAGCTATAGATTATGACTTCTGCAAGTCTAACTTGTCATTTTAGAAAATATGGATATTGTAGATATGCTAAATCAGGATCAGCTTGCAGCACTCATCCTCCTGGGAATCCCATGTTTTTCTTCAATCTACTAGAATTTACTAAGCCCTAGAAATGTAACCCTGCTATCAAACTGGGCATATCCTTTGATCCAGCAGTGTCTCTACTGGGCCTGTATCCCAAAGAGATTTTTTTAAAAAGGGAAAAAAAGGGCCTATGTGTGCAAAAAATGTTTGTGGCAACCCTTTTTTGTAGGGGCAAGGAACTGGAAACTGACTGGATGACCATCAGTTGGAGACTGGCTAAAGAAGTTATGGCATATGGATGTTATGGAATATTATTGTTCTACAGGAAACAATCAGCAGGATGATTTCAGAAAGACCTGGAGAGACTTACATGAACTGATCCTGAGTGAAGTGAATAGAACCAAAAGAACACTGTCTATAGTAACAAGAAGATTATATATGATAATCAATTCTTACAGATGTGGATCTTTTTTAAAAAATATTTTTAAAAAATTTTTTATCAAAGCTTTTTATTTTTCAGAACATGTGCACAGACAATTCTTCAACATTAGTCCTTGCAAAATCTTGTGTTCCAGTTTTCCCCTTTCCCCTACCCCCTCCCCTAGATGGCAAGTAATCCAATATATGTTAAACATGTTAGAAATATATGCTAAATCCAATATATGCATACTTGTTTATACAAGTATCTTGCTGCACAAGAAAAGTCAAATCAAAACAGGAAAAAATAAGAAACAAAATAAAATGCAAGCAAACAACAACAAAAAGAGTGAAAATGTTATGTTGTGAACCACACTCAGTCCCCACTGTCCTCTCTCTGGGTGTAGATGCCTCTCTTCATCAATGAACCATTGGAACCGGTCTGAATCATCTCATTGTTGAAGAGAAGACATCGCTCTTTTCAAAAGCAAAATGATTCAGGCCAGTTCCAATGATCTTGTGATGGAGAGAGCCATCTGCACCCAGAGAGAGGACTATGAGCATTTTATGTGGATCACAGCACAGTATTTTCACTTTCTATTGTTTTTGTTTGCTTGCATTTTATTTTCTTTTTCATTTTTGATCTGATTGTTATTATGCAGCATGATAATTGTGGAAATATGTATATAAGAATTGCACATGTTTAACCTATATTGGATTATTTGCTGTCTAGGGGAGGAGGTGGGAAGAAGGGAGAGAGAAAAAGTTTGGAACACAAGCTTTTGCAAGGGTGAATGTTGAAAGCTATCTATGCACATATTTTGAAAATAAAAAGCTTTAATAAAACAAAAAAAAGAAAGGCCCCATAGGAAGAGAGAAAACAAACCTAACTGTATACAGCTCATACTCTACCATGTAACTACATGCTTCTTCTTCCTTCCAGGCTCCCCTAAGACTACACATGAATGCTCTGAAATCAGGAGTGCTAGGGGAGCCACACCTTGGTTTATTTAGTTCCTTATGGCTACTCTTCCAGTGATCAGGCAAAGAAATTCAAGAAGCACAGCCAATTACCTAAACTATGCTTAATTTATGCTTCCATATGATAGTCCTTCCATATGAAGACTCAGGACTTCTATGTTCTTGACTTTCTCTTTGGAATAGGAGATGAGTTCCATACTCAATGTGAACTGAAGCCCTGATAGCTGATTTCTATTCCAAATGTGTCACTGTCGGAGACCAATGACTAATTCCCATCCCTTATGGAACACGACAACAAAGAGAAAGCCATTGCCTCCATTCCACTTTAATATGTCTGACATTGAACCTTTCAGTTTGAAGGGAGTACAGCTTCTAGGGGAAATATAGCAGTGATCCTGAGGTTCCCTGACCTTAGAGTGTTATTGTTCTCACAATCTGTCAATGATTCTAGTCTTTTGGCCTTAGGATAATCCTACAAACATTACTGACTGTCAGATAAATAATCTGCTGGTCAGTGATAACCAAATTACTGAGACAATAGTGAAAAAAACACCCCTCAAACTTACCTGAAAGCCATAAAATTAGTAAATAAGGAACCTAATGGTCTGGTCTAACTTTCCTATAAATCCATCTTCTTGTTTAGTTCTTTGCTAAATTCTTTTGGAATTTAGCCCACTTCAATTGCCACTACAATTACAATAGACTTTACCCCCTGATTTGGATATGGGTTCAAGCTTGCAAATTCTTTTGAAACACCTTACAAAAGCCAAACCTTTTAGAGTCCCTTCTGAACCTCAACAAAACCAGAAAACAAAAGGACATTACAGTTTGAAGGAAGCTTGGATACAGATTCCTCTTAGAAAGGCAAATATAAGAACTGATAGAAAAAATTTTTTTCCTTGCATATACAAAGAAAATAATATATCTAATTTCATAGATATGTGGCCATCTCATTTTTCAGTGCTAGTGATGAACTTTTGTGAAAAAAAAAAAAATAAACAAACAAAAAAGACTAGACTATCATGAAGACTATTATACTTCATGTACCAAAATCTGAAGGGCACTTAAAGGTGAGATTTTAAAAGAAGATAATGAACAGAAGAAAAATGTGGGAAATCTGTAAAGATTTATTTTAATGAACTCCCTGATCAGTCAGTAAGAGTGAAATGTGAAACAACTATATTTGAACTTTATAAGATGTTTCATGATATAGTAGGTGCAATTAGGTGACACAATCGATGGCATGCTGTGCTTTGAGTTAGGAGAACCTGTGTTCAAATCCATTCTCAGACATTTAGTGGCTGTGGGAGCCTGGGGAAGCCATTTAAACTACATTTCCATCAGTTTTCTCATCTATAAAATGAGCTAGGGAAGGAAATGGCAAATTACTCCAGTGTCTTTGCCGAGAAAACTAAGAAACAACTGAGAAATGACCGAACAGCAACAACAATCACCCTGATGTACTGCATGAAGAAAAATAAATGGTACTAAAGAAAATAAAGACGGAGAAAGCAGCTAGATAAACATAAGCATTATACAGATGGGGTGCATCCAAGAATAAAAGAGTACTTTTTAAAAATTTCTTTCTCTGGTTTCTTCCATTTTCTGCAACTCAGAAAAAACTTAACTTATTAAAGAAATGACCTATACCTGATTATTCTTTTCAATCTTTTGTTTTTAATTCCCTGGACAAACTGGTCCTAGAAAGGGAATCAGAATTTTTTTTTTTCCTTCTCATTGTGACTTTCAGACATTTTAACATCCCTGTAACTTAGGAATCTTCTTTGAGGTTAATTCTGTCTAAAAATATCACTCAATTCATGGGTGGTTGTTATCTACTAGCCTTTAGGGGATGCATTTTTGAGTGCTTTTGAGGATTAGTGAGATAACCGAGAGAAGTAGGTATCAAAAGCTTGGTGGGGGGGGGGGGGGGGGGGGGGGAATTGGGCTTTATTATTACTGAAAGAAGATGACTGGAATAATATCAATATCTATTAAAAAACACCTTCAGGTTAGATTCAGAGCAGTTACCCCCCAGATGCTTGATGAGCTGATGTGCTCCACTTTTTCTACTTCTTTTCTATGTTCAAGAGGGTTACTGGGATGAGCTGCCATTTATTACTGTTTGACTCTCTGCCTCTTCCCTTGTAGCTAATAATCTTCTACCACCTCTTAACATCCCAATTTTAGTCATATTGACTCTTTACTTTAGCGAAAGCTACCTTCTTCCTTTTCCACCACCTCCTTTTCCTCATCCTGAGGCACCTTAATTTTATTCCTCTCATGATCCACTTCTTCTCTTTTCTCTCTACTGTCCTATAGAATTCTCTTTTTATTGTTAATATGTTTATTTTCTTTTATTTTTCATTGATGAATGCAGGAAAGATTTATTTTACATTCTTGCAAGAATGGGTTCCTAGGTTTGTAGATATCTGCTTATTTTCTTCAAAAAACTTTTTTCTCTGGTGCTTTTTCCATCTGTGAACTTAGATGTTCATAAGACATTGAATCATTTGCATTCCTTTTTCCAATACTATTTGTACCTTCTTTCATACCACTGATAATCAATCCAGATGAAAGAAGTTGGGATACTTGCTCTTCCTTGTTGCTCTAAAATAGCCACTATTCTTCTAGAACCTCTTCTTTTAAAATTCATTCTATTTAAATGTATAATCCAATGGAGATCTTTGATGCTAATTACCCCCCAGCTTTTAACATTTTACCTCTTTTCTCAAGAAATTTAATATTTGGCTTACAGTTTTTCTCTCCAAACTTATTCCTACCTTTAGACTAGGAAACTTCAACATATGTCTTAAAGCTCCTTTAAATAATCTAACCTCCCAGTTCCTCAATCTTTATAATTTTTATGACCAAGTAATTAGAAGCACCACAGCCCCATACAGTATTACTTGTTCTATTACTTAATTATCTTCTCTAATCCTATTTTGCAGTTGCTAAATAGAGCTGGAAGAAGTCATAAAACTGTGTGATCCACTATGGATTTATATTACTTAAGATCATCTGAGCCCTCATCACAGCTTTTCCCTAATTGATGCTCTATCTCACACTTCATAAGGAGTGTCCAAGACATTTTTTTTACCCTGTTCTCAGGCTCTCCTTAGACCTCTACTACTATTCTCTCAATAGTATTAATCAGTACACAATTTCTCTTTTGGAACCTGTTTCTTATTTTTTTTTTCCTATAATTTTAAACCTTTACAAATGGCTTATCCTGGAGCTTCCTGCAGTTCCTTTCTCCTCACCCTGGATTAGTCTATCATCTGTGGAGAGATCAAAGCTAATCTAACTTCCTTTGGACTTCAAAATTATGTCTGTGAACTCTCCCTATTCCCATATTCCCTACTACTTTTTGGTTCACTTTTGTATTCCCCTTTTAGAATGTAATCTCCTTCAAGTCAGTGACTACCTTGTTTTTCCCTTAGCAATTAGCACCAGGCACTTAGTTAATGCATTGTAAAATGCTTATTTCTTTCCTCATTTATCAAGATTATATTTCTTATGTTTCAAGCATTGTTATAATTCAAGATATATAAAAACAAAAATGGTCTTGCCCTCAAGGAAACAGAGTCATATTTTACAGATAAAATAAAGACAGTTAACCTTTTCTCTTCCTTCTTTTCTATAAAATGAGGTTGGACCAGATAACCTCTAAGATTTCTTCTAATTTTTACTACAATGAGCCTAAGATCCTTCTCCCAAACATCATTACCAGTACTATCATAAGTGAGAGCAAGAGCAGCATCTGCATTATTGTTATAAAAATCCTGCCCATTACGATTCTGTCTTCCAGTTTAAAGCACTTAGTCAAAGTATCCCAATCTGTAAATGGAAGGACTGGAACTCAAACTGAAGTATTGGGCCAGCACATCTTCATCACCTTTTAATTGCCTTTAGGAAACATTTAGAGAGATAGAATGACTTGTCTAATATTACACAGTGACAAAAGGCTAGGGGAAAAATGGTCATCTGGAAAGCAAAATTCACAAATGGAATAACCATGTATCAGGACAGCTGCTATGGTGGGGAGATAGTTCTACTATACTCTTAGAGAATTTCTAAGTGCCAAAGACTGTAAAATATTGGAGCAGTAAGTCAGTCAGTCAGTCAACAAGTATTTATTAAGAATTGATTTTGTGTCAGGTAATGTGCTAAATGCTGGGGATATAAAAAAAGGGCAAAAACGTGGTCAAGGAATGTATATTCCAATAAAGAAACACAATTTAAATGTGTGGATATGTATGTCATAGACATATCTATGCTTTTATAATATATATGTATATATACAAATATGTGGACATATATGTATGTGTATGCATATATTTATATTTTCATTACATGAGGGTAATTTGAAAGGAAAATTTGGGAGGAGCAAGAAAAATCATCTACAGAAAATGGGATTTCAGCTGGGTCTTGAAGGAAGCCAGGAAGAAAACTAAAAGATGAAGATGTGGGCACAGAGCTTTCCATGCAGAGGGGACAGTCAGGGCAAAGTTGCAGAAATATGAGACAGAGCAGAGTGGTTGAGAAATTACAAGCAGGCTTGTTTAACTGAACCATGGAAGATATGGAGGTATTAAAAAAAAAAAAGGCTAGAAAGATTGGAAGGAGTGATTTGTGAAGAATTTTTAATGCTTAACAAAAGTCTTTATATTTGATCCTGGAGATAATTGGGAGGCACTGGGCTTTATTTTATTTTATTTATGTTCAAGTTTATTTTTATATAGTTTTTAATATTCATTTTTGTACAACTTTGAGTTCCAATTTTTCCCCTCCTTCCCCTCCCTCCTCTCTCCCCAAAACAGCAAGCAATCCAATTTAAGTTACATATACAATTATGTTAAACATATTTCCATATTAGTCATGTTGTAAAATAAATGTCAGCACTCAAGGGAAAACCATGAGGAAGAGGTAACAAACAAGCAAAAAGGATGAAAATAGCATGCTTCGATCTGCATCCAATCTCCATAGTTCCCTCTCTGGATGTGGATGGCATTTCCACCATAAGCCTACTGGAACTATCTTGGATCACTGTATTGCTGAGAAGAACTAAGTCTATCATAGTTGATCATCAGTTTCTGTTACTGTATACCAGTGGTTCTCAAAATATGGTCTAGAGAATCCTAGGGATCTCTGAAATCCTTTTAGAGGGTCTACAAATTCAAAAATAGTTTTTATTTCCAATATAGTAAATGTCTATAAATACAATCCAGATAAACAAAAACGCGTTGGAGAGATCCTCAATAATTTTTAATAGGATAAAGATACTGAAAACAAAAGTTTCAGAACCACTGATGTATACAATGATTTGATTCTGCTCACTTCACTCAGCATCAGTTCATGGAAGTCTTTCCCAGCTTTCCTGCTTACCGTTTCTTATAGAATTATAATATTCCTCTGCACTCATATATAATAACTTATTCAGCCATTATCCAATTGATGGACAATCACTCAATTTTCAGTTCCTTGGGGAGACACTGGATTTTAAGTAGATTGGTGACATGGTCTGATCTGAGTTGTAAGCGATCCACATTGACAGTTGAATGAAAAATAGACTGGAATCGAGAGAGAGACTCAAGGAAGAGAGACCAAATAGGTTATTGCTATAGTCTGAGTGATAGATGATGTGGCTGTATGAGTAGATAGAAAGGAGTAAAGATACGTATATTCACACATATGTGCATGTATGTTTATACAATATATATACACATATACACATAAATACAAATGTTTATGTATATATATATATATATTATATCTATTTGTGTGTATGTGTTGTAAAGGTGGAAATGAAGAGATGTGCAATGAATTACATATATAAGGTGAACATTATTTATCAAACTAACATTAAATATGGAGGCCTTTTAATTCACATTCATTTTTTATTTTTATATATGAAAAAAGGAGACCTAAAAAAGGGGAAATGACTTGTCTGTAATATTCTCCTCTAAAATACAATATTCTCTGGTTGGGTTTTTCTTGGGGTCTCTGGAGGCAGCCTTCATTTCAGTTCAGTAATCACCACAAGTGCAGCCAGGAATTAAAGTCCAAATCCTTTATCGTCTCCTTCAAAGTCTTGTCTCCTTCACTTGGGGCTTGGCTAGTTTTTCTGGAGGCCTTCCGGATCTTGGTTTCAGTGGATAAGCAAAGGAGGAGAGCCTGCCATCACTTCTCTGTCTTCCCTAGTTCTGATTCTGGCTGAGTTTTCTGAGCTTATATGGTCTCTGATCAAAGGTGTGAATTTTGTGGAATTATAGTAAGTACTAAGGACATGTACTGGACTAGAGAACTATTAAGCACCATGCTAAACTAGATAACTATTATCTCTATCAATTCCACTGACTTAGCACCTTGTTTCAAGTTCTGCTCCATAACCCTTGTCTGTATTTATACTTGGAGCTAATGATGGAACCATATTTCAAATTGCAATCTAATGTTCTTTTCACTATTCCATCTCTGTTTGACTTCCAATTTATTTTGCAGCCTATTATATCAAGATACAATTTGGTAAAGAAGGCTAGTAGTAAAGGCTACCTGGAGATGGTAACATGGGACACACTCCTATTGTGTGTTTCTTCCACTTTTCTTTGCCTCCATTTTTATATCTGTTTAATTGATCAGTGAATCAATAAGCATTTTTAAAAGATCTACTATGTGTCAGACACTATATCAGACTCCAGGGACAGAAGGACAAAGAATGAAACAAACCCTTCCCTTCAGAAGATTGTAGTTTGTTCTTCATTCTCCAAAAGAACCATAACTTCAGAGAGAAAATGCCATAATATATAAGTGAATTGGATTTAAGTGAGGGATGGCTGGGCAAAGTCACCTGCCTCAGTTTCCCCTCCAGATTTCAGGGACAAATAAATCACAGATGGATTAGGTGAGAGGTGTTTAGTAAGATGAGGCAATTTTTTTATCCTTCTGCCAGTCTTGGTAATGGCAAGAAGTGGGAAATGTCTGGCTAGTCATAAACCTTAAAAAAAAATCTGATAGAATCATACCCTTTCCCCCATATTCCTATACCCCTTGGCTACCTTCTAGTGCCCTAATAACTATCTGGAGGCCCTAAAACTGCATCTGGGCCAGTCACTTCCATTTCTACTCTGTTGGTATGACCATCAAATGCCTGTAACTAATCTGATAAAAAGTTCCACAGGCATCACTAAAAATGAAGGTAATTTTCAATGTCAGAAAATTTTGATAGGTGAGACCAGAGGTATCAAACATGTTACCTTCAGCATGCATGAAAGCAGTAACTCTCTGGAATACAACCAGCACAAGATAAAAAATATAATTGGGAAATATTTAAGAAATAAATAAAAATGCTGTAGAACAAAGATAACTCTACTTTTTAAAACTAGGTTAATATGTAGCTTACAGGGATCTTTATGTGTAAGTTTTAGTGCCTCCTGTTTTTAATTTGATTTTTGACACCGCTGGGTTATACCATAATAACTTCCATAATAAAAATAATTACCGTTATTGCATCGTTATTGCATATTTGTGCATGTGTCATAGTGTCTATAAGGACAGTGACTGTATGTTAATTACTGTTCTCTTTCCTCCAGTGCTTTGCCTATTTAAGAAATTTTTGTTGAATGAATGAAAAGTAATAATAACAACATTTTTATATAGCATTTTCATGGTTGATTATAAGGCAATTTACTTATTTATTCCAAATTTACAAGATGAAAAATAATTCAAACCGTCCATATTTCTCATTTTAATAGTGAGACTAGGCCACCTAATAGGTTTATTTGTTTATGAACTAGTAAGTGAGTAGTGGGACCCTAACCCTTTAGCTATTGCATCCTGGTTGACAGTGTAGTTGCAAGACAGTAATAAACAATTAGATTTGGGTTGAATTATGTTTGATTTTTGTTATGTCTTCTCATAATAGCAGTATTTCAGAGTTGGAAGAGACTTCAGTAGCCATGTATTAATCAACACACATTTATTTATCACCTAGATTATGTTGCCTAGGCACTGTGACATTTAAAAGGTCCAAGAGACATAATTTTTGGGTAATTTAATCATTTTATTTGTAATGCCAGGATTTTAATAAAAGGATGCTCATTTGGCTGCCTCTCTCTTAGATCAAAGACAATAAAAGAGGTGGGCTCAGGATTTATATATCTTTTTGGAAAAGTAGTCTTCCCAGGGTAGTAATCAACCCCAATAAGCTAAAAATTAATGAGGAATAAATGTTACAATAAGGGATTGAGAGTGACATCATGTTACTCCTTAAAATAGAGACTATCTCTATATGCAGACCACCCCCAATCTTGGAGAATTTAGAGAATAGGGTCTGTTTTCATTTGATTGAATGAAATTCACCTTAAATTAGAGACTCCTTGTAAGATTGAATGCAGTCAGATAGAGGAGAATGTTTACTCAACCTTCAGAGCCATAGGTCTTGAAATGATAAGAGAGAAAAGGGAGAAATCTGAAGTTATTAATAATCACTTCTCTCAGCACTAAGGTTATAAATATAGAGAATAAACTACACCGTGCCCCTAAGGAGTTTATAATATAGTCTCAATCCAGACTTGAAAAAAAGATTTCACATAGTTCTGAAAATGGTCTTTCAGTGTTTTTTTTTGTTTTGTTTTGTTTTTGAAGACCTCTGGTAAGGGAGACCCAATTGTGAGCCAGCCAATTTGAGAACTGGACAGTTATAATTGTTAGAAAAATCATCCTAACCTGAAGACTAAATGTGCCCCTTTGGAATTTCCAGAATTGCTCCAAGTTTTCCTCTCTGGAAAAAAAAAATTAATCCCCAGTATTTAGTAGCATCCCAAAATAGTAGATACTTTATTTGTACATATTAACTGATAGACTGAAGTATAATAATATTCATTTGACAGTCATTGAAGTCCTTGAAGGCAGCTATTGTATGTTCCTGAGCCTTCTTTTTTCCAGGCTAAACATTTTTCTTCAATATAATATCCTATAGCAAGGACTTTGGACCCTACTCCATTCTGGTTGCCATCCTCTGGATATTCTTATCATTATTGATATCCTTGCTAAATGGTGGTGATGACAGGACTCCAAATGTGTTTTGACCAAGGCAAAGTATGGTAATACATAAATATTACATGACCCTGACTACATGTCCCAAGGAGAAATGTAATGATAGATTAGTATAATGAAAAAAGCATCAATGGCATTGTAGAATTTCTATAGTTAGGAAGGACTTGAGAGATCATTAAGTTCAACCTCCTTATTTTAGAGGCACACTGATGGAGAAAGTAATTTGTCCAAGATTGTGCAATTAAGAAATGATACAGACAGGACCAAAATCTGTCTCTGTAACCTACTGTCCTAGGTACCATCTGAGTCACTGGACTTAGAGGTGCAATAAATTAAAAAAAAAAAACCCTATTCCCAGGGGATTATAGGTTATATTCTAACAGAGGAGACAAGTAGATATAAATACATGCATATACTATACAAATATTATTATTATATACAAATTATTATACAAATAGGTATTATACAAATTATACATTATTTTATTGTACAAATATTATTTACAAACTATAACAGGGGAGACAAGTAGATATAAATACATACATATATTATACAAATGTTATTATTATATACAAATTATTATACAACTAGATATTATACAAATTATACATTATTATATTGTACAAATATTATTTACAAATTATAACAGGAGAGACGAGTAGATATAAATACATACATATATTATGCAAATATTATTATTATTTACAAATTATTATACAAATAGCTATTATGCAAATTATAAATTATTTTATTGTACAAATATTATTTACAAATTATACAAATAGGTACATGCACAATACACATAAACACACGTGTGTGTTGAATATGCATATGTACATGCATAAATGTGCATATATAAACATGTCATGTACATATGCAAACACACAAATATCTGCATAATCTGTCTCTTCAAAACGAGCTTGAGGCATGGGTAGAATGGGTATTATAGATGAACAAAGGCAACAGGACTTGCCAAACATTCCCAGTGAATTATTAGAGAAGAACCAGTCTTGCCTGTTTTCCATTTAAAAACTTTTTCCCTCCCTCCTACTCACAACTAATCAGGGTCATTCACACATGAGTGATTCATTGCTAAGGAATTGATGAATTTGTGGTTCATTAGATATTTATGTGGAACTCCCAAGTACTTTATACAAAATGGAAGAGAAATTGATCTCAGTAGTCAGTGTGGCTGACTTAGGATCAATATTAAATGCTATAACCTCTCACCATCCAGTAGCAGACACATGGAATATTGGACAAGAATAAGTTTCCACTCTGTGTCAATAGAAAAATCTCACTTGGGCAGGCCCACTTTGCTGAGCAGTTCACCAGGTTGCCCATTAAACCTAGAAACAATTCAGCAAAGAAGGACTTATGGAGCTATAATTGGCCCTAGATAGATCACAACGTTTGCTCCTTCCAATCATAGCTGTTTGATTCCTAATTTGTAGGGTTGTCCTACATTTAATCTACTGAGCTAGACAACTGAAAAACAACACTGGGATGACAACTGCCATTGTTCGTTCAAGCTAAAAAAGGCCTGACAAGGGGAAAAAAGCTCCCTCTTTAAGCATTTGCACACATTATTCCAGACTTTTTTTTTTTTTTTAACTTCTGAGTTGCCTTTGTTACCCAATGAAGTATATAATCAACTGTCTACAAACCCGGCAGTCACATAAGCCCACCTTTGATATGGCAGGTTCTGTAAGGTTTCTCTGACTGTCATGTCTTGCAAAAGAGGCAGGATGGGAACAACATTCTAATGAGCCCAAGGTCAGAACTGCTGTCCCAGGATGGATGAATTAATTTTACTCTGTATCAGGATCACAAGCTGTACCCCTCACCCCGAGGAAATTGCTCGACAGTTGTTACAAGGGAGACTAGCACAGAAAATTTGGATGACTCAGAGAAAGTGTACTTCAATCATGATCTCAAGTATCTCATAGTACCTTATCTATATAACTTCTCTTGTCTCAAAAGAAATAGTTGTAACTAGGTTAGGGCAATATGGACTCTGCAACAGGTTAATAAATTTAGTGGACATCGTCTTCCTCCATTGTTCACTCCACTCCTTATATGTCTTTAACTTAGTAGCTTCATTTTTTTGCTGAGGCAATTGGGGTTAAATGACTTGCCCTGGGTCACACAGCTAGGAAGACCAGATTTGAACTCAGATCCTCCTGACTTGAGGGCTGGTGCTCTATCTACTACATCACCTAGCTGCCCCAGTAGCTTAATTTTTAACATAAAGAAACATTGAGTATTCTAGGGTTCAATTCTCTCTAGTGATTCCACTATCTATTCATCATTCCCTTTTCCAGTAGAGACCACTTCTTTCCAGACATAAATGTTCTGGAATTTCATTTCCATTCCTTAGACTATTGCAGAGATGAACCCCTCTATTTTCTACACCAGATGCTCCAAACTCACAACTATCGGCCAAAAAGCCTTTGCAAAACTTCCAATCCAAGTGTTGCCTAAACCAGATTAAAATGTAATTGGGAAATGTTTGAAAAATAAAAATTCAATTGGATAATATTAATTTGTGGTTTTCTAAGTTAATATACATTTGTTCTATATTCCTTCAACTTATAGCCTTATTTTTCTCTTCCACATACAATAAATTAGATTCTAAACTTCTTGAGAGCAGAAAGTGTCATAGTTTTACTTTTTAGTACATCGACTAGCACGTGAAATACGCTTCATAAAGCTTTGTTAGGTTGAAAATTAATTAATAGAATTTTAAAATGTCAGTGATGAAAGGCATTCTGAGATCATTTATGTCCACGTACATACTGTTCAGATACAGTTGTTGAATGATTTTTCAGTTGTGTTTAACTCTTTGTGACTTCATTTTGGAATTTTCTTGGCAAAGATATAGGAGTGGTTTGCCATTTTTCTCCAGCTCATTTTACAGATAAGGAACCCGAGGTAAATAAGGTTAAGTGATTTAGGGTCACTATCACCACATTGCTTATTAGGAGTCTGTATCAGTAAACCTGATGCTACTACTTCTCTTGGATGATAAGTCACACATTGTCTACCTGTATTAGTGACTGGGATTATATACACATTCCCCAGTTTCCCACATCAGTGTGTGGATAGACACTATTTTGTAAGTGCTCTCAAGAGGTGAAATGGTCAAGCCTACTGTGCCTGGAGGCAAGGGATCCATAGGCTGGAAAGGAACAGATTTTACTTCTCCAGGGAGTATCTCAGTAGTCCCAGCTGAATACAACTCTATTCTTCCCAGTTGTAATTCCTTTCTCCCATCAGATGTCTTCCTGGCTGATTGGTCATGTCTGAGTACTGGACTTCTAAAGATTTTCTGGGTACACCATTGGCTGCCATTTTGCTCCAAGTATTTTTTGTTTTGGCCCTGGGGCTGGGCCCCCCATCCCGTTTCCCTGAATCAGTCTACATTCTGATGCCCAATGGAAGCCTCTGTTGCATTTTGGACAAGGAGTTTTGCATCTTGTTCTCCCACCCTGTTTTTTCACTCTATCTCTATGCCAACAATTGAGCTTTCAGATGCCCTACTTTTCCACATTGAAAGCATTGATGAGTTTCTTTGGAAGTCCTTGCCAACAGGGACCCAGCCTGGCTTTAAAAGGTATTTGTGCCCATTGTGGCACAATGTCTTATGATCTCCTCTAAAAGAGTTTCCTTGTGTAGTCCTAGTATAATCCTTCTACAATCCTCATTAGCATTTTCCTTAGCAAGTTCTCTTATCATAATTTCTGTTGCTGCATTTTCAGCAATAGTTCATATGACAGCTGTCTGCAGACATCCCACACACAAAATCAGCAAAAGGTTCATTTGGACGTTGCTTTATTTTTGTGAAGGCTTTGCCTCTGTCTTGCCTTCCTAGGAGGGTACCCCATGCTTTGATAGCAACAGAAGCAATTTGCTCATATGCTGCTATGGGGTAATTAATCTGTGCTGAAGTGTCTGCATAAGAACCTACACCTGTTAGTTAGTCACAGGTGATTGGTGTATTAACTCCAGGTTGCCAATTTCGTTGGGCTTGAATCCTACAGAATTCACTACATTCAGAAAGCCACAACAAGTTTTGGCCACATTCTAAACATGTCCTTGCTATAGATTTCCTGTCACTAGGGGTTAAATTTTTATAAGCCAAATTCTGTAATAACATCTTAATATAAGATGATGTAGACCCATAAAGATTGCAAGCCTTTTTCAGAGCTTTGATAATTTCTAGATTAAAAGAATTGTATCTTCTCCTTTCTTGACCTGAAGAGTTAAGCTGTTCAATCACAGGACAAATTTCTATTCTCAAATCAGCTGTATTCTGCCCATTCTCTTTGGCTTTAAGTAGTGTCTTTTGTAATCAAGTCATGGTGGGGGGGGGGGGTTGCTGGGAGAGAGGTGCTGGTGGTATCACTACTATTTCCACCTCCTCTTCCCTCCACCCAGGAAGGTGAAGTTAATGGGGGAGGGTAAAGAGCCTTCTCGGGTATAGGTGGAGGTGAAGCTGGGCTGTGAGAGCGACAAGCACCACACCCTTTAAGTTTACTTAATTATGCCTTTTCAGCAATTTTTTCACTACCCTCCCCCTTCTCTTCCTCTTTCTCCTCTCACTTCTTTTTCTTTTTTCTAGAACTAGCAGGATTCTTTAAGGCCAATTTTATTATGTTGTATATATATAGAATGTTTCCTTAGAAATTGAATGAGGACCATTGTCATTGTAATATTCACATAATTGATCTCCTACTAGTTTCCAATTATCTGCCTCTATTTCTTCTTCCTTGAAGAACCAAGGGGATGTGCATTCTAATGTTTCCAAGAGTCTACCAATCTGCTCCCAAGTTACAAGCAAACCTTGCCTTTTTATCAACCTAAGTATGCTTCTTGTAGAGCTCCCTTGGGATGGGGATGGGGGTGGGAGAGAATCTTTTTCTTAATATCTGCCCCATTTCAGCTAGAAAACAAGTTACTGGTTTAGCCCTTAACAAAGTTCCCTGTTTGTCTATTTTAATACTCACCCTATTTCCTGGTCACAGGGACTTCTTCACTGAAATTATGGTGTTTAGTCCACACTGGAGCTCCAATTGTAATTTCTGGACTAGCTCCCTGGAGGGCCTCAGAATCAGTCAGAGTCAGAATTAAGTAAAGTTCTTGGTCTTTAGGGGAAGAAGTGAAGGAGGCAGGCAAGCTGCCATGTGGCTTGCCAAAGATATATCCTGGATTCTGAAGTCCAGATTCTCCAGCTTCTTTCCTCCTCTTCCTACATCCAAGTGACCCTGACTTCTCTCCCCCAGCCCTCCAGTCCTTGCCTATGATCATCTCACCACCAAAACATTCAGCAAGTATCAATGATGAGGAGAGCCATCACATCACCATCTCATCTAAATATGTATATAGAGCCATTATCTCACATTGAATAGGTACTTAGCCCTAAGTGTTCTGCTGTCTGATTCAGGCCTACCTTGTCAGAGCTTCAGCCCTCTACATTCAATCACAATCATATGCCACAGCTTATTCAGTCATTCCCCACCTGATGGGTAAAGTTCTCATTTTCCAAATCTTTGTCACCATAAAATGAGCTGCTGTAAATATTCTACACATAGATGCTTTCCCTTTTTCTTCGATCTCTTTGGGATACAGATCTAGCAATGGTATTGGTGTATTAAAAATACACACAATTTTATTGTCCTTTGGGCACAGGGACAAATTGTTTTTCAGAATGGTTGAATCAGTTCACAACTTCACCAACAGTGCATTAGTGTCCCAATTTTTCTGCATCTCCTTTAGCATTTTTCATTTTTTTCTGTCACATTAATCAATTTGGTAGGTGTGAGATGATATATTGGAATTATTTTAATTTGAATTTCTATAATTAATAGTGATTTAAGAGCATATTTTTCACATGACTCATTGTTGTTGAGGCAATTGAGATTAAGTGACTTGTCCAGGCTCACAAAGCTAATGTCTGAGGCAATATTTGTATTCAGGTCTTCAACTCCAGGGCCAGTGCTCTAAATAGCTGCCTGTTTTGTGACTTGATAGTTTTGATTTCTTCTTCTAAAAATTGTCTCTTCATATCCTTTGACCATCTATCAATTGAAGAATGGCTCTAATTTTTGCAAATTTAGTTGTTATTTATATATTTGAAAAATATGTTGTAATTTACTGTTAATTTGCCCACAAATGCTCAGTTTGCTCTTTCCTCTTAATTCTGGCTATTTTGTTTGTGTTCGCATATAACTTTTTAACTTAATGTAATAAAAATGATCTATTAGGTTTGCTTTGATTATCCATAGACATGACCACAAAAATTTCCAGTTTTCCTTCATTGGCTTTTGACACCATTGGTTTATTTCTATAATCCATTCTTTGACTCACTCATTTAGGATTATATTATTTACTTCCTACTAATTTTTAATTTGTGCTTCCAGGGCTCTTTATTGACTGTAATTTTTATTGTATTGTGGTCTGAAATTAGATGCATTTTATATTTCTGCTTTTTACATTTGGTTGTAAGATTTTTTGCTCCAATATATGGTGAATTTTTGTGAATGAGCCATGTATAATGCAGAAAAAGTTTATTCCTATTTTCCTATTCAAATTTCTCTTGAAATCTATCATATCTAACTTTTCTAAAATTTTATTCATTTCCTTAATATTTTTCTTGTTTAATTATGATAAGATTTACCTAATTTTGAGAGGGGAAAGTTTATCCCCCTATTCTTAATTTTTTTACTGTTATTTTTCCTTCTGTAACTTATTTTTCTTTTAGGATTTCAATGCTCTAATATTTAAGGCATATATATTTAGTCTTGGTATTACTTTATTGTTTCTGGTGCCTTTTCTCAAAATGTAGTTTCTTTGCTTATCTCTTTTAATTTGTTATACATTTGGCTTTACTTTTCTTGAAATCATAATTCCTCCATCTGCTTTTTTTTGCATCAACTTAAGCATAATAAGCTCTGTTTCAGACCCTCATTTTAACTATTTGAGTAGCTCTGCTTTTTTAACTGTACATTTCACTCTTCATTTTTCTCCTTTTTTATCCTTCTGTCATTTTTTTATCCTTTGATTTTGCTTACTTGCTTTCTTTAATCTGTTGTCCCTTTTATGACTTCCTCCTCTTTTCTAATTCCCTTTTCTTCCTACATCCCTGCTCATTATGATGGATTTCTATACCTAGTGGAGTACATATGTATACTCATCCTTCTTTGTATTGATTCAGAGTAAAGTTCAATAATGGCCTACATCCCTTTTATTTCTATTTCCACTTTTTTACTGGCCTCTTTTATGTAAGATAATTTCCTCCATTATTCTTTTCCCTTCATCCTTCTCCCAATATATTATTTTTTACCTATCCATTCTTTTTAGATAGTTCTAACATAATTCATTCTTATGACATGTTTACCCTCTAACTGTTTTTAGGAGTTCTATATATCTTTTTTTCATATGGGAATGTAAACACCTTAACCTTATTAAGTCCCTTATGATTCTTTTTCATGACTTTTTAATGATTCTTTTGAGTCTTGTATTTGAAAGTCAAATTTTCTATTCATCTCTGCTTTCCCTGATCTTATCAGGAGTGCTTGCAAGTCCTCTACTTCATTTAATATCCATTTTCCCCTGAAGCATTATGCAGACAATCCTTGCTTTACATGGACTCACATTATACAAATTCAATTTTACCTACAGTATTCTGAAAGAAATCTGTATTCCTCCCTCCAAAAAAACCCCAAATCTCAAAACAAACACTTATGCTAACTTTACTATATAACTCTTTCTCTTTGCTTTTACTCCTCTATTCAGCACTCCATGACAGTCTCCAAATTAAAAAACAAAACAAAACAAACAAACAAACAAAACAAAACAACAACAACAACAAAAAAAACAAGCAACCCCTTCAAATAAAAGCAGAGCACACATGGAGAGACCACTACTATGACAGAGGGAAGGTTTGATCTGAGACCTCCATCTTTGAAAGATGAGACTTTTGTTCCACTCTACCTACCCATTGGGCATACATGTAGATGGCCCTGACTCTTGTATATTACTCCTTCTTTCATTTCTTGGTTCCAGGACCCCTCTTCCTTGAATGTGTTTATTCCTTCTGTCTATGTGTATGTCATTCCCTTCTTTTTTTCTTCCCTAACCTTCCCCACATTCATAGGCAAATTTGCATTACAAAAATCACTTTACATGGAGATCTACAGAATGGTTCATTTACATAAAGCAAGAACTATCTGTACTAAGTTTTTCTTGGTAGGTTTTTCTAGATTGTAATTTTATCTTCTTTGCCTTCTGAAATATTATATTCCAAGATCTTTGCCCCTTTAGTTTGTTGGCTGTTAAATCTTGTATAATGTAGACTATGATTCCATGATATTTGAATGGTTTCTTTCTGGCTGCTTGAACTATTTTCTCTTCAATTGACAGCTCTTGAGTTTGGTTATAATATTCCTGGGACTTATTTCTTGTATCTCTTTCAGGTAGTGACTAGTGAATTCTTTCAATTTCTATTTTACCCTGTGGTCCTAGGCAATCAGGACAGTTTCATTTTATAATTTCTTGAAATATGATGCCCAGTCTCTTTTTTTGACCATGGATTACAGCCCAATAATTCTTAAATTATATCTCTTCTTTCTATTTTCCAAGTCAATTATTTTCCAAGTCAATGAGACATTTCACAATTTTTCTTTTTTTTATTATTTTGACTTTGTTTTATTTTTTCTTATTGTCTCATCTAACTATTTGCAACTACTTCCTCAATTCTAATTTTTAAGGCATTATTTTCTTTAGGGAACTTTTTTTAAAACCTATTTCTCCATTTGGCCAACTCTGATTTCTAAGGAGTTAATTTCATCAGTGAAACTTTGTATCTTTTTTTTTTTTCTGTTTGGCTAATTCTGTTGTTCAAGGCATTATTTTCTTTAGCATTTTTCTGCCTCTTTTACCATTATATTAATTATCTCTTCTTAATTTTCTCATTTACCCCCAAGTTTTCCTTCACCTCTCTTGTTTGATTTTTGAAATCATTTTCTTTTAGCTATTCCAGGAATTCTTGTTGGGCTTGTGTTGAATTTACTTTTTTTTTTTTAACCCTTTGAGCTTTGCTTATTGCTATTTGGACTTTGTCTTTCACTGATTTTGCACCTTGATCTTCCCTGTTTTCACATTAGGTTTTTCTAGTCAGTTTTTGCTTATTTCTCCTTCATGTTAAAGTTGGGTTCTGTTTCTGGGATGGGAGTTGAGGAGCAATGTCTCAGGTTTATTTTATAGCCACTTTTGGAGATTTGGACATTTTTAGTGCTTTTACATGGTGTGATCTAGGGAGATGTATGTTCACTACCCTTCTTAGGGTCCCTGCTCCTTTATGACTGGAAGTGATGCTGCTCTACAGTTCCCTTGGAGCAGCACATTTTCCCCTTCATGCTGTAACTGTGGCCTAGAAGTGTCAGTAAAGCTGCCAACAGTGCCCCATCTGTGCCCAATGTTAACATCTGGGCACCCTGTAGTCACTTTTTGATTGGTCCCCTTACCTTGTCTGGTTAAAAGCTCCTAAAGCTGCTCTTGCTGCCATTACTAACTTCAAGACGCTCAGCTACTGCTCAGAGACATGGGCTCTGGACCAACCTTTACCTCTTTTCACAGATCTCTTCTTCTGACTTCCTAAATTATCTGGAGTTGAGAAAATATCTCACCCCAATCTTTTATTGACTCTGTACTACAGAATTTAATCAGGTTTTATTTTAAATTTGTTCAAAGGAGAGTATTGGGAGAGCCTGACCGTTTCTTCTATTCTGCCATTTTGATTCCACTCCTAGAAAGCCATAGATAAACTTTTAAAAATTAAATAAAAAAACTTGTCATTATTGTTGTTAGTTGTTTTTGTTCATGAAAGAGGTCAATTATATCTTTATCATTTTTTATCAAATATATAAAAGTCATGTCAGCCAGAGCACCCTAAATGAACCTTTCATATAAGGCTCAAGATGTATGAATCAATGTATAATAATCATGATCCTTCTAAAAAAAATAAAGGTGGTCTAACTCTAATTTCAGAAAATATTACATACATCAAAATCTAATATATAACAAACTAGCCTTGGATCTAGAAAGACCTGAGTTTAAATCTCACCTCTGTCACATACTGAATGTGAGATCCTGGTCAAGTCCCCTAAACTCTCAGTGCTCTGAGTAATTCTTTCAGAGAAGGTTCTCACCTGGATTGCTATAGGAAATTCTATATGGGGAATTTCTTTGACCAGTGAAATCACAGATGCAGTCCACATTTCTTATAATGGAGACATAATAGGGAAACTACAGCTTCAGGCTAAGTAAAGAGCAGAGGATGTGCAAAAAGTGACATCAAAAAAGGAACGTTGGAGACAAAATTCCTGCCCTAAAAATTTCTTATGTAGCCCATGTGTCTAGGAATTTAGTCAAATAAAATGGTGCCAGTTAATTAATTGCCTAGCTTTACTGGTCTGTTCATTGATAGCAGATGGAAGATGACATATGCCCAAATAGCTGGCTGATGGAAGAAGCCAAAACATACCAGTCTCCATCTGGTTTGGCAGAATTGGGTGCTATATAAGTATAGGCTAAAATAGGGTAATGTTGGCTTTGCTTCTGACCCTTTTGAACTCTTGCATGAGGATAAAATTTCAAGGGAAACAAAAAAGGGATCAAGCATTTATTAAGCACCTACTATGTTCCAGGCACCATGCTAAGTGCTTTACATTTTCTTGCCCTCAAAATAACCCTATTTTAGAGTGGAAAAAGCATATAGAAATTAAGTGACTTGCCAGAGATCACACAGTTTGTTAGTGTCTGAGACTGGATTTGAAATGAGGGCTCCCTGATTCCAAACTCAGCACTCTATCCATTGTGCCACAGAGCTGGGCTGGCAAAGGGAAAACATCAGTAGGCTTGAAAAAGAGAATAGCATCAGTTAGAATAATTAACTATGTAATGAAGTCTTAAGTCGGAGTTCCTCACTTTGCTCTTCTAGTCCCACCATAATAAAATATTGCTATTTCTAACCTATCCAGTCTTATTCCCCACCATTTTCCACTGTGTATTTCCTTTTCTAGTAGTCATATGTAAAGAAGAACATCAGAATGTCATATATGGAAAGGTATTCAGAAACCCTAATTCAACCTCTTCCCAAACATTATCCTTGTCTACTACATAACTAACAAATAATTCATTCTTTTTTTGAAGACTTCAGGTGATGAAGAACTTACCATCTTTTAAGGGAACCTAGTGCTGTTGAAGATATCTTTCATTGAAGGATATTCTAAATGAAATTATATTAAGTATAGCCTGTATGTTAAGACTAAATTCAATTTTTCTTGCCACTTCTATTCATGACTCTGAGTTTTTCCTTCTGTAGCCAAACAGAATAAATTAAATCTATTTTAGGATTGTTGATTAAGATTTGGGAGGAACCTTTTTAAAAGACTCCCCTTCAAAAACATGAAATCAGGGATTATGTTCTTCTTAAATTATTTCTTCACTGGGATAAGTAAACTCACTTCCTTTAATGGCACTTTTTATTATAATCCTGGTAATCTTCATTTAGAGGCTCTCTAACTTATCAATATCCTTCCTAAAATGCCCCAACTAGAGCTGAACATAATATGTCAGTTATGTTTCTGAGCTGGAAAAAGTGTGCCCAATACCCCAAATCCTAGACACCATATTCCTCTTATAATTTATACTATACATTAACCTTTTTGGCTGCTATACTATTCTGTTGACAAACCTAAATTTTTGATGTGTTAAAAGTCTCAGATTTGTTTTCAGGCAAAATATTTATCTAGACCAGCTTCTTCAATCATGCTTCTGACTCTGATTATAATATCATATGATTATGGGTCTAGAATTGATAGATCCTTCAGAGGTCATATAGTCCAGCTCACTCACTTTACAGATGAAGAAATAGACCTGTAAATGTTAGGTGACTCATCCAAGAATACAAATAAAATTTATCACTCTTAAATTTCACTTTATTAGATTATAAATTCCTTGAGGGCAGGGACTATATTTTTTCTTCTTTTCCCCCTTGAAGGCTTAGCCCAATCCCTAGCACTCTCTAGGTGCTTAAAAAATGTTTATTGATTGATTACCTTGACTTTAAAGATTAGTTTGCTTAGGTCTTTCCATATTAATGACTGTCATTCTGCATGTAAGCTATATTCCCAGTATTGCATTATGTGAAAATTTGATAAGTATCTTTTCTGTAAATATATATGTTATTGATAAAAATGTTAAAAGCATGGGTCAAATATAAATCCTTTGGCATTCACTTGGATCATTCTTCCTAGTTAATATATAAAAAAATTCTTCCAACCAATTCTGAACATGCTTAATTATACTATTGTATAACTTACATCTCTCTGTCTTTTTCTTTTTTTTTCTCGGTCTTTTTCATAAGAAGAGAATGAAGGACTTTGCCAAATGCTTTACTTAAGTAAATTGTATTGAATTATAGAAATTTACTTCTTTATTGTTCAATCTCATGAGACCTTTTTTATTTTAGAATTTTATCTGCAGTCAAAATAAAGCTCAATGGCCTATAATCTGTTGAGATTCTTCTTCCTCTTCTTCTCATTTTCTTTCTCTTCCTCTTCCTCCTTTTCTTCTCCTCTCTCTGTTTCTTTTTCTGTCTCTATGTCTCTCCCACTTATCTTTCTCTCTGCTCTCTCTCTGTCTCTCTGTCTCTGTTTCTCTCCCCTTCTTTGGTTCCTTTCCTCCCTCTCTCTTTTTCTCTCCTTCTCTCTCCCCATCTCTCTCTTTCTCCCTACCTTCTATTCTTCCTTCCTCCCTTCTCTTTTTCTCTTTCAGAAATGAAAAGATTTACAATTTATCATACAGGATGACCAGAAAGGATGAATGACATCTTTTGCTGGCCAGTAAATAACCAATTAAAAATCAGAAACAACAATAACAATAATTACACCAACAACAATAAAGATGACAAAATACATGGTAATTACCACTATTAAGAAAAAAAGATCTTGGAGTAAGATATTCCAAAAGAAAAAGGATAAAAGCTTATATTCAAAAATAACAAATCCATTAAGTCTAAAAAACAACTCTTTTATAAAACCCTAGTGAAAAGGAACTTACATTCTAATATGAGAGAAAGCATGCTAACAACTATGTATATATGATTTATGCAGTATAAATTAGAAATAATCTCAGAAAACACAAAAATATGCTGTACATGGTAGATGAATTATAAGTAAAGGGTAATAAACTCTGCTAAGGACTTCTGAGAACTTCAGACAAATCAACAAGTGACATTACAGAGATGAAGAATTGGAACTGAGAACACTATGGATGTGTGTTAAGCATGTGAGGATAATGTATTCTTAAATAATTTCTTGAACTAAGGATGCAGAGATGAGCAAAGAAAAATCATGAATTTTAGAAAATAAAACTTTGATTCAAGAGATTTCCAAAAGCTAAATTCCAAGGAAGATAATGATCAAACAAAGCCAGTTAAAACATAGGAGGAAAAAATGTAAACACAAAGATCATCTTATTTGATTTCTTTACAACATTGACTATTTGGACTTTTTCACTATATAAGAACTATTAAGATATGTGTTATAAATGAAAAAAGAGACATTGAAATAGAGAGAGAACAAAATCTCATTGATGAAATGAATTCTTGAAAACTAGATTGGGTTAGAGAAAAAATAATTATAAAATGATGATACATAAAACCCACCACCACCACCACCACCACCATCACCAACAACAAAAAACAGCCAAAAGACTGAAAAACTGAAATATTTAAAAAGCACATTCATAAAAATAATTAAATTGGAAATGAGGTCAAGCAAGGGGAATCTTAAAAAAAATTTTGAACAATTTGAAAATCATGACTTAACCCTCCCTCCAAAATTCAAAATAAAATTTTTCAAAAAGTGTAATTGAAAAAAATGTCCAGAACTCAATCTATCAGTCACTGAACAAAACTAAAAGTATAACTTCAGAGATCTGAGACAAAATTCAAAGCTTCCTGGTCAAATAAAATACATATAAGTTAAAAAGATGGAGTTACCATATTTAGATTGTCAGGTCTCCAGTCAGAAAAGCCTAATTTCAAATCAAGACTTAGACATTTGTTAGCAAAACCATTTAAAGATTTTTAAGAAGAGAGAAGAAGAAAAGCCTAATTTCAAATCCAGACTTAGACATTTGTTAGCAAAATCATTTAAAATGTTTAATTATTTATAATTTCCTTATCTATAAAATGAGCGGGAGAAAGAAATGGCAAACTATTACAGGATCTTTGCCATGACAATCCCAAATGGGATCATGGTGAGTTGGACAAGACTAAAATGACTGAACAACACCAACATTAATACCAACAAAAATAAAGATCATAAAAGACATGGTAACTGTCATTATCAAGAAGAAGAAAGCTTGGAGTTAACGTTCCAGGAGGTAAGAGATAAAGGCTTGTACTTGAAAATAACAAATGCATGAAGTCTAAACACAACCCAACAAAGAAAAAAATGAAATAAAAGATTTCATTAATGAAATAGGTGAATTTCAAGAAATCCTGATGAAAAGACAGGAATAGATAAACATTTTGATGCAGAAATGAAGAAGCTAAGACTAACACAGAAAAGTGCACACGTTTTTAGTTGGGAGAGTATATGTGGGCATGAGAAACAAATGTTTTCTCATGATTCTTATATCTATGAAGGTAAATAAAAGAGGTAAATATGACAGAAGGGGAAGGCAGAGCCAAGAAGCTGAGCAAAGGCAGGAACTTGCCCAACTTCTCCCCCAAAGTGCTTCAAATTCCTTTAAATAAGGTAAATAAAAGAGGTAAATATGACAGGAGGGGAAGGCAGAGCCAAGAAGCTGAGCAAAGGCAGGAACTTGCCCAACTTCTCCCCCAAAGTGCTTCAAATTCCTTTAAATAATGACTCTAAACAAATTTTAGAGTACCAGAACATGCAAAAAGACAGAATAGAACATTTTCCAGCCAAGGCAATTTAGAAACTCTGCAGAAGAGGCGGGAGTCCAGCATGCAATCCTGTTCCCAGCCCCAGACCTGGGCCCAAACTCTGTATCAGCAGCTGTCCTGGTGGCTTCTAGATCTCTCAGTTCAGGTCCAGCAAACAAGAGCTTGAAAGTCTGTGGGACCAGGGTGAGAGCCCAGTACATAATTCCAGCACTGGCCTGGCCCTAGCCTCAGCTCCAGCCTGGGCCCCAGCATCAGTGAGGCAGGACCTCTGATCTGCAGCAGTGCTGGAGGCTCCTGGACCAGGGGACACCAGGGAGGACTCGGCAGGTCAGTGGAGAGAGTCTGTGACAATGAGGTGAGAATCTGTGTGCAGTTCCTGAGCAGCCCCAGTCAGTGGAGCCTCAGCTCTGGCCAGCACATGAGATCTCACAGTAACAGTGGGGCAGGGACCCTCCTCACAGCTCCAGGACAGAATAGAGGGTTTGTGGTCGGGTTCCCAGAGGGATCTCTGAAAGCAGCTGCACCAAACACTGAAGCTGGGGACAGGGCATTCTCCACCCTGGAAACAGGGACCTATTTTAACAAACTTTTCAAGTAATAGGCTAGAAAAATGAGCAGACAACAAAAAAAGTGTCTGACTATTGGAAGTTATTATGGTGACAAAGAAGATCAAAACACACTCAGAAGATGATAAAAAAAATCAAAGCTCCCATATCCAAAGCCTCCAAGACAAATAAAAATTGGGATCAGGCCATGGAAGAACTCAAAAGGGACTTTGAAAATGAAGTAAGAAGGATAGAGGAAAAATTAGGGAATGAATAAAAGAGGTGCAAAAGGATGCAAAAGTCTAATGAGGTGAAGAATGCCTTAAAAATCAAAATTGACCAATTGGGAAAGGTCATACAAAAGTTCCATGAGGAAAATAATTCCTTAAAAATAGAATTGAGCAAATAGAAGCAAATGACTTTATGAGGAATCAAGATATAATAAGGCAAAACCAAAACAAAAAACAGAAAAAATGTGAAATATCTAATCAAATAAACAACTGACCTGGAAAATATATCTGGGAGAATTAATTTAAAAATTATTGGTCTACCTGAAAGTCATGATCCAATGAAGAGTTTGGAAATCTTTCAAGAAATTTTCAAAGAAAACTGTTCTGATCCAGAGGGTAAGATATAGAAATTGAAAGAATCTACCAATCACCTCCTGAAAGAGATTCCAAAATACAAATTCCAAAATAAAAACTCCCAGGAATATTATAGTCAAATTCCAGAACTCCCAGGATTACAAGCATCCAGAAACAATTCAAGTATAGTGGAGCCACAGCCATGATAACACAAGGTTATCAGCTTCTACATTAAGGGAATATATTCCAGAGAGAAATGGAACTAAGATTACAACCAAGAGTCACCTACCTATCCAAATTGAACACAATCTGGAGGAAAAGGTGGACATTCAATGAAAGAGAGAATTTTCATGCTTTCATAATGCAAAGACAAGAGCTGAAAGGAAAATCTGATTTTCAAATACAGGACTCTAGAGAAGCATAAGGAAGTAATCAGGAAAGGGATATCATAAGGGACTTAATAAGGTTTATCTGTTTATATTCCTATATGGGAGGGTGATACTTGTAAACTCATTAGAATATTCTCATTATTATTAGGAGTATATATATATATATATATATATATAGAGAGAGAGAGAGAGAGAGAGAGAGAGAGAGAAATGGGCATGAATTGAATATTAAAGAATAATATCTTTTTTAAAATGATGAAATTAAGGGGTAAGAATAATATGATGGAAGAAAGGGAAAGGGAGAAGTAAAAATGGTGCAAGTTATCTGCTATAAAAAAGAGGCAAGAAAAAGTTTTACAGTGGAGGGGAAGAGGGAGAGGAGAAGGATGAGTGAGTGAATCTGTCGTCTGAATTGGCTCAAATAGGAAATAACATATATATTCAAGAGGGGCATAGAAATTTATCTTACCCTGCAGGAAATAGGAGGGGAATGGGATATGGGGATGGGGAGGTAGGTGATAAAAGAGAGGGCATATTGGGGGAGGGAGTGGTCAGTAGCTGGTAAAACATTTTTAAGGAGGAACTGGGTAAAAGGAGAGAGAGAGAATGGAGAGAAAGAAATACAATTAACAATATCAATTGTTAAAAAATAAATATTCAAAGCAAGTTCCTCTGATGGAATATTACTGTTCTCTGGGAAATGATAAGTAGGATGCTTTCAGGGGAAAAACAAACAAACAAACAAACCTGGAAAGTCCTCCATGAACAAAGTGAAACTTATTGTATACAAAGTAATAACAATGTTCTTGGATGACCAGCTGTAAATGACTTTGTTATTCTCAGTAGTACAATCATCCACAACTCATTTGAAGGAGATATGAAGAAAAATCCTATCCATACCTAAGAAGAAACTGATTGTTTATTTGTACATATTGAAGCATTCTCTATTTCTCTCTCTATCTCTTTCTTATTTTTAACTCAATTTTTTGAGGGTTGTTGAGGGTTTTGAGGGTTTTGCTTTCATTAGGGTGGGAAATCTATGTTTTCTTTCACAACTTCACTTTTATGGAAATGTTTTACATAATTTCACATGTGATTTCTTAATTGCAGGTTGGGATAAGGGAGAGAACCTAGAACTCAAAAATCTTAACAACAAAATAAAAATAGTTTTGAATGTAACTAGGGAAAATATTAAATATAAACATTAATCTAAAATATTACAGAAGGTCTCATAGGGGGTTTGTTTTGACACTTTCAGGGGGAAAAAACGAGAGAAGAAAGGAGAGAAAGAAGGTTACTATCATATAATGGATATTTGTAAGATAAAGAGTATTTAATCATGAATGAAGTGGTGAAAGAATCCTGAAAAACCTTAGTTTTATCTAAATTGGGGTAAAGGTAGATTAAATACAATTGTACACACTCAGACATACACACATTTCATTACAGATACACACACATTAAACTCAAAAGAAAAATAAGAGATGACAGGAACATGAAAGGGGGTGAAAGGATTTAAGAAGTGGGGTAGGATATGTAAAGTAATTGCTTATAAGCAAAACTGACATGTTGGAGAGAGGAATGTGATAATCCCATGCAGGATTACAGATAATGAAGTTCCTTGTTTGTCTGGGTGGAGCCAACAAACCAAAGAAGTGAAACATTGCTCCATAGTGTAGCAAGGGGTTTTTATATCATGACAGAAGCTATGACACATGTCCTAGAGATGATACTTGTACAAAAAATTTCAGAGGGTTAATATGAGAGCAGCATTTTATAAAATTTTGTTACATAGAAATGTATTATTAATTTTCAAATCCTACCTTCGGGAAAGCCTCTTGAACTATTCTAATTTTTACTGATATTATTGTTTCCTCCCCTCTGATTTTCAATAGGATTTAGGCAGTAAATAAAACAACATTAATGTCTTATTTATGTAAATTAGAAGGGATTTAAGACCTTGGAAATGATCTGGAATGAATAATCTCTCAGATCCTTTTCTAATTTTGAGGTATTATGATTGATAAATCTCCACATCACTTAACACAACCTAAGCACACAATAGGTGGTAAGTAAGTACTTAGGGATTGACTTATCTAGTTATTGCTTATCTAATTATTGTTCCTGTCATCTTTTATTTTGCTTTTGAGTTTAATGTGTTTCTGTGCTGAAATATATGTATGTGTGGATGGGTGTAATTATTCTCAATCTTTAGGTTTAACTTTTATTTTGTTGATGTTGGTTTTTTTTTTCTATTTGGAGAAGTTGCTCTAAGAGCATATAGCCTTTATAGTTTAAAAATTCAACTGAATTTATTTTAAAATTTAACTTTTATTGTTCTGCATTCTCTCCTTCTTACTTTAGGTTTGACTTTTTAACAAAGCCATGCTCTTCCCCATCACATCTCCTATCATGTCGGTATCAGATAATTAAATCATAGAGATAAAACAGTCCCATTGTACCTGAACTAAAGGACCTATTACTTGTCTAAAAACATCTGCAGATTCTACATGATGGGCTTTATGACAGGTAATGCACTAGTTCCTAACATGTCTAATTCCCATTTCTGGAAAGCACTTTTTTTTGAGTTTTTTATTGCTTCTTGATTCCAATTTTTACTTTCTATGACTCCATCCATTGGTGAAATTCTGGGCTAGATGGACAATGGGACTGACCTGAAGTAAAAATTTTTATGTTCTAATTATACCAACAATAATGCCCCAAAGCACTGGAGAGTATGCAGATTAATAAGCCAGTTCTTGGCTATGGGAAAATACCAAAAGCTGGCTATGAAATAATTATCTTTCAATTATACTTTGAGCATCCGTTGGTAACAACTTTGAATACAGTCAGATGTGTTTGCATGTACATAAACATACACAAGTGTTTATGGTATATACATATACACATGTCCAAACAGACACACCTGTACATGTCACATATATGTGTATATACACATATGTGTATATGTATGTACACACATACTCAGATTTCAGCAGGGAGACAAATCTCTTCAGATCACTGAAAACAGCATGATCTGCACAAAGCTTGTCCTTTCAAGAAAAAAAAAAAAAGTTCTATAGAAACGATTTAATTTCCTCATTACAAAGGAGCCATTTTCCAAGCACGTAAAGCACCAGTTTGCTCAGTGTGACCTCTGCTTTCATCATATCAAGGTTGTATCTGATTATGCTATAAGACAGATGAAGGGGAAACAATTCTGGGATAAGAAGAAAAGTTTTAGTCTTGGTTCACTTGAAAAATGGTTCATCATTTTATTGGCAATATGTTCAAACTTATTCCAGGCTGACTGACTTGCATCAGCCTGTAAAGAGCCAAGCAGAATATCTTGCTAGGATTTTGATGTGCTTATTTGGAAAGTGACCCATAGAGGTGACTTTTGCCTGAGGTTGCCATATTATTTTAAAAAATGGCAGAAGTTTTGAAAGAAAATTCAGCCAAACATCAAAGTAACAACCCCACTACCAGTAGCTGCTGGGAATGTTCAGTCACCTAACCCTGGGTCACTCTAAATCTAATTCTGCACCTATATTGATAGATCCTATGATGTTAGACCTGAAAGGGACCTTGAAGATTAC
Organism: Sarcophilus harrisii; assembly: GCF_902635505.1. Lineage (NCBI taxonomy): Eukaryota > Metazoa > Chordata > Mammalia > Dasyuromorphia > Dasyuridae > Sarcophilus > Sarcophilus harrisii. The sequence continues at coordinate 626,492,433 of NC_045426.1, read as the reverse complement.
CTGTAATCTAACGCCCTCATTTCCTACAATTGGAAACTGAGGTGCAGGGAAGTTAAGTGAGCTATCTCAATGACATCCTTAACTTGTGTTTTCTTTATACTTTACTCACCTATGCTCAACTCAACTCAAATCAATTCAGCAAACAGCAAATATTTATTAAGTTCTGCAATGTACAAGGCCATATGCTTAGTCCAACGGGTAAAAAGATAAATATGGAACATAGTCTGATCTCAAGAGTTTACATTAAGAAGAGTGGTAGAGAGGGCACAAGTACAAAACTATAATGCAAGGGAAAGTGAAATAACTACAAAGGTGTGGTCTAGAGAAAGTGCTTTTAGAACTTTGAAGGAAGGAGCAGATCTCTTTTATTTCAGCCAATCAATGATTTCATGAAATACTGAACACCTCAGTCTGCCCATTCATTTATTGTTTGAAAAATATTTATTGATTAAGTTCCTAATAAACGCATGTCATCAGGCAAGACATTAAGGAATAAAAGGATCTAAAAAAACCCCTCATATTTTGGCCCTCAAAAAGCTTATCTCTACTGTAGTAGATGTGATGGGGGATGTGACTTGAAAAGAATAAGCACAGTACAAGATGACGATTAATGGAATAAAAAGTAATTAATAGAAAAAATGTTTTAGAGAATGTTATATATGAAGAAAATGTATTCATTTGGTCTGTGAAGAAAGGGAAGGATTTCTTAATGGAGATAAAATCTGTTGCAGATACAGGAAGATATAAACAAAGAGATATGAAAGGTGTAATACTAGAATTGGAGGGCAGATGGTATTCTCTTTTAAAGTACAAGTGAAAGACTAAGATGATATGAGGTTAAAATTTTTAGGTTGAATTCAGTATGGATAATCTTGAATGCAAGGATTAAGGCTTCGTATTTTATTTAGTATTTAATGCAGTGGTGTCAAAAGTTTTTTGATAAATGGAATAATCAACAGTGATACATCAAGAGGATGGCAAAGCAATGATATGAAGGATGAATTGGAGAGATACAAAAAATATTCAAGGGTTTTATTGTAGTTTAAATGAAAAAAGATGATGACCCCAAAGAGGTTGGAAAGGGTGGGAAATAGGTAAGAAATGAATAGCACTTATTAAGTGATAATGCGGTACGGAGAGGGAGAAGGAAGGGTCTAAGATGATTGTGAGATTATAATCATGATGACTTTTACAAAAATAAAAATGGGAGTGGGACAAGTCTTGGTGAAAAGATGCAAAGGAATTTTATTTATAACTAGTCTTATTCATGGCTTGAGGTGCTGGCAGGTTATTTGGATGCAGTTATTCAGAAGACAGACATAAATAAAGGACTGAAAATCTGGAGAAATATCAGGATAAAGCTATTGATTGTAGATATCTGAATAGAAGTAATTGTTAAAGCTATAAAAGTAGATGAGATCATAAAGAAAGAAAAAGAGAGAATGGGCCAGTGATAGAACCTAGGGGGAAATCCACATTTAATGGGGAAAGGAGGATGATGAGGCAGAAATAAAAGAAAACATGTGGGTTAGAAAGATGAAGGGAACTATGAGAAAGGAGTAATATGGAAGTTAAGGAAGACAAAGGTATCAAGGAATGTGAGATCAAATACTTGAGAGACATCAACAGGAGATTATTTAAAGAAAAGGGGAAGGATTATTGACAATGAAATCATTAGGAAGCCATCAAGTAGCCATGAGGTAGCAGCAAGCGCACATCATTTTTTCTAGAAGTTTTAATTTTTTTGGATGAAGGGAGAAGTATAAGAATTTATATAGTACCTACTATGTGCCAGACACCATGCTAAACTAATATTATCTTATTTGATTCTCAGAACAACTCTTTGAGGAAAGTAATGTTATTATCCCTGATATATAGCTGAAAAAACTAAGGGAAATGAGGTTAAAATCTTGCTCAAGGTCACTGGACCCAGTATGTGAATTCAGATTTTTCTGGCTCCAGGACTAATGCATCCATCCACTGCACCATCTCGATGTCTCTAGAAGGATCAATTGGTCAGTCAATAAACATTTATTAAATGTTTGCCATGTGCTAGGCACTATGCTAAAAGCCAGGATACAAAAAGGAAAATATAATCCCTACCATCAAGAAGTTTAGAATTTAATGGGTGAGACAATAAGTAGAATTGAACAAACAAATTACATTTAGGGCAAAAGGAAAGCTGGAATTAAGAGGGACTGAGAAAGTTTTCTTGTAGTTGATATTTTGAAAAAAGATTTGAAGGATTGAGACTTGAAAAAGCCAAGGAAGCCAGTAAGAAGTGGTGAGAAGGGAGAACATTTAAAGCATAAGTGATAGAGAAAATACCCAGAAACAACAGATGAAGTGCCTTATTCAGGGAATAGCAGAAAGATCAGTGTCATTTGATCACAGAGTATAAGAGATAAGATAAAGGAGTAAGCAGTAAGAATACCAGGAAGATGAGGGTGGTGGGAAGTGGAATGCCAAATGGAGGATTCTGTTATCACCTTTATCTAGAAGGTGATAAAACAGCCACTGTAGTTTATTGACTTGGGGGGTAATGTGCTCAAAGCTGTGTTTTAGGAAAGTTATGCTATTGGCTGAAGGGAGGGGAGTAGGAAGAGAGATTTATGGCAGGCAGACCCACCAGAAGGTGATTTTAATAATCCAAGGATGAGATGATGAGGATCAGAATCATATGATTTCAGTTCTAGAAGAAAGGAATGGGTATATTTGAGAGTTATTGTGAAAGACCTTCACAACACATTGGATGTGGGATGAGAAGGATGAGAGATAGTGAAGAGAATTAAGAATGATACCTAAATTGTGAATTTGAGAGAATAGAATTGATGCTCTCAACAATAATAGGGCATTTTGCTCTTTAATCCCTGGCTATCTGGGAAACCATTCCACTATCTTTGCCAAGAAAATCCCAGATAGGGTCGCAAAGCATTGACATGAATGAACAATAAAAATAACTTCTGGCTTAAAACAAAACAAAACAAAACAGTACTAGGGCATTTGGAGGGAAAGAAATTGAATTTAAGATATCTGAAGGACAACTATTTTGCACTGCCTAAAAGACAATTGGAAACAAGAAATTGGAAGTCAGTGGAGATAAATATTAGAGAAAAATAATTTGTTTTAAGAATTTTCAGCATAAAAATGACAAAATCCCTGTGAGTTAATGAGATCATCAAGCAAAATAGTATAGAAGGAGGAGAGGACCCATGACAAAATTCTGTGGGACAACAATGACTAGAAGGCATGACTTGAATAAGGGATAAGGTGGGTACAGAAAAATATGTAGAACAATGACTGGTAGTGGACAAGGTGTGTAAATTAATGAGAAATGAATAAAGGGAGGCAAGGGTAGCATAGGATAAGGTGGGCTACAGAAAGATGTTTAGATTAGTTGGAGTGGAATAAGGTGTATAGATGTTTGGGAATGGGATGAAGAGAGAAGAAAAGTGTGGGGAAAGAAGATAGGGAGAAATACATGGGTGGGAGTATGTTAAGTAATAGCAAAGTAAATTAAGGAGAAGAATTAAAGTAGAAATGTTAGTAGGGATAGGAAATTAGAGATACAGAAATACTACAGCAAGAAAAAAAAGGTCCAGTAATCATTGTTCTTAGACAAATCAAATTTAAAGATTAAATCAAAAGAGAAATCTACATTATATGTCAGCCATGTTAATGCTGTTTTTGATGCATATTTACATATAGGTAGATGCATATGTGTATATAGATATCTATATATAGATATATCTATATATAGATATCTATATACACACATATATGTGTGTGTGTGTGAGTATATGTGAGTATGTATGCACATAGGGCTATGTATATGTATAGGTGAAATATATGTATATGTGAATGGGTCTGTGAGTGGGTGTGAATGTCTATATGTATATATATGTACATATATATATATACATATGTATGTATACACACATGTATACATATCTATGCTCAACTAGCCTGCTTGGAGGAGTTGAGGGACAATGAAAAAGGAAAAAAAAATTAAAAGTGCTTATTAGAAAACAAAAAATAACCTGCAAAGAAGCAAAGATGGGCATTCATGGATACAATTTCTTCTATTATTATATATACTTTTTTGAAATGGATATTTATTGTTATATATTTTGAATCCATTCTAATGTTCTCTGAACACATAACAATAGTTTATTTTGTTTCTTTTCCTTTTCTGTTTTTTTCTATTCTTTTTTTTTTCTTATTTTGTATTGAGTACAATAAGTAATTTTTTAAAAAAGCAGAGTAACATATCTTTGAACTTGGGTTGTGGCTGTCATAATGAAAGGGAACATGCAGGTAGAAGGGATATTGGGAAATCAGAATCAGTAAGACTTGATAACTGATAGTAAGAGGCTGGTATATATTTAGTTTTCTCTTGAGTTCCTCTTTATTTAAAACAATTTTAATTTTCCTTACTCTTCTAACTCTTTGTCTTTAACCTTGGCGCAATGTAAAGTTTTCTTTATATTAATATTTTTTTATGTGAGAAGAAGAGTTAGATCTTCCTCTGATTACTGTTGCTTGCATACAGCTACTGTTTTGCATACCTCTAAAGGAAGGTGGCAAGAAGGGGACCAGTTAGCTTCCATCTGTCCCCATTTCTCCGTGTCCAAGACTGCCACTTCTTACTGTACCTACCTGCTCCTCAACCTAAGGTGAGAAATGAAGCCAGATCTTCCTCTAACTCATGCCTTCTATCTTCTGCTTAGGTTATCCCTAGGAAAAAGACTGCTAGGGGTTGGGATTGAATTACCCATCTATCCCCAAAGCAAGGTAAATTCCACTTTCTACCAGCTGGCTGATCACTTGCTTTTGAAAAAATCCTGAAGTGTGAAAAGAAACAATCTTCTCTTTGATTTCAGATCTTGCATCATTTTCTGCACCTATCCTTTGAAGGAAGAAGAAAAAGAAAATCAGTGGAGAGTGGAATGACTATATCACTCTGTGAAGGTTTGAATTCTAATTTATTTTTTGCATTATGATGTTAAGGTTCTTCTTTTGCTCACAGCTTTTACATAGTCCAATTATTCTTATATATTCTCTCCTGATCTGTTCTCCAGGACTGTTGTTTTTTATAAGATATTTCACATTCTCTCCAACTTTTTCATTTTTTTATATTTTTTTTTCTTGGACTCACAGCATCACTTCCCCTTTTCCAATTCTACTTTTCAAAGAATCATTTTTTTCTTGAGACTCTGTATCTTCTTTGCTACTTAGTTAACTATTTTCATAATCTTGTTTTCCTTGGATGATTATAATTTTTACTTTTTCCACACTTTTTCTCATTTGATTTTTAAAGTTTTTTTTGAGTTTCTCTATAAATTGTTTCTGGGCAAGCAGCCATTTAATTTTGCTTTTTTTGGGTAGAAGAAGCTTTTTTTTTTTTTTTTTTTTTTTTTTTTTTATTTTATTTTATTTTATTTTATTTTATTTTTTTTATTTAATAGCCTTTAATTTACAGGATATATATACATGGGTAACTTTACAGCATTAACAATTGCCAAACCTCTTGTTCCAATTTTTCACCTCTTATCCCACCCCCCCCACCCCCTCCCCTAAATGGCAGGATGACCAGTAGATGTTAAATATATTAAAATATAACTTAGATACACAATAAGTATACATGACCACAACATTATTTTGCTGTACAAAAAGAATCAGACTCTGAATTATTGTACAATTAGCTTGTGAAGGAAATCAAAGATGCAGGTGTGCATAAATATAGGGACTGGGAATTCAATGTAGTGGTTTTAGTCATCTCCCAGAGTTCTTTTCTGGGTATAGCTAGTTCAGTTCATTACTGCTCCATTAGAAATGATTTGGTTGATCTCGTTGCTGAGGATGGCCTGATCCATCAGGACTGGTCATCATCTAGTATTGTTGTTGAAGTATATAATGATCTCCTGGTCCTGCTCATTTCACTTAGCATCAGTTCGTGTAAGTCTCTCCAGGCCTTTCTGAAATCATCCTGTTGGTCATTTCTTACAGAACAGTAATATTCCATAATTTTCATATACCACAATTTATTCAGCCATTCTCCAACTGATGGACATCCATTCAGTTTCCAGTTTCTAGCCACTACAAAAAGGGCTGCCACAAACATTCGTGCACATACAGGTCCCTTTCCCTTCTTTATAATCTCTTTGGGATATAATCCCAGTAGTAACACTGCTGGATCAAAGGGTATGCACAGTTTGATAACTTTTTGAGCATAGTTCCAAACTACTCTCAAAATGGTTGGATTCGTTCACAACTCCACCAACAATGAATCAATGTCCCAGTTTTCCCACATCCCTCCAACAATCATCATTATTTTTTTCCTGTCATCTTAGCCAAATCTGACAGGTGTGTAGATGGTATCTTAGAGTTGTCTTAATTTGCATTTCTCTGATTAATAATGACTTGGAGCATCTTTTCATATGACTAGAAATATTTTCAATTTCTTCATCTGAGAATTGTCTGTTCATATCCTTTGACCATTTTTCAATTGGAGAATGGCTTGATTTTTTATAAATTAGAGTTAATTCTCTATATATTTTGGAAATGAGGCCTTTATCAGAACCTTTGACTGTAAAAATATTTTCCCAGTTTATTGCTTCCCTTCTAATCTTGTCTGCATTAGTTTTGTTTGTACAAAACTTTTCAGTTTGGTATAATCGAAATTTTCTATTTTGTGATCAGTAATGATCTCTAGTTCTGCTTTGGTCATAAAAACCTTCCCCTTCCACAGGTCTGAGAGGTAAACTATCCTATGTTCCTCTAATTTATTAATAATTTCATTCTTTATGCCTAGGTCATGAACCCATTTTGACCTTATCTTGGTGTACGGCGTTAAGTATGGATCAATGCCTAGTTTCTGCCATATTAGTTTCCACTTTTCCCAGCAATTTTTATCAAACAGTAAGTTCTTATCCCAAAAGCTGGGATCTTTGGGTTTGTCAAAGACTAGGTTGCTATATTTGTTGACTGTTTTATCCCTTGAACCTAATCTATTCCACTGATCAACTAATCTATTCCTTCAGCCAATACCAAATAGTTTTGGTAACTGCTGTCTGTAGTATAGTTTTAGATCTGGTACAGCTAAGCCACCATCATTTGATTTTTTTTCATTAATTCCCTTGAAATTCTTGACCTTTTGTTTTTCCATATGAACTTTGTTGTTATTTTTTCTAGGTCATTAAAATAGTTTTTTGGGAGTCTGATTGGTATAGCGCTAAATAAATAGATTAGTTTAGGTAATATTGTCATCTTTATTATATTTGCTCGCCCTATCCAAGAGCATTTAATATTTTTCCAATTGGTTAGATCAGACTTAATTTGTGTTAAAGTGGTCTGTAATTTTGCTCATAAAGTTTCTGATTTTCCCTTGGCAGATAGATTCCTAAATATTTTATATTATCAGTAGTTACTTTAAATGGAATTTCTCTTTGTAACTCTGACTGTTGGATTTTGTTAGTGATATATAAGAATGCTGATGACTTATGTGGGTTTATTTTATAACCAGCAACTTTGCTAAAGTTGTGGATTATTTCTAATAACTTTTTAGCAGAATCTCTGGGGTTCTCTAAGTATACCATCCATGTCATCAGCAAAGAGATAATTTGGCTTCCTCATTGCCTATTCTTATTCCTTTAATCTTTCTCAGCTCTTATGCTTATAGCTAGCGTTTCTAATACAATATTAAATAGTAACGGTGATAGTAGGCAACCTTGTTTCACTCCAGATCTTATTGGGAATGGTTGAGTTTGTCTCCATTACATATGATGCTTACTGATGGTTTTAAATAGATGCTACTGATTATTTTAAGGAAAAATCCATTTATTCCTATAAGCTCAAGTGTTTTTAATAGGAATGGATGTTGGATTTTTATCAAATGCTTTTTCTGCATCTATTGAGATGATCATATGGTTTTTGTTAATTTGGTTATTAACATGGCCAATTATATTGATAGTTTTTTCTAATATTGAACCAGCCCTGCATTCCTGGTATAAATCCTACTTGATCATAGTGTATTATCTTGGAGATGATTTTCTGTAGTCTTTTGCTAATATCTTATTTAAGATTTTAGCATCAATATTCATTAGGGAGATTGGTCTATAATTTTCTTTCTCTGTTTTCAGCCTACCTGGTTTAGGTATCAGTACCATGTCTGTGTCATAGAAGGAATTTGGTAGGACTCCTTCATTCCTATTTTATCAAATAATTTATATAGCATTGGGCCAATTGTTCTTTAAATGTTTGGTAAAATTCACATGTAAATCCATCTGGTCCTGGGGATTTTTTCTTAGGGAGTTGTTTAATTGCCTGTTCTATTTCTTTTTCTGAAATGGGACTATTCAAGCAATTTACTTCCTCCTCTGTTAATCTGGGAAGTCTATATTTTTGGGTAGTCATCCATTTCACTTAGGTTATCAAATTTATTGGCATAAAGTTGAGCAAAATAACTCCTTATTATTTCTCTAATTTCCTCTTCCTTGGTGGAAAGTTCTCCCTTTTCATTTTTAAGACTACTAATTTCATTTTCCTCCCTCCTTTTTCTAATCAGATTTACCAAAGGCTTATCTATTTTATTGGCTTTTTCATAGAACCAACTCTTAGTTTTATTAATTAGTTCAATAGATTTTTTACTTTCAATATTTTAATTTCTCCTTTTAATTTTAAATTTCCAATTTAGTATTTGATTGGGGTTTTAATTTGGTCTTTTTTAGTTTTTTAGTTGCAAGCCCAATTCATTAATCTTTTCTTTCTCTGTTTTATTCAAGTAAGCCTCTAAGGATATAAAATTCCTCTTATTACGCTTTGGCTGCATCCCACAAATTTTGGTATGATGTCTCATCATTGTCATTATCTTGAGTGAAATTATTAATTGTATCTATAATTTGCTGCTTCACCCAATCATTCTTTAAGATGAGATTGTTTAGCTTTCCAATTACTTTTGGTCTATTTCCCCTAATTTTTTGTTGAATGTAGTTTTATTGCATCATGATCTGAAAAGAAAGCATTTACTATTTCTGCTTTCTTGCATTTAATTTTGAGGTCTTTATGTCCTAATATATGGTCAATTTTGAATAGGTTCCATGAACTGCTAGAAGAAAGTATATTCCCTTCTATCTCCATTCAATTTTCTCCAAAGATCCAACATACCTAATTTTTCTAATATTCTGTTTACTTCTTTAATTTCTTTCTTATTTGTTTTGTGGTTTGATTTGTCTAATTCTGAGAGTGCAAGGTTGAGATCTCCTACTATTACAGTTTTGTTGTCTATTTCTTCTTGCAACCTCTTAACTTCTCCTTTAGGAAGCTGAGTGCCATACCACTTGGTGCTATATATGTTTAATATTGATATTGCTTCGTTGTTTATGCTACCCTTTAGCAGGATGTAGTTTCCTTCCTTATCTCTTTTAATTAGATCAATTTTACTTTTGCTTGATCTGAGATAAGGATGGCTACCTGCTTTTTGACTTCACCTGAAGCATAATAGATTTTGCTCCAGCCTTTTACCTTTACTCTATATGTATCCCCTGCTTTAAATGTGTTTCTTGTAAACAACATATTGTAGGGTTCTGACTTTTGATCCAGTCTGCTATCTGCCTCCTCTTTATGGGGAGTTCATCCCATTCACATTTACGGTTAGAATTACTAAATCTGTATTTCCTGCCATCCTAATAACCCCAGATTGTGCTTTACTTATTCTTGCCTCCCCAACCCTCTTTCCCCTTTTAAACTATGTAATTCCTCTTGTATCATCGATACTTATCCTCTTATAATCCCCCTCCCCCTTTGAGTCTTTCCCCTTCCTTCCCTTATTACTTTTTTCTTTTCCCTTTTCTTCTCCCCCTTTTTAATGAGGCAAGAGAGAATTTTCTCTAAACAAATGTCAATTATTTTCCCTTTGAACCAACTCTAATGAGTGTAAGATTCACACAATGTTCCTCCCTTCTCTAAATTCCCTCAGATATGATAAGTTTCTAGCCTCTTTGTGGGATGTGGTTTCCTCTTTTTATCCCTCCTTCCACCTTATTCTGCCATCATCCCTTTTCCATATCTACTTCCCTTTTTATGTTATATCAGTGACTATCAAATTTTACATGTATTTTTTTGTATATCCACATGAAATACAATTCTCAAGAGTTATTTTTTACCTTTTTCTGCATCTCTTGAGTTCTATTCTTGGAGATCAAATTTTTGTTTAGTTCTGGTTTTTCTTCAGAAACAAATGGAATTCATTTAGTTTCATTAAATATCCATCTTCTTCCCTGAAGAAAATGCTCAGCTTAGCTGGGTAGTTTATTCTTGGCTGCATCCCAAGTTCTTGTGCCTTCGAATATCATATTCCAGGCCCTTCTTTCCTTTAATGTAGAGGCAGCCAGATCTTGGGTGATCCTTATTGTGGCACCTCGGTATTTAAATGGTTTTTTTTTGGCTGCTTGTAAAATTTTTTCCTTAATCTGATAGTTCTGAAATTTTGCCACAATATTCCTTGGGTTTTTTTTTTAGGGTTTCTTTCAGGTGTTCGATGAGATTCTTTCAATGCCTATTTTACCTTCTGATTCTATTACATCCTGGGCAGTTCTCTTTGATGATTTCTTGTAAAATAGTATCCTAGGCTCTTTTTTTCATCATAGTTTTCGGAAAGTCCAATAATCCTCAGATTATCTCTCCTAGATCTATTTTCCAAGTCTGTCATTTTAGCAAGTAGATAATTCATGGTTTTTCCAGTTTGTCATTTTTTTGGTTTTGCTTGACAGATTCTTGCTGTCTCAATGCATCATTAGTTTCAATTTGTTCAGTTCTAATTTTTAAAGATTATTTTCTTCATTAGCTTTTTACTTCTTTCTGTATATGTCCAATTGAGTTTTTGAATGTATTGTTTTGGTCTGTGGAATTTTTTCCATTTCACTAATTTTTTTTTTAGTGAATTATTTTCTTTTCAATTCACAGATCCTACTTTCTTGCAGGTTCTTTGTCTTTTCAATTCACAAATCCTACTTTCTAGTAGAATTCTTTATTTTTCCAATTCACAATTCTTACTTTCCTGAGATTTTTATTTTTTCCAATTCACTCAATTTTGTTTCCACTTTCACTGGGAATTTTTAACTTTTCCAATTCGTATTTCAGGAAGTTGTTGCTCTCTTCAGTAAGGCTTCTCTCTTCCTTTCCCCATTTATCTTCTAACTCTCTTTTGAGACTTTTAATGGTCTCTTCTATGAGAGCATTATGTAAAGAGGACAGTCTGATGCATTTTTGCTGTTTGAGGTCTCTTCAGGTTTGCTTGACCTGCTCTTTTCTGCATAGAAGCTGTCGATCGTTCTTTTCATCTTTTTATCATGTCTTTAAAGCCTTTAGGGTATGTTCTCCCTAGGGCAAGGGGTTACCAGCTTCCTCTGCAGAGCAGGGAGAGATGTAAACCGATTTCCGGCCCAAGGTATGGGAGTGCTCGAGTGAGAGTTTTCCCTTCCCCAACAGGAAGTGGATTCAGCACTGGCCGAGCTATCAAACTGCTTAGTAGGGCTGAGTGGATTATCGATTGCCCTAGGCTGAGAGCTAAGTGGTGAAAGTGTCACTGCCCCAGGCCGGGCCTCTTGTGGGACTGTGAGTATTAGCAGCTGACAGACTGCAGACCGCCAGGAACTCTGCCCCAGTGTCTCTGCCCAATCAAATCGGCCCTGGAAAAGCTCTTATGCCCAGCCGAGCTCCCACTGTGCAGATTGGAGGCTAACCCGGGCTCGCGTCCTCAGGTGCAGGATCACAACTGCCCAAGGAAAAGCCCTTACTGCGGGTTGGGGCTCGCAGCTTGTGCTGAGATCTGTGCTTTTCCCTCGGTTTGAGACTCTCCTCGGAACCTAATTTCTCTCCCTGTCGCGCCGATCTCCCCTGGCCCCTGGAACCAACCTTTTTGGCGAGACTGCAGATTTTCTTCGCCGGTGAGTTGTTCTATTCTTATCTTTACGATTGTAGCAGTCAAGACTATTTTTGAGGCTCGATATAATATTGATAAAGAGGGTAAGAGAAGAGCTTAGAAAGTCGCGTGTGTCTTCTCCGCCATCTTGGCTCCGCCCCCCGAAGAAGCTTTTTTTTAACTTCACTATCTTCTTCTGAAAATTAACCCAGAGCTTCCCTATTCCCATAGTAAGTTTCCATGGTTGGGTTCTTTCTTCTTTGCCTACTCTTTTTTTTTTTTTTTTTTTTTTAGGGAAGAACCTATAATCTTGGGATGGGAAGGATTATAGCCCTGGCTTGCCCTATCAGCTCTCCCCTCTAACCTAAAACTCCAAACCAGGGATCTCTTCTATCTAGTTTCTGTGAAATTGCTTTCCAGTTTTCCCAGGAATTTTTGTCATATAGTTTTTGTTTCAAAAATGTGGATCTCTGTGTTCATCAAACACTAGATTCCTATGGTCATTTACTATTATACATTGTATAGCTAATCAATTTACTGATATTCCACTCTATTTCTTATTTAGTGCCAGGAATTTTGATAATTACCATTTTAAAATATGGTTTGAGACCTAGTATTGTAGACTATTTTTTAAAACTATTTTTTCTTTGATTCCCTTGACATACATTCTTGATCTATTGTTCTTCTGTATTATTTTTTCTAACTCCTTAAAATAATTTTTGGTTGTTTAATTGGCATGACACAAAATAAATAATTTAGGTAGAATTGTAGCTTTTATTATGTTGGCTTGACCTTTGCATGAACAATAAAGATTTCTTCAATCATTTAGATCTGACTTTACCTGTGTGAAAAGTGTTTTGTAACTGTGGTTATATGATTCTTGGGTTTGTCTTCGCAGGTAGATTCCTAAATATTTTATATTGTTTGCGGTTATTTTAAAAGGAATTTCTCTATCTTCTGCTGGGAGACCTTGTTGTTAATATATAGAAGATTTGTGTGGGTTTATTTTAAATTCTGCAACTTTGGTGAAATTATTAATTACTTATGGTAGTTTTTTATCTTATTCTCTAAAAATATATCATTTGCAAAAGTGATTATTTTGTTTCCTCACTGCATATTCTAATTAATTAAATTTATGTTTCTTATCTTATTGATATGACTTACATTACTAGGACAATATTGAATATTGAATATTGGACAATTGAATATTGAATAATACTGGTGATAATGAGCATCCTTGTTTCATTCCTTATTTTACTGGGAAGACTTCTATCTTATTCCCATTACAGATAATGCTTAATGATGGTTTTAGATACATAGGTCCTTTCTTAAACTAAACTGTCAAGCATTCAAACTCTACTCCTGAGAGTGCAATTCCATTGGATTGGTCACATTGTCTGAATGCAAAATGTATGCTTGCCAAAAAGAGTATTTTATGGAGAACTCACACTGGGTAAGTGCTCACAAAATGGTCAGAAAAAAGATGCAAGTAGACATTCAAGGTCTCTCTTAAGAACTTTAGAATTGATTGTGTGATGTGGGAGATATTGGTACTGGATCACTCAGCATCTTGTGCCCTCATCAGAGAGCAAAACATAATTGAATTAGCTCAGGAAGAAACAAAAGATGTGCAAAGTTAGAAAATCCACCCCAAATATACTTGTTCCTTGCTAATATTTTTTGTAAAATCTTTGCCTCAATATTCATTGAGGAAATAAATTTGTAGTTTTATTTCCCTGTTTTTATTTTTCCCAGTTTTTGTATCAACATCATATTTGTTTTGAAAAAGGAATTCTGTGACTATTTTTCTAAGTAATTTATTTAAAATTGGAAATAAATTTTTAAAAAAATTAGGATCCATTTGTGAATTTATCTTGTCAGGATTTTTTCTTAGAGAGTTCATTAATGATTTGTTCAATTTTTTTCTTTAAAGGTAGACTTATTTAAATATTTTATTTCTTTTTCTGCTAATTTGGACAATTTATATTTTTGTAAATATTTATCATTTTTAATTTTTAATATATTTTATAATATAATTATATATATTATATATATAATATTATAATTATAATATAATATATTATATATATTATATAATATATAATATAATATATTAATATATTTTAAAGGCCTCATATCCAAAATATATAATTGACTCTAATTTATAAAAAATCAAGCCATTCTCCAATTGATAATTAGCCAAAGAATATGAACAGACAATTCTCAGATGGAGAAATTGAAACTATATCTACCCATATAAATAGATGCTCCAAGTCATTATTGATCAGAGAAATTTAAATTAAGACAATTCTGAGATACTACTACACACCTGTCAGACTGGCTAGAATGACAGGGAAAGATAATGCGGAATGTTGGAGGGGATATGGGAAAACAGGGACTAATACATTGTTGGTTGAATTGTGAATACATCCAACCATTCTGGAGAGTAATTTGGAATTATGCTCAAAAAGTTATCAAACTGTGCATAGCCTTTGATCCAGCAGTGTTACTACTGGGCTTATATCCCAAAGAGATCATATGTGCACGAATGTTTGTGGCAGGTCTCTTTGTAGTGGCCAGAAACTGGAAACTGAATGGATGCCCATCAATTGGAGAATGGCTGAATAAATTGTGGTATATGAATGTTATGGAATATTATTGTTCGGTAAAAAACGACCAACAGGATGATTTCAGAAAGGCCTGGAGAGACTTACACGAACTGATGCTGAGTGAAACGAGCAGGACCAGGAGATCATTATATACTTCAACAGCAATACTATATGAGGATCAATTCTGTGGACATCTTCAGCAATAAGATGAACCAAATCAGTTCTAATGGAGCAGTAATGAACTGAGCCAGCTACACTCAGTGAAAGAACTCTGGGAGATGACTAAGAACCATTACATTGAATTCCCAATCCCTATATTTTTGCCTGCCTGCATTTCGGATTTCCTTCACAGGCTAACTGTACAATATTTCGGAGTCTGATTCTTTTTGTACAGCAAAATAATGGTTTGGACATGTATATTTATTTTGTATTTAATTTATACTAATATATTTAACATCTACTGGTCATCCTGCCATCTAGGGGAGGAGGTGGGGGGAAGGAGGGGAAAAATTGGAACAAAAGGTTTGGCAGTTGTCAATACTATAAAATTACCCATGCAACTTGTAAATAAAAAGGTATTAAAAATTAAAAAAATATATTTATCATTTACTCAGTTTGTTAGATTTATTGGCCTATATTTGGAAATAATAACTCCTGATCATTGCTTTAATTTCCTCTTTATTGATATTTAATTAACCTTTTTCATTTTTGATATAGGGAATTTGATTTCTGCTTTCTTTTTTAAAATAAAATTAATCAATAGTTTGTTTTATTGGTTTTGTCATAATGCCAACTCCTAGCTTTAGTTATTCTTTTTTTTTTAGCTTTCAGTTTTATTAATCTCTTCTTTGACTTTCAGTATTTCCAAATTGATGTTTGAGGATTTTTATTGGCATTCAATTTTTTTAAGCTTTTTTTTCTTAACATCCCAATTCATTCATCTGCTCTTTCTCTTTTTTACTTCTATCATAGTATTACTATTTTGGCTACATCACAAACTTAGTGTGTTTCCTCATTATTGTCATTCTCTTTAATGAAATTATTAATGACTTCTATGATTTGTTTTTTGACCCACACATTTTTTAGAATTAGACTATTATTTTCAATTTATTTTAAGCTATGTTTCTATGATATTTATTTACATAATTTATTGCATTATTATCTGAAAATGATGCATTAAACATTTCTGCTTTTCTGCATTTGGTTGTGAAGTTTTTATGCTCTGATACATGGTCATCTTTTGTGTAAGAGACATATGTAGTGAAGAAAAGGTTTACTCCTTTCTAATTCCATTCAATTTTTCTCCAGATTATCATATTTAACTTTTCTAAAATTCTATCTTTGTAACTTCTTTCTTGTTTATTTTTCAGTTAGAGTTATTTAGTTCTGAGAGGGGAAAATTAAGGTCCCTCGCTAGTTTAGTTTTACTATTTCCTCCTATAACTCATTTGGCTTTTCTATTAAGAATTTGTTTGGCATACCATTTGGTGCATATATGTTTAATATCCATATTATTACATTATCTCTAGTACTTTTTTAGCATAATATCCCTGTTTATCTCTTTTAATTAGACATATTTTTGTTTTCACTCAGTATGAGATCATGATTAATACCCTTTTTTAAAAACTTGTGCTAAAACAATAGTCTGCTTCAAACCTATCATTTTTTTATTCTATGTGTGTTTCTCCTTTACTTGTTTTTTTTGTAAACAACATATTGTCAGATTTTGGTTTGTTATTCATTCTGCTATCTGATTTGATTTTTAAGGGTGAATTCTTCCCATTAACATTCAGAGATATGATCACTGTTTTTTCCCATTCTATTTTTCTCCATGTATTCTTCTCTCTCACTCTTTTTATCCTGTTCCTTTTCAAAAGTCTGTTTTGTTTCTGATCACTTCCTATCTTAACCTACCCTCCCTGCTATATGCTCCTTGCTTCTCTTTTTCTCTTCCCTGCCAGTTCCACGTAAGATAGATTTTTATAACCCACTGTTATTCCTTTTGAGCCATTTCTGATTATAAGCCTCTCAAACATTGCCCACTACCCCACCCCCATATTTCCATCCACTGTAAAAGCTCTTTTTGCAACTTTTTAAATATGAGATAATTTTCTTTTTTATATCTCACTCTTTCTCCTTCTCCCAGGGCATCCCTCTTTCTCCCCTCTTTATTTTATTTTATTTTTGAAAGTCATCCTATCATAGTCAAGTCACATCAGTGCTCTCTTTCTATGTAAATGCCTTCTAACTGTCCTAATAATCAGGTAGGGCATAGGAGTTATAGATATCATTTCATATAAGAAAGTAAAGAGTTTCACTTTTTCAAATCCCTTATGATTTCTCTTTCCTGTTACCGTTTTTGTATTTCTCTGGAGTCTTGTATTTGAAAATCAGATTTTCTAGTCAGCTCCGGTCTTTTCATCAGGCAAATTTGAAAGTCCTCTATTTCATTAAATATCAGTTTTTTCCCCTTAAGAATTATAGTCAGTTTTACTGCATAGGTTATTTTTTATAATAATCTTAGCTCCTTTGCTTTCTAGAATATCATTCTAAGCCCTCTGATCCTTTAATGTAGAAACTGTTAAATTCTGTTATCCTAGTTGTGATTTTATGATACTTAAATTGATTCTTTATGGTTGGTTGCAATAGCAAGCCTTGACCTGGTAGTTCTGGAATTTAATTATAATATTCCTGGGAGTTTTCATTTTGGGATCTATTTCCAGAGGTGGTCAATAGATCTTTTCTATTTCTATTTTATCCTCTGGCTCTAGAATATCAGGGAAGTTTTCCTTGAAAATTTCTTGAAAGGTGATGTCTGTCTGTTACAAATGTTGAAATATGTAAAGAAGAATTGCACATATTTAACATATATTTGATTGCTTGCTGTCTAGAGGAAGGGGTGGGAAACAGGAAGGAGAAAAATTTGGAACAAGGTTTTTGCAAGGGGGAATGTTGAAAACTATCTTTGCATATATTTTGAAAACTTAAAAAGCTATTATTTTTTTTTAAAAGATAAAATAACATTAGTTTTATATTTCCCAAAAAAGAAAAGAAAGATGATGTGTAAGCTCTTTTTTTGGTCATGTCTTTTAGGTAGTCCCATAATTCTTAAATAGTTCCTCCTATCTATTTTCTAGGGCTGCTATTTTTACAATGATGTATTTCACATTTTCTTCTATTTTTTCCCATTCTTTTGACTTTGTTTTATTGATTTTTATGTTCCATAGAGTCATTAGCTTCCGTCTGTCCAATTCTAGCTTTTAAGGAATAATTTTCTTCAATGAATTTTGTATCCTTTTTTCCCCATTTGACCAATTCTACTTTTTAAGGAGCCTCTTCTTCAGTGAATTTTTGTACTTTTTTTTCCATTTGACCAGTTCTATTTTAAGAAGTTGTTTTCTTTAGTGGATTTTTGTACCTTTATTTCTTTCTTTAAAGAAAAGCAATTTTGTCAATTTTGGTTTTTAAGATATCATTTTCTTCAGTATTTTTCAGGTTTCTTTTACCAAGATATTGCTTCTCTTTTCATAATTTTCTTGCGTCAATTCTCATTTAGCTTCCTATTTTTATCTCTAGGTTTCTTATTTGCTTTTTAAATTCCTTTTGGTACTTTTCCAGGAACCTTTTTTTTGACTTTGAGATTTCTATATAGCTGTTTTGACTTTATTATCTTTTGAATTTGTGTTTTGATTTTCCCTTTCAACCTACTACCTTTCTAAGTCAGGTTTTTCTTTGTTTCCTCATCCCTCCTCTCTCCCAGACTATTCATTGACCTTTAACTTTTTGTTAAACCTGTGCTCTGCTCCTTAGAGGAGCAGGGACATATCCCAAAATTCAGATTTTTCGAGTGGTTTTTTTCAGAGCAAACTCTAGTGGACTTTTAAATATTTGCTTCTTCCAAGGTGGCATCTAAAGTGAGATGCGGTCATTGTTTTCCTGGCCATGCTCTTTAAAATATAGGGAAAAAAATAAAGGAATTAGAGTAGGTAATGAGGAAACCAAATTACTCTTTGCAGATGAGATGATGGTATATTTAAAGAATCCCAGAGAATAAACTACAAAAATACTAGAAACAAGCAAAGTTACAGGATATAAAATAAGCCCCTATAATTTTAAAGTGTTCTTTAATGATTGATGATACTTATGTAGTGTTAGTACTCTTTGGGAGAGGTCTAGGATAAAGTAAAATGGAAAAATACAGTCAGAGGAACTAGGTCCATAATCCACTGTGAGGTACTCTGATACTTGTGAATTTGGATAAATCTACATTTTATAATCATGATATTAGTGTTAATGATAATAATTTTATATTTATATTTATTTTATATTTTAAATAATATTTATAAATACAAATTATACTTACAAATATATAAATATTATGCAAAATATATTATTATAGATAACATTTATATAAAAGTTTAAGATTTACAAACCATTTTTATATATTTACTTGTTTAATGAATACAACAATCCTATGAGGTAAATTCTTTTCCAGAGTGTGTTTGAAAATTGAAAGTGCAGGGTTTAATTTCCCTTTTATTTTTCTTTCTGTTTTAATTGTTATAATTGTATATACCATTTTCTTCTTTTTAGTTGCTGCACTCTGCAACAATTCATAGAAATCTTCCCATGCATTTTTGAATCAATCGTTTTTACCATTTCTGCTGATTTGATGCATTTACAAACCATGGGCATTGACTATTTTTATTTTGTTACTACTTTAAGAGATATTGCTCTATTTTGCTGACTAGGCAACTTAATGTGTAGTGTACTGCACTTTGAATCAGCCTTAGACATTGACTAGTCACATTGTTTTGAGAAACTCATTTAAGCTTTTTTAGCCTCAGTTTCATAATTTTTAAAAACAAACAAACAAACAAAAAAACCCAGCAACAACAACAACAAAACAACCAACCAAAAACATGTAACAATAGCATTTACCTTATAGAAATGTTATGAGGATGAAAGGAGATAAAGCACACTGAAGACATTGAGTGCTACATGAATGTGAGCCATTATCATTACCATCTTTAACCTCCTTGGGGTTTATGCCCAACACTGAGAACTCTGGGTCAAAGACAAAACGCATTTTATTCACTTTTTAACAACATAATTTCCTTAACATATATTGGAGTACTTGCCATCTAGGAGAAGGAGTGAGGAAAATTGGAACACACGGTTTTGCAAGGACGAATGTTGCAGAATTATCCATGCACATGTTTTGGAAAAATAAAAATCTTTAATAAATAAAAAAATTAAAAAAGGAAAAAAAATAATTTCCAGTTGCTTTCCAGAATGATCAGGCCAATTCATATATAACAGTATATCAGTATATTAGTTCCTTTTTTAAAAGCAAATCTACTTAGCATCCCTGATTTTGTTCTGTCTTTCTTTGAACAAGGCAAGATTTATGTGGAAAACAACTTGCTGACAGTGATAGCTATACAAAATTGGGATGGACTGGCTTTGGTAGTAATGAGTTTTCTATTCCCAAAGGTCTTAAACTAGGGGATGGTCAACGAATTGTGAGCACTGGACTAACTGACCTCTTATGTCTCTTTTGTTCAGGTATTTTAATTCAGAAAGTTTCCATTTTGCTAGGCTAAAAGGAGAGAAGGTCCTTCACAGCAAACTGTGCAGATGGTTCATGCTTTTCTCCTGAATTTTTCAGGCTCAGGTTGGGGTACATTTCAAATGATCCAATAGCTCACCAGACTTGCTCCTGCTTTGATCATTTGTCTGTCTGTACTCCTGGCTAGATTTCAAAGGACATACAGATGATTTGTGACTTTCTATCCAAGAAAAATAAATTCCACATGGAGCAATCAGATGCATTCTTATGATTAACCTGGAATTCTGAATGACCTGAAGAGGCAGTTGGCTGTAGGTATAAGGGTTCTAGCCCCAGTATCAGGAGACATGAGTTTGAGTATCAGTCTTGAGACTTAAAGTCTCAAGTCCTCTAACTTTTCAAACTTGATTTCCTTGTCTATAAACTGAAGAATTAGATTAAATGAATTCTACCTCTAAATTCTATGAATTCCCTTATGAGTCTCAGTTTCCTCTTCCTTCTAGACTAACTCTTGTATAACCTACATTACAATGTTTTGAATAAAGTGCTTACAATACTACAAAAATGTGAGCTTTTTTAGATTGAGACATTTACAGCAGGTATCGAATAACTTCTTCAAATCCTTTCTCTTTCTCCTTAAATATTTCCCTGTTATTTCTATATTTTGTGAGGTAGTATCCACATGGTCCTGGGGCAAGTTAACTTTATACTCAGGCAAAATAATTTAAAAGCCAATTATGGATTGTTTTAACAAGTCTTAAGTATATAAAGACTACTTTATGGGATTAATTAGGAGGCTTCTAAGAATGAGGCCATTCACAAAGTAAAAAAGGAAAAGATAAGGACTTTTAGTGCAGCATATGTGTTCAAGATAAATACTGTTCACTAAAAATTTCTAAAGCATAATTGAGCAAAACCCAACTATGAGTATATGAGATGCAAATAATTTTTCCAAGTTTGGGATCTTGAAATGACAAAGAAAAAAATTCTTTGAAGGTAATATGATTTACCTGGTTTAAAAAAAAAACAAAACAACTTTTTTCCCCCCAAACTTTGGTATAACTAAATCTGGAAAAACATAATTCCAAAGTGCAGGAGAAACATCAGTATATTGTCCAGGATAATGAACATTTTATTTTTTTAATATGCAAAATAAGTGAATATTGAAATATATATATGAGAAAAGTACTTATAGTTACCTCCTAATCAAGTGAAAAAGTTGTTATTAAAAATGTATCATTCTGAGAAATCAAACAGGAAGCTATTCAAAGTGGAATTCGTGGTACTTTGAATGAAATTTAGAATGCCACAAACATTTCAGGTTTTGAGGAATCCTTTAGTTGATTATCATTTTATTACAATCTGTCAGCCTTTCCAATATTGACTCAGCACTGCTTTTCATTGTTCTATGTTATCCTCCACAGTGTTTTACAAATGAACTTGTACTTTAGACTGGTGCTGCCTTTAGTTACTATCTTTCCACACTTTGACAAGGAGAATAAATACTAATGTTGAGGTGTTGATAGAATGTTGAGGTGTAGATTTGGGGTACCTAAATGAAATTAGAGTTTAGTTAAGGTCTAGTGGCAGGTTTGGAGTGCAGGGAGTCAAACAGAGTTCCCCTGCAACCCCCTTGGATTTGGTGCAAGGATATGGCGGTAATTGAGGTCTAGTAGTGGCGAATTCCCAATAAAAGCATTTATTGGCCCGGAGAGCTAGATTGATAAAAGAGGTTTATTATTGAGTTTAGAAGTAGGGGAGAGGTGAAGGTAGAGATTAGGAGGGCACTGGACAGAGGGTCCAGTGGACAGAGGGTCCTCACATGGCTGGCATGTTCGGAATCTCTGCAAAGAGGGGTTCCCAGCATGGCCCTTTTAAGTCGGAGACTTAGCTCGAGGGGCTTTGGGGTGGCTCAGATCAGGGTGGGGCTGGGACAGGTCTGGATCTTCTATTGGAATTCAAAGGGACCAGGATTTGTGAGTCAAAGGGTAATTTACATTAACTAGGGGGAGTTGGGAATCAAAGATTGGAATCTTTCCTGCGTCACTAAGAGACTGAGGGTATTATTGTGATCTTTTGGTGTTGTTGTTGTAGGCATTGTGATATATAGATTAAAGTTTCTTAGGAAATAAAGTCCATGTCAATGTCTATTATCAATTAATCATCCTACAAATTTATTAAATACTCTATGCCAGTAATTATGCTAAGCATCTGTTCCTTTACTTCCCATTTTTCAGTATTAATAACTCACTTAAATAGGTCAAGTTAAAGCTGTCTTAGCTACATGTCATATCTTTTCATCTTTATTTTTTTCTCAAGTGGAAATGAGTGGTTTTATTTCAACACACACAAAATGCAAAGAGGAGATATATGATATCAAACTGTGCAAGTAATTGACTGTAGGATGAGGAGGGGAAACAGAATAAGAAAAATCAGTGATGAGGTTCCCCACACAATGACCAAGCCATCCCATGACAAAGTAGACTCTCTCAGACGTGTTGATAGTTGTCCTGTGACATGGAAGATAGTCTAGTCACTTCCAATTTCCACCTACATGACTAGAAGTTACTCTATCCACTGTGTCACCTAGCTTAGTGGCACACAAAAGGTTTTGGATTAATGTTTCATGATTTAGTGATTGATTAAGAGAATCCTCTTCTCCTACTGAGGCAGTTGACTAGTTACTATTATATCCCTGGTCTATAAGCATAGAAACATGTAAACTACTGTTGACAAAACTTGGACACCCTTGCCTTGGTATAATCTAAATTTCAAATCAAATCATTGAATATTTTTTATAAAAGAGAGGATCCTTAGAAAATTTTCTAAAGTAAAAATTTCAAATAGCTGAAGTTTTGTCACATTAGAGAGGGAGTATAACTCCAGAGAGAAAAATAAGAACCAATGGGTAGATTTCATAGATATTGGCTAGTTTTAAGTTAAAATGTTCAGATCAATGTACTACTTCATAAGAGTTAGCATTCATAAGCATTACAAGAGTTTAGGAAGATAATATGTTATATTGGATGTTTAGAATTTGTAGACAGGATGTATTCTTCAATGAGGAATTGAGATTTGGCCATCTCTGAAGTTCCATCCAGAATTCTATTATTCTCAGAGCAACTTCTTCAGATCATATTGCCCTAGAGTACATGTTGCTCTGGATCCAGAGTGACATGTTGCCATCCTTTATATACGGAGATAATAAGATTGACCTATTGTTTTCCATACAGTGGATCTACAGCTTAGGTGAGCTAACTCAATGGTGGTGATTTTATACTGCTTCCTGACCCAATTCTTTCCCTCTCATACCTTGAAGGATTTTATGAAGGCCTGTAACTACACAATCACCTCCTCCTTTATGAGCTTAGACAACATTTTCTCCCCTTTTATTACATTTACTGTCTCTGCTTGCCAAGGTGTTTTTATGACTGTGGAAATGATTGCCTTATTCTTGATAAAGCCAGGAATATCCCTTGGTGCTCCATATAACTTGTCACAATATTTTTTAACAGCAATTCTTCTGGTATTCCTATGAAAGTAGAGCTCACCAGTGACTCCCCTGCTGCTACTGAGGAAGGTAGGAACAAGGAGAAAAATTTTTGTGGTAGCAATCCTCTTCCACATTGGTTTCAACACTTATACTCTCAGCTATCCCAAATATACCTGACACAGATTATGTTGTATGTTAAAAACTTTGAAAGTTTAGGGTTTGATTTTTTTGTGAGAGAGAAAAGATGGAAGATGATAGGATCAAGAAAACATTGAGGCATTAAAATAATACTTCAGAAGATATCCAGTCTTATCAATGTAGGTACTCTTACTCAGAATATCCCAATAATTTTTCCTTGGCAAATCATTTAAAGAATGAGAGGCAAAGAAATTGGGCTGAGCAATAGTGTTTAAAAAAAAAAAAAAAACTCTGTAAGGTTATTTATAGCTGATCCTGATTAGTAGAAGAATTTCCTTGCTAGGAAGTCCCATAGACAACTCATTTTCCTTTTCTGTAAAATGGGGCTAACAGTAGTATCCACATGTCAGGATTATGGTGAGGATCAAATGTGATAGTGTGTGTGAAATGCTTTGCAATCTTTATATTTTTTTATCATTCATTTTGAAAGGGACCTGTGATGTCACAGGGCAATGTCTTGACTAATGCATGAATTGGATTTAAGTGAAGCAAGGTTACACAAAATCATCAGTCTCACTTTCTCCTCCTGAGTCATTAATGCCTTGTGACAATAAAAGATCAGGATGACTGGTGGTGACCTAGAAGGCAGCGGATAACCTTGGTGAGTTTGATGTCTGACTAAGTTGAAAGTGTTCCACAGTGCCTGCTTTCGCTACTTTCTTGACTTGGAACAAATTATTCTCATATAATTTTCCACTGGGAAAAGTCTTTACATGCTTAGGGTAGACAATCCCTAACTCATCAATGTGTTTGAGGGCTGGGGTTTACCCTCAACCTTGTTTATCTCGTATGCTGAGATAGTTAAACCGCTCAGCTGGTCCTCCCTGAGTATCCCATAGTTTTTATTATTAACATGGAATGATGAAAATACAATTAAGGAATGGGGAATGAGGGCATGGGGACAAGAGTTAGTAGTATAAATTTCAAGAACAGTATATAGACCAATTTGACTCCATAGTTTGTATGAAATGTTTAAATGTGAATCCGAGTTACACTGTGGAGAACCTGAAATTGTGGGTCAAGGAAATTTGAAGTAGATATGTTCATTTGAATCTTAACATTTCAGTCAGAGGAGAGCTCAGAGATCAAGTCCAAAAGTTACCTGAATTATAAATCCTCTGTACCACGTCTCTAAAAAAGAGTCGTTTAGGTTCTGCTTGAAGACCTTCAAAGATTGGGAATTCTCTCCCTCCCTCCCTTTCTAGGCAGCCCATATCAATACTGAATATTTATAATTGGGAATTCTTCCTCATTTTGAACTAAAATGTACCTCCCTTTATTCTTCCATCTCAGTTATATGAGTTTTTCCTTGTAAGTTGGAAAAATAAAAAAAAAAAAACTTATGCTATAAATTAAATTAGGTTGAAGATTAATCAATAATCTTCAAACCCATTGGTGAAGTGGGAGGCTGTCTACTACAAGTGAAGACTTCCCCCAGTAACCAAGCAATACATTACTCAACTAATCAATGAGGATTTATTAAATGATTGCTAGGAACTGTGCAAAAGTTTGTGGATTAAACAAAAAGAAGGTAAAAAACATTTCTTGCCTTCAAGGAACTAATAAATATATAAAGAACTAGCTAGTCAACATATATACAAAGCAGACATGACAGCTTCAGAGCAGTTTCCTAAGATCACTTGGGGGACAGTGAAAAGACTTTTTTTTTTTACATTTTTTGTTTGTTTTTAAGGTTTTGAGGTTAAGTTCTCTTCTTTATCCCAACCCACAATTAAGAAATCACATGTGAAGTTATGGAAAACCTTTCTATAAAAGTCAAGTTGTGAAAAAAAGCATAGATCTCCTAACTTAATGAAAAAAAAAACTCTCAAGAAAAATTAAGTTAAAAATAAAGAGATATTTAACATATACTTTAACATATTTAACATGTACAGGACTACCCGCCATCTAGGGGCAGAGGTAGAGGAAAGGAGGGGAAAAGTTTAAACAGAAGTTTTTGCAAGGGTGAATATTGAAAAATTACCCATGCATATGTTTTATATATAAAAAGCTATAATAAAAAAATAAAGAGAGAAAAAGAGAAATAGAGAATGCTTCTATCTGTATTCAGATTCAATCAGTGCCTTCTCTGAATACGGATAGGATTTTTCGTCATAAGTGCTTCAGAGTAGTTGTGGATAATTATAGTACTGAGAACAACAAAATAATTCACTGCTGCTCATCCCAGAATATTGCTATTAATTTATACACAATATATTTCACTTTGTTCATGCAAGACTTTCCAGGTTTTTTTTTTTTCTTTTTTTCCTGAGAGCCTCTTGCTTATCATTTCCCAGAGAACAATAATATTCCATCAGAGAAACTTGCTTTGAAAATTGTTTTTACAATTACCATTGCTAATTGTATTTCCCTCCCCCCACCCCCATTTATTCTCTCTCTCCTTTCATCCTGTTGCTCTTCAAAAGTGTTTTGCTCTGGTGCCCTCTCTCTCTCAATATGTCTTCTCTTTTATCACCTTCCCCTTTCCCATACCTCATTCCTCTCCTATTTTCCTACAGGGTGAGATAGATTTCTATATCCTTATTTAATATGTATGTTATTTCTTATTTGAGCCAGTGTTTATGAGAGTAAAGTTCACTCACTCACCCTTTTCTCCCTCTCTTCCCCTCCACCATAAAAGCTTTTTCTTGCCTCTCTTTTAAATGGCAGATAATTTGCACCATTCTGTTTCTCCCTTTTACATTCCTCTCCCACCCCTTAATTTCATCATTATTAAAAGATATTATTCCTTCATATTCAACTCATTCTCATGCTCTCTCTCTCTCTATTCCTTCTAATTACTATAATAATGAGAATGTTGAGTTACAAGTATCATCCTTCCATGTAGGAATGTAAATAGATAAACCTTATTAAGTCCCTTATGATATCACTTTCCTGATTATCTCCTTATTCTGTATTTGAAAATCAAATTTTCCATTCAGTCCTGGTCTTTTCATCACTAATTCTTGAAGATCCTCTGTTTCATTGAATATTATTGCCAAATATTGAAACACCCAGATCAAAGAGAAAATTTTGCAAGAAACAAGAAAAAAAAACAATTCAAATACAAAGCTACAATTAGAATTGTACAGGATTTATCAGCAGCTACAATAAAAAAATCTTAGGTCCTATAATCATATCTATGTACAATCAAAAGAACTAGTCCTATGGCCACAAATATCAAATCCAGCAAAATTATCTATTGAATTAAAAAAAAGGATATTTAATGAACTTGCCAATTTTCAGGACTTTTTAATCAACTAAACTCTTATGTAATAGAATATAATAGCTGATATCAAAAAATCAATTACAAGGAATTCAACATGGACAAATTGTTTAAACATGGGATAGATTTTTTTTACATTGGTAATATATTCACATC
The DNA here is from genome assembly GCF_902635505.1 of Sarcophilus harrisii. NCBI lineage: Eukaryota > Metazoa > Chordata > Mammalia > Dasyuromorphia > Dasyuridae > Sarcophilus > Sarcophilus harrisii. Next base: position 626,465,259 of record NC_045426.1, on the reverse strand, counting down.
ATAATAGAATAGCTATTTACAAGGACGAAGAACAATTTACAAGGAAGCAAAGAAAAAATGGACACTCATGAATATAATTTCATCTACTAATATATATATATATATATATATATATATATATATATATATATATATATACACACACACACTCTTGATCTAGTAATTCGTTGTAATCTATTTTGAATCTTTCCTGGTGTTCTGCCGGACACATGACAATGTTCTTTTGTTTTGTTTAATTTTGTTTTGAATTCCTTTTCTGTTTTTCTTTTTTTCTTATTCTGTTTTTTTCAAACAAAATAAATAAACAAAACAAATGAATGAATGAGAATAAAGAGAAAGGGGGAAAAAAGTGAGTAAGGAGAGTGCTTCCCTCAGCTATAACAGACTTTTATTCCAAAGTTTCTGGCAATCTGAATCTTTGTCTTGACCATACAGAAACCAAAGGTTAGCTAAAGTCAGTCAATTAGTAAACTGGCATTTATCAAGTACCTATTGCATTCCAGATACTGTGTTAAGCTAAAGAAAACACTTAAATTCAAATCAGGGCAGAGATTTAAACCTCTGCCTGAATGTTAGATATTTCCAAATTCAGAATTCTAGACTATTGGTCTAGTTATTCTAGCTTTTTAAATAAAAAATTGATAAAGCAGTAGAGGAACCCATAAAGAACCATTTATTGCCCACTAGATTGAAAAAAGAAGTAATTGTTATAATTTGGGGAAGGGGAGGAAAAGAGAGAAGATGGTGGGGAGGGATAGGAGGGATAGGAGAAAGCCTCTGCAGAGGAATGAAGAAAGGAAATAAACACTGTGTACAAGGAGCAGCAAGTAGGCAGGTTTACTTACACCATAGCTTGTGGAAAGAACAATGTAATTACCCTGGAATAGTAGAGTATTATAGAAGTGTAGTTGAGAGGTGAAAATGGCTGTAACTAGGATGCTGGAGATGTGAATGAAGAGAAATGCATAAATAAGAAAGAAATTGAGGAGAATGAATCAATGGTAACTCAATGCTGGAATTTGTTTATACATTATTGAAACAGGGATTTTGTTCATCTTGCCTTTTTAATGGGGAGAGGAGAGAAAGTATATCTGAAAATAAAATTTAATTAAAATGAATAATATTTGGCAACTGATTGGACATAGAGAACAACTGAGTGAAGTTGAAAATGACTTGGGAGGATTGTGAACTTGAATGATTGGAACAGTGGTGACCAACAGAAATAGGGAAGGTAGATAAATTTGTTTTTTGGATAGGAATGCATTTTAGACACTTATATGCCATGGAGGAGGCAATGTCAACGAAGCAGTTAGAGATGTGAGCATAGACCTCAGAAAAGAGAGCAAGGCTGAGTATGTAGATCTGAGAGTCATCAGAATAAAGATGATAACTGACCGAAGCAGATTGAAGAGCTTTAAATTAGGGGGGTATGTGTGTAGTGGGGTACTTGGGGGAGTTCTGGGAGCTTATTTCTGAGAGTTACTTTTTCATTGCTCTGGGGAATATCCACACCAAGCATGCTGAGTTTCTAGGACTTCAACAACACCATTGCAATCCCCTATTCTCAGTCCCCAAACCACTTCCCAGAATATAGAAAAATCCAAACCTCATTAACAGGTAAAGCCCTCTAGAAAGTCTACGACAGTTTGGGACTCTGAGGGTCTCTTTTGTGGTAGAGACTATGAATAATGAAGGCCTTGATAGCTTTCTAAGGATGCTTCAGAGACCAATAATGACCCATTCATTTATAAATGATGAAGATCTCTGAAGATCAGAGAACCACAAAAACACAGAAACCTCACCCAATAAATAGAAGCCTTTGAACATGGCAGAGAGTTGGACAGTGATGAAGCATAACTGCCATATGCTTAGAAAGATTCCAAGGAAACTTAATTCATCATAGGGATAATGGGGAGACAAGGTTTATTTTATAGTTTATAGCTTTATGGATGACCTCTTTTTCATACAGCTCACTGCATTAATAAAGTAGTCCCTTTTAGGATATTAAAAAAATTGTATACTTCCCCCCCAAATTTTTTGCCATCCTGTAAGGCATCCCAGTAATTAAGTTCACTCAGTGACGGGGCTAATTGTTAATGTATTTATATCATTTGTGATATTAATAAAAGATATTGGTTTTTTAATCATTGGATTTCTAAGTCTTGTCTACACCGGGAAATTCAATTCTATGCAGTAAACATTCTTGTTTTTTAAAATTAACATGTATTAATCTCTCTCTCTCTCTCTTTGGCATTGAAAAAGTCAAAGAAAAAACAGCATAATGAACATGCATATTCAAGCAAAAGAACAGTTTTAATCCTATCCCAAAATATATATCTCGTTCTGCCTCTTGAATGCATCACTTCTCTGTCAGAAAGGAAGTGGAGCAGCAAAATAAGGCTTCAGGAACCTATTATGTCCAGGCATAGGATCACATATTTACTTTGAAAATGTTTTCATGGTACATGCAGGGTTTATTCCAGAAGAGACCTTAAGCAACATCTAGTCCAATGAGCTCATATAACAGATGAGGGAAACTGAGGGATGAGAGTAAAGAACTTGGCCATGTCACAGATGGCCACTGAGAGAGCTGGGATTTTAGGGCAGATAAGGTGATTCTGAGTCCAATTCTCATAGGTAGGTAGGTGGGTCCCTTTGAGTTGCTTATAGAGCCTGAGTGTATTTAAGATCAAACACTTAATTCTAAAAGTGAAATATTGTACATTTTATACACACACACACATATTGCATGGTTTTGTAATGACTTCCTTCCATCTCTCATATTACTTCCAATTCTTATTGAGCCTGACTGGCTCTCAAATATACAGATATGGCTATTTATCCCTCAGGCAGCAAAGTGATACAGAGGAAGCAGAGTTTGAATTTGACTTCAGATACTTATGAGCTCTGTGACTGGAGAAGTCATTTAACTCTGGTTGCCTCAGTTTCTCCATCTGTAAAATGATTTGGGAAAAGGAAATAGCAAACCTTTCTAGTATCTTTGCCAGAAAACTCAAAATGGGATCATAGAGAGCCAGACAGCTCTCTAATATGACTAAACAGCAATATTTGTCTTTTTCTTTAACTCTCTTTTCTCTAGGTTAACTATCTGAAAGTCTTGTATGAAAAGGTTTCCAGTTCTGTCACCATCTTGGTTTTCATTAGTCAAAATGACTGCATCTGATGTTTTAAATTTCCAAGTGACAATGTGGGATAATTATAGTTTAAGATTTCCTGATGTCCCTAAGATTAGGAATGTGGTCATTAGGTCAAAATATTAGGGCAATTAGGGCAAAATAGCTAAGAGTACAATTTATTCTTTTCACTCCTAGGTTCCTTATCAGAATCCATTTTGTCTCCATGAGGCCCTAACAATTGATCTACCTAAACTTATAGTGAAATAGCACCTCATCATACACAATAACAATAACTTACATTTCTATTCTGTGTTGTAGTTACAAAGTATTTTGCATGTATAATATAGAAGAAAAGAGTATATGAGAGTTGCAAGATATCTGAGGAATATACATTCAATCCCCTCATTTTACAGATTATCAGCCTGAGATTAGAAATAAAAAGACACTGGCTCAATATCACATACTTCAGAAGTGATAGTACCAAGGTCTTTTTACTGCTAAACTACCTATTACACTACTTTACATTGCTTCTCTTGGCAAATAATCTGGATCCAGGAAGGCTTACCACCTTTCTTTTTGTTGTTCAGTCGTTCAGGACTTTTTATAGACAAATAAATCGCAAAAATTTAATTGATATCATACACTTATTTAAAAAGCAGATCCAGGCTTCAGAATCAGGCCTCCTTGAGTTTAAATTCACTGTTCTTCTCTCCATACTATTCACCAAGAATACATCATCATCATCATCATTATCATCATTTATATAGCGATTACTGTGTCAGGCACATCATTCAGTATAAATTATATTGTATCTCCTTTAGAGAGAAATAAATTGAAATGCAGAAAAGGAAAGTAAATACTCATCCTTGTCAGTTAGGATTAGAATACAGGTCTTTTGCCCAGCAATCTCTGAGATCCCTTCCAGATTTAATGATCTATCATAGATAATTTTTCTACCCCCTGTCCTCCATTTCATTTTATTGTCTAGTTTTTTCATCCCTTACCTGAAATGACAGTTAATTACATGATCACCTGATCCATAATTGGTATTATTGCGTACTGGAGAAAGTGTTAAACATGGAATCTGGTAATTAATAATAAACAGCATTTGTAAAGAATTTTAAGTTTGTCAAAAGTCTTTATATGTTAAAACCTCACGATAGCCTTTTGAGATAGGTATGACAGAGACTACTCATCTCATTTTAAAGAAGAATAAGTGAGCTTCAATTTCTTGACACTCAAGGTTAGTATTAGTAACTAACAGAGATATGTCTTGAATCCAAGTCTTCTTTAGTTCAATATATTTTACATGACACTATGCTAGGTGAGAGAGTAAGGGCAATGAGAGGCAAGCCATTTAGAGCAAGAGCTAAAGATGTCAGATCTCAGTTGCTAATGTTGAATCTGGGAAGCCTGGATGATCTTAGGTCATGGCAAGAAGAGGAAATATGGTGGAGGGAGTGGAGGAGGGTAGCTCATTCCTCCATAATAGTTGTGACTCTTGTAAGAGATAGAGAACCAATTTTTGTTGTTCTTCATTTTAAGCATCATAGAAGAACTAATGAGGAACCTAGAAGTTTCTGGTTAACTTCATTCAAAGGGAATATTTCTAATAGTTTTATATAGAAGAATTTATTTTAATAAGCCAAAAAATACTGAGCTCTTGCTATGTGCCTGGCATTGTGTGAAGTGCTAGATAAACAAACAAAAAGACAGTTGCTTAAGAAGAGTCTTTCAAGGAGTTTACAATCTAATGGGGAAAGATCACATACACACAAACTAAAAAAATGGCAAAAAAGGGGATGAGGCTATTTAATTAGCATGAGGATAGAGTGAAGGCAAAGAAGCTCAAAAATGAGTGCCCCTGAATGGGAAATAAAGAGGTAACTGAGGAAATGTCCCTTCTTAAATGGAAGAGTTATGGCTCCACCATTTAATTGAAGGAGCAGAGGATAATGATGGAATGAGTAACAGAAATCAAGGGTCTGCCTAGTTTAGGACTGACTGAAAGGGAGGACTGAAGTAGGGAGGAGGGTAAGATATTAGAAGAGGTATGGGAAAGAAGAAATAGTAGTGTGAGCTAAGTCCACAAACTTCTACTGGTCAAGATTTTTAGAGTCCTTGGAAGTTGAAGGGAAAATGAAAATTATCTATTCATCCCCTTTCTTTGGGTAAATATCCCTTTTTACAGAATATCTCTTATAATGGGATAACTGCCTCTTGTTACTTCCATCCATTTATAACAGTCTATTTCAGTCTTTGTCCCTATATCTCCTTTGCATTTCTTTTATTTTGTCTGTCAGAATTTGCATATTTGGCTTATTTCCTTTAATTCACTGTGAATAGGAAAAAGTGATCCATTTGTGGTAGGAAGACCTCAAGAAGATGCATGAAGCCCTGGATTTATTCCCCTTTCTGCAAATGATAAGCTATGTGACCTTTAACAAATACTTTAACCACTCTGTTTCAGGATTTTTCTTCAGTAAAATGGGAATAATAATCCTTGCTCTGCTCTGTTGGCTAGAATTGTTTTGAGATTCATGTAAAGTAATGTATGTGAAAAGATTTAAACTGCTATAACATATATTACAAATGTAAGTTTTAATTATATTATCATTATTATTATTGTTATGTGGACTTTGTGGATTTCTGGGTCTTTTTTTTTTTTCACAAAGAGTCAGGAAAGGAGACATCCTTTCACATTATTCCTAATGCAGCCTTTTCTTCGGTGGACAAGACTGATCTGCTGGAAACTTAGTCCAAGGCAAGTATCTGTCTCTCCTTCCACAAAGTCAGATGTTAATATGCCTGGTTCCTTTGTGTTCTGGTTTTAATAGAAGTCCTTGTCTTTTAACAGTGGCCTTGCTTTCTGACATCTGAAAGGGAAGTGTAGAGACATTTAGAATTACTTCAAGTGACAGATTGGAAACACATTACCCCCCTCAACTCCCCCCTCTTCTCCCAACCCATACATGCTGGCCTTGGCTTTGCCCTTTGGCAAAAACAGTTGAGAAATAACTTCAGGATGCACCTATCCAAGCTGCATCTGTCTTAAATGGGACTCACAGGGAAGGATCAAAAATTCTAGAGAGAAAAACTTTTAAACTGAGTTTTGAGAGATGGGGAGCAGGGCTGATCTTCTATATCAGTTCAGAATATTGGGAAAATAGTGTATTTCAAGGGCACTAAGGAGAGTCTCTCCCCATTCTCCTTCCCAAATTCCCTTCCCATACTATGAGTGAAGAATGAAATTCTTTTAACAGGAAAAGAGCCTTCTGTAGTGGAATGGTTCTGCATAGGCTGAGGTCAACAGATGTAGGAAACCTAAATGTAGAATATGTGAGAGATCCCTTGGAGGGATGATGGTGGAGCTTTGGGGTAGGTTTTGTGTAAAAGGTAGCACTTGAACCGAGTCTTCAAGGAAGTCAAAGATTTCAAGAGGTAAAGGTAAGACATTTTAGACATGGGGAGTCAGCCAATACAAAGGCTTAGAGGAGGGAGATAGAGAGCCTTTTCTTTAGAGTAATAAAGAGGCCAGTTAGCTGAGTGAATTTGTTGGGGTGATAGGTATGGAATATAATCTATAACAATACTGGAAAAGCATGTAAGGGGCAGGGTGTGAACAAAGAATGTAGCTATGAGTCACATTATCACTATTATTTTATTATATTTATTATATATTATAATAATATATTATATATATTTTATATTATTATATCTCCTTATAAATGGAAATGGAAATAATACTTATACTGCCTATCTCATATAATGTCAGAAAGATGTACTGAATTTTAGATTCCTATGTGGCATCCAGGAGGCAATGTCCAGCAGACAGATGTGAGTATAGAGTTCAGGATAGAGATAGTTCAGTATATAGATTTGTGAATAACATAAATAATGACTGAAATCATGGGAACATGATGAAATCACCAAGAGACAATATATAGAAAGAAGAGAAAAAACCCACAGATATAGCTCCTGGGTAACCCTTACATGGGGAACAGGCTGTGGGTGACTGAGATCTAGAATAGGACTTAAACTTATCTTGGCCCTTTTTTGTCTGAATAAATTTTATGGGACCCCATCTCAAACCTCAACCAAGCTGATTTCAAAAAAGCCTGGGAAGACCTACATGAACTGATGCTGAGTGAAGTGAGCAGAACCAGGAGATCACTGAACACAGTAACAGGAAAATTATGTGATGATCAACTGTGATGGACTTAGCTCTTTTCAACAATACAATGATTTTAGGCAATTCCAAAAAATTTGGAATGAAAAATACCAATCACATGCAGAGAATTTCCTTTTGGATATTGAATGTGGATCAAAGCATTTTATTTTCACCTTTTTTGTTAATTTGTTTTTCTTTTTTGTGTGTTTTTTCCTTTTGGTTTGATTTTTCTTGGTCAACATAAGTATGATAATATGTTTAAAAAGACTGAATATATTTAGCCTATATCAGATTGCTTACCTAATATCAAATTGCCTTGAAGAGGAGAGAGTTGAGAGGGAAGGAAAAAAAATTATGAAAATGAATGTTGAAAATTATCTTTACATGTATTTGGAAAAATAAAATATTATTGAAAAAAAAAACCTCAACCAAGATGTTTCTGGCAGCATTGTACATGAACATGTGAAATGTGCATGTTTATGTGTTCAGAATTAAGGCTGTAGAGAAATCACATGAAGTAATATAGATATTGGTGAAAGAAGCATTTCAGATTCGTAATGCATTTGATTTTGAATTAATTTTCATCATTTTATTCAGAAACATTCATTGTTGTCAAAATTTTTTGCAACCCCCCCATTAAGTTACATGACTCAATATGGGGTTGCGACCCACAGTTTTCAAAGCTTTGGTCTAGAGCACAGTCCCTACTCTTGAGGAATATCTAATGGGGGAAGACAACACAAAAAGAGGCAGACAAGGTTTTGAGTTCAATGACTTTTGAGGTTATTTACACAAAAAAATTATGATCCTATGACTCTCAGAATAACAGTTTCTGAATTTTAAAAGAATTTGGGAGGATAAGAACCATAGTAGAGGAATGTCATAAAAACCCAAGAAGGCAATATTCAAGATGAGGTCAGGATCAACGATGTCTAATACTATAGAAAGGGTAAAGAGTAAAACAGCTATGCAAATATGATTGGATTTAAAAGTGAAGAAATTACTAGCGACATTGCAAAGAATAGTTTTGGTATAATTATAGAGACAAAAAAACTAGATTTCAAGGATTCATAACGTGGGTAAGAAAGGGATTTGGTTATGAAAGGGAGGAGGGATAAACAGTAATAGTTTGAGGGAAAAATTGGCTTAAGTGAAGATTATTTTAAGGATAGGAGAATATAGATCAATTTCTGTATAGCCTGAAGAAGTCAGTATGAGAGAAGAGGTTCAAAATTAGAGAGAAATAAAAAGAAATAATTGAAAGGATAAACTTTTGGGATTAGAGTGGATGGGACCAAGGATACAATAGAAGAGTTGATGCTTACAAGAAGATACAACCTTTCTTGAAGACTTTAGAAAACGAAGAAATAGTGGGGAAAGGGCAAGTAAAACAGGTATCTTACACAGATGCCCTTATTTTTTTTTTAACAGAGAAGAGGAGATGAGGTTTTCTGCTGAGAGGAAAAGGGGAGAGAGTTGTATAGGTCACTTGAAGAGAAAAGAGAAGGTATAGACTCTGGAGAATGGACTTGACAATTAGGAAAGGATGAAAAATTAGTGTATTGCTCTGGAGTCCCTCCCTTTCTCTAAATGAAGAGAATTGGGAGTGAACATCAGAGAACTTCTGCCAGATTCTCCACTTAAGGAGGGGGTCCAGGGCAGCTACCTCATCATTTTCCATGTAGACCACAATGATTATAACCAGAAACTTCCTATAAGATCATCTGAAAGTCACACCTCTTACAACTTTCCATTCATTTGGTTCCCTCCTTCTCTCTGATTGGAGAGGGCAAAGGATGGATATTAGAAAGCTCTGCTTATATCCACCATTTAAGATGGGCACCTAGAACGACTATCTCACCAATTCCCAACCAGTTGCAGGACTTTATCATGTCCTGGACCTGGTACCTTCTCTACTTTGAGCTTCTTTCTAGATCAAAGGACATAGTAAAATATTTAACAGTGTTTGACATATATCAATACTATATATGTGTTAGTTGTCATGATTGTAATTATTTTATACATTATTTTTATATATTATTTTCCCACACTAGATTGTGAGTTCCTTTAGGACAAGGACTGACTTTTACCTCTTTTTGTATACCCTAGCACTTAGCACAATGCCTTAAATATATTAGGTGCTTAATAAATATTTATTGCTTGACTGACTGTGATTGCCTTTTGGGACTGGGCTACAAATTTGTAGTGGGCCCAGTCAGTACCAATATTTGATTTCTTTTAGTAGCATGATTTCTGGGTTTTGGGGAAAAGTCAAAGGAAAACAGATTAGGTAAAAGGTCAAGATTTTGAAAAGAGTAAGTAAAACTAGAGCAGAGAAGTAGAAATTAGGAGGGATGGAGTGATTAAGTTTGTAGTAGCTTGGAGAGTAGGTTTAGGAAGGATCAAAGTCATAAAGATAAATAGAAGGATAGGAAGTTATGATCAAATGAAGGAATTTCATAATTATGGAATGGAGAAATGGATCACCACTCTGGGCTTCAGTTAGAAAGAACTGTAGGATAATGGATTGAGTTTAGGACTTGAGTCAGAAAGAACTGAGATCAGTCTCTGTTTTCATGAATTTCTTGCTGATTGTCCTTCATGCTTGAAGAGCACCAAAAAATATTGATGATGCTGTGGTCAATGTAAGTATGCTCACTTGTAGTTGGTCATAACAGTGTGGACTTGGATGAGTTGGGTACAAATAGCCCATAGGGACATTTGGGATGGAGATGTTTATAAATTGGCACATCTCAGTTTTTTGAGCTACTTCTATTCTACTTTGCTGATAGAGCACAGTGCCTTCCTTGATAAGGATGCACATGTTGGATGATCCCATTCCAGAATCTACTTTGGTTCATAATCAATATCAAAATTCTTCAGAGAGACCCCATGTCCTTGGATCACTTCTGACTGCCATGTTAGTGCCTGCTTTGTGTGAGTTCTCTCTAAAATAGTCTTATAGACAAGCATACATTTAGCACTCAAACAACATGGCCAGCCCACCAGAGTGACCCTCTCCACCAGTTTGGCAGTTCATTTTGAAAAAAAAAATATCTCAATGTTCAATATATTACCTTACCAAGTGATCATCTGAATCTTCCTAGAACAAATCAAACAGAAGCAAGTCAGTTTCTTGCATGATACTGGTAGAATTATCTAAATTTTATAGCCATATGACAGTAATGTCAGCACAATGACTCTGTAGACCTTCAGTTTAATGGAAAGCTTAATGTCTATAGTCTTTTGGAGCCTCCAAAATGCTGAACATTGCATGTATCCACCTCATCATCCATGCAGTCATCTCTAAAAGTATATTGTCATTTCTGTGTGAGTTCTCTCTAAAATAGTCTTATAGACATTTCCTAGAGGAAGACCTCTTCTTTCCATTTAACTTGGAAGATTTCAGCTGGCTTTTATATAAGCAATGGACCTCTTGCCTTGTAGATCTCTGCTGGAATAGGATATCCACCAAGTTCTTTGCCACAGGAGAGTAAACAAATAGGATTCAAATCCTCTTCTTCCATTGGAATTCAGCTAGAGAGGGATTAAATGCCCAGGAGTTTCAGGATTACTTGTTGAAGGCTTGTTGAGAGATGGAAATCTTCATCTCTCCAGGATAATGTTTTAATCATTGATATTGATTGTAACCTGATAAGAAAAGGCAACACAAAAAAGTAAAAAGAGGGTATGTGTGTGTGTGAGGGACAAGATTTAATGGGTTTAATGATTTTTAAGGCTGTAGATCAACCTTGAAATTATCATCTCATGAAAGGACCCCCATGTACAAAAAATGTTTGTGTCAGCCTTTTTGTAGTAGCAAGAAACTGGAAACTGAGTGGAGACCCATCAATTGGAAAAAGGCTGAATAAATTGTGGTATATGAATGTTATGGAATATTATTGTTCTGTAAGAAAAGATCAACAGGATGATTTCAGAAAGGCCTGGAGAGACTTACATGAATTGATGCTAAGTGAAATGGGCAGAACACAAGGCAAAAGCAAGATTATGTGATGACCAATTCTGATGGATGTGGCTCTCTTCAACAGTAGGATGATTCAGACCAATTCCAATGATTTTGTGATGAAGAGAGTCATCTACACCCTAGAGAGGACTGTGGGAACTGAGTGTGCATCATATCATGCCATTTTGACTCTTTTTGTTGTTGTTTGCTTGCATTTTATTTTCTTCCTCATTTTTTTCTGGTCTGATTTGATTTTTGTTGTGCAAGAAGATAATTGTATAAATATGTATGCATATATTGGATTTAACATATATTTCTACCATGTTTACACTGGTGGGGAGAGGGGAAATTGAAACACAAGATTTTGCAAGGGTTAATATTGAAGAATTATCCATGCATATATTTTGACAAATAAAAAGCTTTAATAAAAAAATGATCATCTCATGACTCTTGGAACAATACATATAAATTTTAAAGGACTTCAGAGGTCACCTATATCTCTTTTAACCTGAGGCATGAATCTTATTTCCACCATCTCTAACAACTGACTCTCAAATTCTGCATGAATAATTCCATTGACAACTAACTCTTTATGTCTCAGGATAACTTAATGGTTTGGAAGAACTTCCTTGTTTTGTATTGTTTGAAGTTGCTTCCCTCTAACTTCAACTCAATTCAATTCTATTGATCAAATAGTTATTTATATATTATGAGCAAGGCATTGAATGACTCTCTATTTTCTAAAGATTAATAATACACAATTCTGAGCTCTTAAGGAGATTACAGTCTGGAAGGAAAGATAAACTAAATACTGCAATACAAAATAGACTAGGATAAATTCATTTACAAGGATAAACAAAGCAATAGTGGAGATCTAAAGGAGTTTGAAAGATCACTTTCAGTTTGGGGGAAAGGTGGGAATTTCCTGAGGATATGCAAATTGGGGCTAAATATTAGAAATCTGATTAATCTCCCATTTAAGAATCTTTCAAATTGAAAATTAAATAACCACAGTTTCTCTCCTCCCCCAGAATAATCCTTCTATTTAGGATACATAATAGTTGTTTCCTTTTCATTTTAAAATTCTCTGACTCTTTGAGTTATTTTTCAATAATCTTGAATCCTAACTTTGCAATTTTTTCTTTCAATGATTTAGCCACTAGATAGTAATGGAGAGCAGAATCCTGTACTGATATTGTAGAAAGCAGTAAAGGAATTTTGAGAGAAATCCCGTTTTGAGAATGTAATGCAGTGCAGAAGAATTACTGGATCTCTTCTTAGTTGCTCTGAGATCTGATTTTAGAATGGCATTGGCTAATGATAATACCAACCACAATGGCAATATTAATAACAATTATAGTTGATATTTATGTAGTATTTGCCATGTTGTGGTTTGCCTCTTTGTTTTTGAAGACCAATAATATCCAGGCTGTTGCCTTGAGTTACATGAATTTGATTTAAGGGATGCAGACTTACACAAAGTCATCAGCCTCCCTCTTTCTTCCAAAATCATGGAAATTCAATGGCAATATAAGAGTAAAGTCTAGAAATGGTCCAAGATTCCATGGATGAATTTGGCATTTTTGATGTTTGACCAAATCTAAGCACTCCACAGTGTCTGTTTCAGCTGCTTTCATGGGGCAGTTGGAACAAATTGTTCTCATCTGTCCATTCTACTGTAACTAAACATTTATATGATTTGGGATAGACAACCCTTAATGCACAGGTGAGCTTGAGACCTGTCACTTTAAAAGCTCACAATAATGCTGTCTCCCTCATTATCATGCTTTATTGACTCTGTTTATGGTAAGTCCTATACAAGTCAGCTTATTTTCCTATTTTGGCTCAGAATGATTTATATCAATGGGTCAGGAAAATAGATCCTTTCACTGATCCATTTTCTGCCTTCTTCCCAGATGCCTCTTTAACTATGATACCTGCTCTTTTCAATATCACCCTGATTTCATTATGCTAAAAGCAAAGTTATACAACACAGTAACTTTACATTCGGGGTTGCCTCATTTTTTACAGCAGATGGTGCACTCAACTATCATTAAATGGTGTTATATATTCAATCATAATTATAAGAGCTAGCATGAATTTGTAAAGTTTGCAAAGCACTTTACAAATATTTTCTCATTTTATGTGCACAACAATCCTTGAAAGTAGAGGTTATTATTATCTACATTTTATGGAGGAGGAAACTAAGGGAGGCAGAAGTTAAGTGATTTGTTTAGAGTTATACCAGCTAGAAAGTATCTTGGACCAGATTTAAACTCAGCACTTTTTGACTTAAGTTCCAGTGCTCTATATGTTGAGACATCTAGCTGCCTCCTCAATTGCAGAAGGATAGAGATGTAAGAGGCCTTAAATATCATGTTATCCCATGCTCTCATTTTTCAAATAAGGGAACTGATGCTCAAAAAGGTTAAATGAATGGCCCAAGGCTAAGATGGACCATTTAGTCAGAAAGCTGAGTTGGTGAACCAAGGCCTTTAATCCAATGTCATCTTTTTAGGTAAGTCTGTTATCTGAAAGTAATGTAAGTCTGACTCTTTTCAAACAATTTAATTCAAAATTTATGTCTTCTAAGGGAAGAATGTTCTATATACCAAAATTACAAAAAAAAGGAAAACTATGACCCTTGTTCTGAAGAATCCTTTTGAAAAGCAAATAATTATCTGTCATTTTTTCCTAGAGTAAGATCCACCAGCATATTATGTATCAAGGATGAACCAATGGACTTTTAACATCTACATGAAATAGGGTAGCTGAAATGATTCTGTGCATTGTCAGGGCAATAAAATGGATCAGAAATCCAAGAGATCTTAAGAGGACATCTAGTCTAATTCCCTCATTTTACAAATGAGAAAATTGAGGCGCAGTGAAGTTTAGAGAAATCATATATGTACAAGACATGTATGTATATGTGAAAGAAACACTGATCATTTCTTATAGAACAATAGTACTCTATGATATAACACAACTCTTTTAGCCTTTCCCCAACTAATGGGCATCCCCCCAATTTTTATTTTTTTGCCACCACAAAAAGGGCTGTTATAAATATTTTTATATAAATAGAACCTTTTTCCTTTTCTTTGATCTCTGTAGAATACAGATTTAATAGTAGTATTGCTGTGTCAATGTGTATGTACAGTTTTATAGCCCTTTAGGCATAGTTCCAAATTCCTCTGAAAAATGGTTAGACTAGTTTACAACTCCATTAACAGTCATTAGTGTCCTAATTTTTCCAGAAACCCTTCAGCATTTGTCACTTTTCTTTTCTGTTATGTTAGTCAGTCTGACAGACATGATGTGTTATCTCAGAGTTGTCTTAATTTGCTTTTCTCTAATCACTAGTGATTTATTGCATTTTTAAATATGACTAGTGACAGGTGCTTGAATCACTATAGCTGTGTCAGTAACACCATTTCATGATGGCCAAGGCATGCACACTGCCCCTTAGTCTGGACAAACTTTACTTCATCCTGACCAACAAGGTGATCTTCCACAAATTTTAAATGGAACCAATTTGAGCAGATTACATAGAAATTTAGTGCTGATGGGAGAAAATATATCTAGAGCCTTGAAAATGGCCCAGAAAGCCTAAACAGTGAAATGTTAACTCACAAAAAACACTGACCCTACTGCATGGTGACTATGGAGCTGCCATATTTGTCAAGCAGTAATCAAATTATCACAAATAGCATTCCTGTAGGGATTATTTGCAGAAAATTATGGACTGCATCCAGACTTTGATTTTAGTATATATATTTGCCAGTATTGAAGGTTATGAAGAGGATAGCAAACAAATGAAAAAAAAAATTAGTTTTATCAAATTTGAAAAAAAAGTAAAATGAGTTAGTATTTTGCAAACTTTTGGGTTACATCCCCACTGTGATATAAATCATGCAAAAGCAGCTTATCTCTTTTCATTTGTTTTACAATATGTTCATGGCATATATATTAATGAAACACTCTTAGATAAGCCATGAGTTTGTTTTCTTGTGGTTTCTATAATTTACCATTAAGAAATTGAAAAGGAAAATTAGAACGTTTAGTACTGAATTTGTGTTTTCTGATAGTTGATAAATGAAAATATTATCAATAGCTGTATTGATATCAGAGGTTTAGAAGAGCAGTGACTTTTCTATTAGGTAATGAGGTGGTATGTTTGACAAGATTACTTGACTTGAAGTCAGGAAAATTCATCTTTCTGAATTCAAAACTGGCCTCAGACACTTATTAGCTTATGACCTTGGGCAAATCATTAATACTATTTGCCTCAGATTCCTCATCTGTAAAATGGAGGATATGGCAAACTACTTCAACATCTTTGCCAAGAAAATCCCAAACGAAAGTGACAAAGAATCAGACACAACTGAATAACAATTAATAGCTTTGATTTCTTCTTTTGAAAACTGTATATTCATATCATTGTACCATTTTTCAACTTGAGAATGGCTCTTATTTTTTGGAAATTGATTGTTTACTATATATTTGAGTAATTAAATCTTTATCAGAGCAATTTGCTACAAACATTTCCCCCATTTTCCTGTTAATTCTATTTTGGCTGCATTAATTTGATTTATGTAAAAGTTTTTTTTAATATCACAAAACCAAATTTATTCATTTTGCTAATTTACTTATGATATCACCCTTTATGTCTAAATTATTTATTCATGTTGACCTTATCTTGATATATAGTGAGATGTTCATCTACACCTAAGTTCTACCAAACTATTTTCCAGTTTTCCTAGCAAATTCTTGTCAAATACTGATTTCTTGTCCCTAAACCTTGGATCTTTGGGTTTACTAAACACTAGGTTGCTATAGTTTTTTACTACTATGTATTGTGTACCCAGTCTATTCCACTGATCCATCATTTATGGATGGATCAAATTGTTTTGATCATTACTACTTTACAATACAGTTTGAGATCGGGTACTGCCAAGCTATCCTCCTTAAGGTTTTTGTTTCATTGATTCCCTTGATATTCTTGATCGTTTCTTTCTCCTAGATAAATTTTGTTACTATTTTTTCTAGCTCTATAAAACAATTATGTGGTAGTTTGATTAACAAAGCATTGAATAAGTAAATTAACTTATGTAGATTTGTCATTTTTATTATATTGGCTCAGACTACCCATGAGCAATGAATATTTTTTTTCAGTTGTCTTTATTTTAAAAAAAAAATGTTTTTTAATTGTGTTCATTTAATTTCTGGATTTGTCTTGGCAATTAGACTTTGGGGTATTTTATACTGTTAGTAGTTATTTTAAATGAGATTTCTCTTTTTTTCTCTTGCTGCTGAGTTTTCTATACAGAAGTATACAGAATTACTGATGATATAGGTTTGTATTGTTCAACTTTGCTGAAGTTGTTAATTGTTACACCTAGTTTTTAGCTGATTCTCTTTGGTTATTCAATAATTTTCAATCATGTCCGACTCTCTGTGATTCCATTTGGGGTTTTCTTGGCAAAGATACTGAAGGGGTTTACCTTTTCCTTCTCCAGTTCATTTTACAGATAAGGAAACTAAAGCATAAAAGGTTAAATAAATTGCCTAGGGTAATAAAGAGAGTTTGAGTGGAGACCAAATTTGAACTCAAGAAGACGAGTCTCCCTGACTCCAATTGTGGCACTATATCCACTGTATCACCTAGATGTCCTTAATTGATTTTCTAGTGTTCAGCAAAAATATCATTATATCATTTGTAAAGAGTGATTGTATGGATATCATCATATAATCTATGAGAGTTTTGCTTTTGTATTATCTTTCTTTATTACTTCAATTACTTTTAATGTCTTGTTGTTATAGCTGCCGTTTAATATACAATATTAAATAATAGCAGTGAAAATAGTCATTTTTGTTTCACATTTGATTTTATTGAGATTTCCAGTTTATCCTTGTGTCAGATAACAGTTGTTTTTTATTTTAAATATAAATTACCTATTATTTTAATAAAGGTTCCATTGAATCCTATGCTTTCTAGTGTTTTTTTTTTTAAAGAATGGTTATAATATTTTGTCAAAGGCTTTTTCCTGTATCTATTGCTATAACTATATATGTTTTGTTATTTTTGTTATTGTATAGTCTATCAAATATCCTGATAGTTTTCTTAATATTTAACCAGCTCTGCATACCTGGTATAAATTTTACTTGTTCATAGTGTTTAATGTTTGTGATATATTGCTGTGATCTCTTTTGTACAAATTTATTTAAAATTTTTGCATAGAAATTCACTAAGGAAATTTGTAGTTTTTTTTTTTCTTTGTCTTGGTTCTTTCAAATTTAGGTATCAGCATCATATTTCTGTCATAAAATAAATTTTGTAGGACATCTTCTTTGTCTATTGTTACTAATAGTGTATGTAATTGTGAGATGAATTATTCCTTAAATGTTTCGGAGAATGCACTTGTGAATCCGTCTGGTGCTGGAGATTTTTTCCCCCCTTAAAGAGATCACTGATGGCTTGTTCACTTTCTTTCTCTAAAATGGTATTATTTTAAGCATTCTTTCCTCATATGGTTAATCTGAGTATTTTATATTTTTGTAAATATTAAACTGTATTTAATTAAATTGTAAATGTACATTTCTCTTGGATCATCAGTTTTACTGGTATATAATTGGGTGAAATAGCTCCTAATAATTGTTTTAATTTATATTCATTGGTGGTTCTTTCACCCTCTTAATTTTTGATACTACTAAT
This sequence comes from Sarcophilus harrisii, assembly GCF_902635505.1. Taxonomy (NCBI): domain Eukaryota; kingdom Metazoa; phylum Chordata; class Mammalia; order Dasyuromorphia; family Dasyuridae; genus Sarcophilus; species Sarcophilus harrisii. The sequence continues at coordinate 626,447,275 of NC_045426.1, read as the reverse complement.
TTAGTTTTCTTATTTCTTTTTTAAAAATCAAAATCAGTCAATGGTTTATCTATTTTATTGTTTCTTCTTCTCTGAAGCCATGTAGCCCAGTGAAATGAACTTCAGTCACCATTTCAGCAAAGCCTCTAATTTTGTGACTCAAAAAGTCAGGATGGTACCCTGGAAAACAGCATTATATAGATCAACCTTTTCAGCTAAAAGAGAGACTCAGCCTCACAGTAGTTGAGAAATGGATTCATCCAGCAGTGGATGACATTATCTTTGGACATGGAGTTGGTGAGATTGGTGATTTATAGAAATTAAGCTAATTTTAGTTTACTCTTCCCAGAGATTGAGGTAATCTAAGGTAGAGTTTGCCTTTACAGTATTGGAGAGAAATAATTGTATCTTGGTGATTTTTTAACTTCAAAGCATATAACCTTTTCTATAATATAGCTGATAGAATTAAAGAATAGTCACCCTGACTACTCAGGGTATCCTAAAAGCCTAAGGTGCATTCATTAAGAGCTATCTCTGGAGTAGGGGGTCAGAGCAAACTCATAACTATAATAATCTCTATTTAAAACTTTTTGGCATAGTAACAGTTGGAAGAAGTTTTCTTATCAATAGATTATTTCCTAGCATTTTATAACCTTGTTGATTTTGTCAAAGTAAAAATACTCTTTTAATTCATTCAAATTTAATATTCCTGATGTAAAAGGAAATGCACTTCAGTTAAGCCAAATGTAATTAACATAAAATTTCCCTTTAGTAGGCTATAGAGTCACATAAGCCAATCTGATTGCTTTACCTGAATTAAATGGTCAGTTCAGGTTTTTAAAAGTGATCAATTCCCTCTAATAATCCATTTATCCATTTTCTTTTCCTTTTTGATGGTGAATTTGACCTTTTATCATATTTTCATTGAAATGCTGATAGACGTTGTTCTTTCACATGTCTATGTGAATTAGCTAGTTATTCCACCAAGCTCCCATGTCTGACTCCCCTCCAAAGTAAATGGGCTGGGTTTATTATGGGCTGGTTCTGCTAATGTTTGTTCCAGCCTAGGTACAGGGGTATCTGACCATTGGGGGTACCACTCTATACACATATCTTTAGGCACTTCAGATGTTAGTTGTATAATACTAATATCAATCACTGACAGTCATATTGATAAAGAACTTCAAGATTTGCAAAGTATTTTCCTTAACATTTCTCTCAAAGACAGGGGATACAAGCATTTGGTACACATTAGCCATTTTTCAAATTACATAGCTAAAATTCAATGAAGATAACTTGCTCTGTCTGCACCCCAGGGGCAAGACTGGTTATAAGAGGCAGGCAGAAGCTTGTATTTTCATTAAGATCACCATTTGAGCTAAGAATATCTTGTCAAAAGTGGGCAGAGGTCTGTTTCTGGGTTGCAGACCACAGAAAGACAAATATAATCCCAACAAAGACAGAGGTGGGGATGAGTAGTGAGGCAGGAGGAGCCAAATTACAGTAGATTTAACTAGAATACAGTGAAAAAAGATACAGAGAAGGTGACCTTAGTCTGTTGCTCATAGAAAAAAAAAGGTTATGTTTCTTCTTCTTTTATAGATATTTTGAAATGCTTACAACAATACTCCTTAAATGTCTCAGATTAAGAGACTTAAATTTGATAGAACAAAATATCAGGTTACCATGATACATTCAGTGCAATTGCAGCATCCATTTTTAATAGGTTGGGATGGTAATGGAAACATGGATTTATTTGTTTACCTTCCCTAACTCTTTGTTTTTGGTTGACTCTGACGTTATTTCAAACATGTTTCATTGATTCCTGGTTTCAGTTTTATAAGGAGAATATTAGTTTTGATTAAATCCAGAATATATATTTATAATCTTCCAAGGTATGTTTGAAATGGTTCTGGGAACAGAGATTTTAAAATTATCTCATCAACAACTTTGTTTTTCTAATCAATTGTCACCGAGGTGAGCATTAGTGTGTTATAAGTTTAGCTTTCTATATACCAGTTGGAATAGGGTCTTATGAACAAGATACATAATAAGCATCAGAATTATAGAATATTATTACATCTGTTGAAGAGGTTAACAAATTCTATAAGGAATTCAACTCATTGTTGCTTATTATTTTTTCAGTCATGTCTGATTATTTATGATACCATTGGGCTATTCTCAGCTAAAATACTGAAATTGCTTATTTTACAGATGAGGAAACTGAGGCTGACAGTATTAAATGATGTGCCCACGGCTACACAGTTAGTAAGCGACTGAGAATAAATTTTAACTCAGTTAGTGATATTCCAGATCTGGCACTGTATCCATAGCTCTGCCTAGAAAAAATCAGTTAGGTCTTCCAAAGAGGCAACATACATTTTACTATTTGGTGTCTAAAAAGCAATAGAGGAAGAGGGCAAAATAATATGCAATGAACAATGTGGATCAAGTTGACTGGTTCACATGCAAAAATCTTCATATCTGTATATTATGAATCCCCTTTTCAAGAAAAGTTGGAATGCACTGAAATATGGTAAGCACTGAGCAACACCACCAAAAAAATGAAATTGACTATTTTTTTTGCAGTTCAGTGTAATTAATTAATTATTTTTAAATGAGGATAGCTTTTTTATTTTTCAAAATACATGCAAAAATAGTTTTCAGCATTCACCCTAGAAAAACCATGTGTTCCAATGTTTCTTCCTCCCTTCCTTCCTCACCTAGACAGTAAGTAATCCAATATAGGTTACACATGTGGAATTCTTCTAAACATATGAAATTGAGTATTTTAACAGACAGGAAATAACTTGCTACTGTTTTGGGGAGTCATTTTAGAATGGGATATATGTTTTCAGTAAGACCAACAAATTTAGGGAAAGAGTCAACTTAGGTGGACAAATAAAAAATGAAAAATTGATGTAGCCTGAATAATAACAATCCCAAATTGGATTGTTCAAACACTACAGTCTCTGTAGAAACAAATTACATGTGATCCTGCAATAGAGATATGTCAAGTGAAAATTGGTAGCAACATATTGCTAACAAGTATTTGTACTCAGGAACTAGCTTAAAAGATATCATCCAAGAAGTACAGGATTGGTAAAGGAAATTGGGCAGTGATAAATTGAGAAAAAAGGGCAATAGATGATCAACCTGAGTCCTATGCTAGTCTCTAAACAATATAAATTAACTAAATTCTTATTTTTTTAAATGTTTTTGTCACTTCAAAATAATTACCTTTAAATCACAGAATCTTCTCTCATAACAAAAAAACACAGTAAAGCAAAACAAAACGATGTATTGAATATGCCAGCCAACATGTGTCGCAGTCCGTAGTACAGTCCCAAAGAGGAAGGAGATGTTTCATTATCTGTCTTCATGTCAAGATGGTATCCTACATTGATCTGAGTTCTGTCTATATTTTCCTCTTTATATTATTATGTTTATTATACTTTGGATTCTATTTATTTTACTTTACATCAGCTTAAACAAGTCTTGTCAAGTTTTTCTTAACTCCTCTTTTTTTATTATAGCTTTTTATTTACAAGACATATGCATGGGTAATTTTTCAGCATTGACCGTTGCAAAACCTTCTGTTCCAACTTTTTCCCTCCTCCCCCCCTCCCCAGATGGTAGGTAGACCCATACATGTTAAATATGTTAAAGTATATGTTAAATACAATATATGTATACATATCCATACAGTTATTTTGATGCACAAGAAAAATCAGACTTAGAAATAAGGTAAAAATAACTTGAGAAGGAAATAAAAAATGCAAGCAGACAAAAACAGAGGGAGTAGAAATGCTATGTTGTGGTTCATATTCATTTCCCATAGTTCTTTTGCTGGGTATAGCTGGTTTTCTTCATTATTGAACAAATGGAACTGATTTGGTTCATCTCATTGCTGAGGATGGCCAGGTCCATCAGAGTTGATCATCATATAGTATTGTTGTTGAAGTATATAATGATCTCCTGGTCCTGCTCACTTAATTCCTCTTTATATTGTCTTTTTGTCACACAATAGTATTTTTTAACGTCCATATACTATAATTTGCTTAGATATCCTCAATAGGTGCCCCTTTTTGTTTCTAGATTTTTATTTTCAAGTAAAAATGTTTTAGTGTATATGGTTTCTTTCTTTTTATGTACAGCCTTTTTGCATCAAAAGCCTAACAATTATACTGTTAGGTCAAGAGGGATGGATAGTTTAATCTTGTCTATCACATTTTCAAGTTGTTTTCCAGAATAATTGCTCTAATTCACAGCTCTACCAGCAGTGTGTTAATGTGCTTGTCTCTTCACAGTTTCTCTGGCATTGACTCTTCTATAACTTTTGCCAATTTGATCATACATATAATGCTAAAAGTTCCAGAGGAAGGCCTTCATTACATAAAATAGATAATTTATGAAAGAATCAATTAAAGATGTAAGCAAGAAATATATAGGATTTGGAATCATCTACTTATGCAACTTTGAGTGATATCATTAAGCTCCAAGGGCCTCAGTTTCCCTTTGATTTATTAGGCTATGATCTTAATCTTCATAAAAGGTGATTTCTGTCCAAATTGGTGAGTGGGTCTCTGTAAAAGATAAAGGGGGCCAACTTTTAAAAAGTGGATTAATCACTGTTTTTGGCTTTGATTTACTATGGATATATTATGGATACAACAGGGAGTTTACTGCCCATGTCTTCCAAGGTAGAGGAAAGGTGCTGTGGCAGTTTTACTCCATCATACTTGAAAAAATACTTCATATAGTCTTACACAGAAATTAACTTTATTCCTGAACTGGGGTTACTTGAAGTCCCAGGTAAACGTTCTGTGTTCTGTGGCCATCACAGAGTATGCAACATCTCCCTTTTTGAAGCAGCTCAATGGTGCTAGGAGTAGAGTGCTGGATCTGAAATCAGAAAGACTAATAACCTCAGGCACTTAATTGTGTGTTTTTGGGTAAGTCACTCAAATTGTCTCAGTTGCTTCACCTGTGAAATGGGAGACAATTATAGCAACTAATTTTCCAGGATTTTTCTAAAATTAAAAAAAAAATGTTAGGGCAGCTAGGTCGCCCAGTGGATAAGAGGCCCGGTCGTGAAGTCAGGATGACCTGAGTTCAAATCTGGTCTCAGATACTTCATACTTTCCTGGCTGTGTGACCCTGAGCAAGTCACTTAACCCCAACTGCCTCAGCAAAAAAAAAAAAAAAAAGTTTATAAAAGCTTTGCAACCCTTAAAATGATATGCAGATACTAGCAATTACTAGCTATTAGTACATCCCTCCAAGGACATATAGAGCTGGGGGTGGAGATGTAGAAGTGTATTTGAAATACATTTCTCTTTGGGTGAGGGTAATGTGTTAGTTTTAAAGGATTTCTGCTGCCTCAGAGGTAAAGAATAGGAATTCTAGATGAGAATTAATGGCTGCAAAGTTTGTTGGCAATAAGAGAAACAATGTTAGCTGCTCAGAGGAAGATCAAGATTCTGATTTGTAGAAGTATCAGACTTTTGGTTTTCATTCCCTGGAGCACAGTAAAATGTTGAAATAAGACAAAAAAATCCCTCTCCTCTACATGCCAGTAGTGTATCTGATGGATGGTTTGTAGATATTTGAGGATTTTGTAATCTACTTACACACTAGACTTAAGGTCTCTTCTACATAGTGTTTTGATTTTTCCAAAAGCAGTTTCACAATTAGGAACTGTGTCCAAAGGGTTATCAAACTGTTCATACCCTTTGATCCAGCAGTTCCATTACTGGGCCTGTATCCTAAAGAGAGCATAACAAAAGGGGAAAGGACCTGTGTATACAAAAATGTTTGTAGCAGCCCTTTCTGTAGTGGCAAAGAACTGGAAACTGAGTGGATGCCCATCAGTTGGGGAATGGCTGAATAAAATATAGTATATGAATGTTATGGAATATTATTGTTCTGTAAGAAATGACCAGCAGGATGAATATAGAAAAGCTTGGAGAGACTTACGTGAAGCTGAGTGAAATGAGCAGAACCAGGAGATTATTGTATACAGCAACAACTAGATGATGTGATGGTGAACTGTGATGGATGTGGCTCTTTTCAACAATGAGGTGATTCAAAGCAATTCCAATAGACTTGTGTTGGAGAGAGGCATCTGTATCCAGAGAGAGGACTATGGGGACTGAATGTGGATCACAACATAGAATTTTTTTTGGTTGTTGTTTACTTGCTTTTGTTTTGTTTTTTCTTTTTTCTTTTCTCTTTTTGATCTGATTTTTCTTGTGCAGGATGATAAATGTATAGAACTATGTATAGAAGAATTACACATTGAACATATATTAGATTACTTGCTGCCTAGGAGAGAGGATGGGGGAATGGAGGGAGAAAAAAGTTTGGAATACAAGGTTTGGAAAGGGTAAATGTTGAAAATTATCTTTGCATATATTTTGTAAATAAAAAGCTATTATTTAATAAATAAAAATTAAATTAAAATAAAATTTAAAAAGGTAACTTCAACTACAAATTCTTTTTTTCCCAGATTGTATAATTTTGTTCCAGTTGGGCCAGTTAATTTTTTTAAAGCCCAGTAGAAACAACTTACTCTCAAAATTAATACAAAATATTCATTTTTTCTATCTACCCTGACAAAATAAAGTAAAATTAAAGTGTCTACTGCAGTGTGAACTACTTGGTTGAATTATAATTGGCAGTCATCAACATAGGTATCATAGATAGATAATGAGTTGGGCCCAAAATTATGATAACAGAATTGGAATGGATCAAGTTTGGACTAGAATGGGAAGAAATTAGGTTAGATTATAATTGGAACATTTATTAGGTACTTACTATTTGGGGAAGCAAATAAACCAGCCCCCCTACCCCCACTAAGGAGTATATATTCTAATGGGAGATACCTAATTACATATAAGATATATAAATATATATAGATATAGATATGGAATAGATAGAAGAAAATTTCTATCTTGATCTCCTGATTTACTTCACCAACTGTTTCTTGGCCATCTCAAGCTAGATGTCACATCGACATCCCAAACTCAACATATCCAAAACATAACTCATCTCTCCCCCACCCCAAGCACTTCCTTCTTGCAGATTTCCCTCTTACTTTTGAGGGCAACACCATATTCCTAGGTACTCACAACTTAGGGATAATCTTTGTCTTCTCATTCACACTCACCCCATATATCTAACCTGCTGTCACATCTTGCCCTTTCTGCCTTTAAAACATTTTTATTATACATCACCTTCTCCCAACACTCTGGGGAAGATCATTTCCTTATGCCTGGACTACTACAATAACTTTCTGGTTGATCTTACTGCCTCAAGTCTCTCTATTCCAGTTTATTTCCTATCCTGCAAAAGTGATCTTCCTAAAGTGCACGTCTAGTTTTATTTTTCCCTTACTTATCAAACTCTACTGGCTCCCTATTATCTCCAGAATCAAATATAACATCCACATCCTACCTCCCTTCACCCAGTAATTTATCAGTACAGGCTGTTCCTTGCACACAATACCCCATCTTCTTCCTCTGTGCCTTTTCATTGGATGTCTCCCTTATTTAGAATGTTCTTATTATTCAACTGTCTCCCAAATTACTTCAAAACTGGGCTCAGCTCTCACCTTCTGTAAGAGGTCCTTTGTGATTCTTCATCTTCTGTTTCCTATTGTTAGCAATTTCCCTGTGCTAATCCTCCAATCTTCAAACTACTATATATGTGTGTATATATATATATATATATATATATATATATATATATATATATATAAATGTTCTCCCCACCCTGCCTTTACAATGTGACCTCCTTTAAGATCAAAAATAAATAAATACATTTTTTGTATCCCTAGCACAAAGCCCGACATATCATAAAGCCCCACTTGATTACCAACTGACATTATATTTCAACCTGGAGGTAATAGTGAGCCAAGTTTATTGAGATGAGGAGAATGAAATGGTCACTGCTATGCTTTAGAAAAATGACTGGCAGCTGAATGATAGCTGTGTGAGAGGAGAGAAGGGGACTTTATATAAAATATTATCATTAGCTTCTTTGTTTTAGCCAGTCTATGCAAGTAACACATACCAGTATGCAACCAATATTATATACATCCAACAAACTTGTCATAATTTTCAACCTTGAGGATAAAAGTGAGTGTCTAACCAAGAAAAATGCATGTTTCAACACATTCAGAGAAAAATAGCTTTTTCCTTCAATCCTTTGTTACAAATTGTCTTATGCATCTTCTGTCCTTCATTCCACCCCCAATTCCTTTCAACCCTAAAAAAAACAACAATCATTAGTCAGTCTGAATTCAGAGATGTGATGATGCATTGTAGACTTGAAATTTAATTGTTTCATGTTATAAGCATATCTTTAAACATCATTTCTTGTAAAATTGCATCCTTTTAAATATTCTTTAACTCTTAATGAGAGTTAATATAAGCAATTTCAAAAATTTCAAAACTTATGGTTTTATAACTGTGCATTTTAAAAATAATAATTCCCATTACTTTTTAAGAAGAAGGTGGTAGTTGTTCCATTCATAACATATGATACGCCAGTTCCCCATTTCCATTCTTAATAGCCACAATATTTGTTCTTGAACTGATCTGAAGGGACAGAGCTGCAGAGGGTGCCTAATGTATTTTATTCCATAGATTGTTGTAGTTGGATGTGACATCTATTAGGAGAGAAATGTATTTTCTGGATAGAACCCATTATTTTCTGTTCTTCAAAGAGAATTACAAAATTGTGAAAATAAGACATCTGGTCATTTTACCTTGTTGGCAAGCCCTCAGAAATGATTGATGCCTGCATTTCCACAATCAGTGTGCACATGGGCCAATACTGGATCTTCCTTCATAGTCCATATATCTCGATTAAATTCTCGACAACGTTGCTCCAGCGTCAAGCTACCTCAGGTGCCAAGTTTCAGCAGGAAGAGCAAAACCAATGGTGTAGATTAAATTGACTAAAGTGAATTAGACACACTCGCTGGCTGGAGGGGTCTCTCTGATGGGCCCAACTCAATTGGAAGAGAAAATTGAGGCTGGATATCCCCAAGAGACCCAGCAGCATAAGAGGCAGAAACAAAAAAGAGATGGGATTCTAGCAATTCAGAATTAGACATCTACACAGGGCAGCAAGCTCTAAAGCAAGTGGGAAAGATGAAGGAAGTTGGATTCATAACTATTCATAAAATGTCCTAGTCCCCTGTTTTGCTTATAAGAATTCGTAGGTAGCCAGCTTCACCTCTGACAGTTCAGAGAACAAAGCAGTTGACCAGGTTACCAAATGCAAATATTCTAGACTAGAAGTGGGGATCCAGACTAGAGAAGAAAGGAACTTATTTGTCTAACAAATCCAAAGCAGGAATAATAGCAAATCACAGTATAGAGTGTATCTGTTTCAGAAGAGGTGAAAGTACTCTCTAATGTAATGAGCCTTGGGCTTAAAGTTGGGAAATTTGCATTAGAATCCTGATTTTGCCACTTAAAAGCTGTGACCTTGAGCAGTCACTTAGTCTCATTTAACACTGATTACTTTACCTATAAAATGGAAATTTTTTTTCTTGCTCTGCCTCACAGGGTTATTGTGAGATAGCTAGCTAGTGAGGTAGGTAATTTGCTAAATAAAATAATTTTTAAAAAGTGTTTCCTATTGCTCTAAGAAATAGGAATACAAGCAAAAGAGACAGTTCTATCCTCAAAGAACATATAATACAGCAAACTACTCTCAATTTCAGTTGGGGGAGATAACATGCCTTGTAATTATAAATATTTATATGGAATAATTACAAAATGAATAGGTAAGGTAAAAAAGGTAAGATAGGGGGACAAAACACTTGAAGTGATGGATATCTGGAAAAGATGGTTCTTGAATTTGGTCTTGAAGTCAAGGAAGAATTCTACCAGAGATGACAAGTCCTGTATGAGGAGCAGAAGAAAGGAAAGTGATTGGACTACAGAGTGTGAGGAAAGTAAGATTGCTAAAAGCTCTGCTCTGCTAATGCATTGTGATTATTTATTCCTGATTATTATATCAGCATCCCTTCACATGAACATTAGATTTTTAATTTTTTAACCTAGAGTTCCCAAGATATTTTAGAACATGGTAATAGGTTTAAAACATAGGGAAAGTACCTTTCTCCACTTGAAATTATAGAGATACCTTTTTAAAATTTTTTTCCAATAGCAATTCCTTATCCAAGTAGTTGTTAAGATTTTTTTTCCTTTGTTGAACACTAAGGTACTAGATACTCAGCTGCTTTTGTATGTGTGTGTACACATTCTGTTTTACTGATCAATTTATTTATTTTTAAACGAGAATCAAATTGCTCTGAAAATTACTGCTTTGTAGTGGAGTTTGAGATCTGGTACTGATATATCCACTTTTATCCCACCTCTTTCAATTATTATTCTTGAGATAGTTGAAATTTTTGCATCTATATGAATTTCATTCTAATTTTTCTTTTTAGTTCTATGAAGTAAACTTCTGATAGATTGATTGGTATGACATTGAATAGGCAAATTGATTCAGTTAATAAAACTTTTATTTTTTTGACCTATCTTACCAATTACTCTGTGAGTAATTTCCCTCCCCTCAACTATTAGGTCTATCTTGATCAGTTATATAATTGTATACATATAATTCTTATCTCTATCTTGGTAAGTAGTCTCTAAAATATTTTATTCATTTTGTAGTGTTTTTAACTGGAAATTTTCTAATTGTTTCAATTGTGTTGGGAGAGTGTATTATATATAAATGTTAAAGATTAGTGCGTATTTTCTTTATATTCTGTAAGCTTGCTGAAATTAATTGTTTTATGATTGTTAACTGATTCTTTGAGTTTTTAAACCACAACTATCATATTATCTACAAAAGTGATAATTTTATTTCTTTGATGCTTATTCTTTCAATTTTTCTTATCATTGTTATAGTCAACATTTCTGGTACTGTGTCAAATAGAAGTGTTGATAATGGACATATCTTTTCACTTCTGATTTTATTGGAATGGATTTTGTTTCTTTACACATGATGGTGCCTTTGTTTTATATATATATATATATATATATATATATATATATATATATATATATACACACATACATGCTATTTATCATTTTTAAGGAAATGTCCATTAACTTTTGCTTTCTAGTTTTTTAAAAAACCCAGAAATCTTTGCTATATTTTATCAAAAGATTTTTCCCTCAATTAATGTTTAATATCTTTCCAGCAGTCTTTTATTTAGTAGATATATATATATATATTTGCATTATGATCAGTAAAGAATGCATATAATATTTCTACTTTTTGCATTTGTTTATGAAGTTTTATAACTTAAGATATAATTAGTTTTTGCAGAATTGCCATGCATAGCTGAGAAATACATTTATATAATATATATAATTAATATGCATTTATATTATCATTTCCATCTAATAATTGTCAGTGGTAATTAATATCTAGTTTTTTTTTTCTAAAAATTCTATTCAGGTCTTTAATTTCTTATTTGTTCATTTTTTCCGGTTAAATTCATCATATTATCTGAGTCTTAACTCTTTAGATATGTTTTTTTGTATTTTTTTTAATCCTGTTATCTTTCATTTTTATAAGATTGTTGTTCACCTTTAAAGTTTTGATTGTTAAGCTTCTATTTTCCTCTATTTCTTGTACTTCCTTTTTATGCTTCCTCTTTTAAACTGAATTATTTCCATGTTTTATGTTTCTTACATTATTTTAAAGCTAATTTCTTTGCACTTTCCTCTCCTGTCCAATTCCCATTTGTTTACTCTATCTTATTTTTAACACTTTCCTAAATTTACCTTCCTTTTACAAATTTAGTTATCCATTTCTACTCCTCTTTTTCCTTTTATTTTCTCCAGGTTTGTTAAACAATAACAAGTTCAAAAGTTTCCCTCCTCTTGTTCCCTCTAACCTCTCACTTTTAGTAATTCTTCATTACTACATTCTTTCTCAAGAAATTTTACTTTGTTTATTTTCAGTTTTTTCCTTTTCTTTCCAGGCTATTTCTAATCCATGTGCTCTATACCATTTATTCTTTATTTTCTATTATTCTCTTAGGTTGAAGCTTTGGAAGTAGCATTTTTGAGTTCCATCTTCTTTCCTATTTACATGTTATTGGTTCTGTAGCTGTTGTCTGCATCTAACCCTTTGAAATATTAGTTCATGAGGGAATGATTGTTATATATGGAAGGAGCTATTCTCTATCTTCATTTAAGGGGCCTGGCCTTAATTCTACTCTTGCCAATATTAGTCTCCCATATAAAGGTCATACAATTTTTTCCCACTTGTCTGTATGTATGCAATGATTCTTCTTCATGACAGTTATCTTTAGTCACTCACATCCCTTCTCATGGGATAGGATGCTTTCCATAGAGAAGATGATTTCTCACTGCACAAATGAGTGGTCTCCCATCACAAGTCAATACCTCTTTTCCATTATACTTTCTTCCCTTCTGCTTTTTCTGTCCAATTATACTGCAGAAGTCCCTCTTATATCCCTTTTTTGAGAGCCTACACAAATCATCATCACTTCAGTGTTGAGTCATGGATATGGGATGAGTGTATTACTTTATCTCCCTTTTTTCTCCCAACATCATATGTTCTAAGCTGTATTTCTAACCTGGCATCTAAATTTCTTTGGTTCTAGGGAACAATAAGAGAGCATGAGAATGTAATTAAATGGCTGTTATTTTACAAAGGTACAAGACAGATTAAAATCTCAACTCCTTTTTGGAGTTTCTATTCTGCTTACTGGCAGCCTTCAGTGGAATTAGATATTTATTGTAATCTCAAATTCTTCAGCATTAAAATGTTGTTCAGGTGGTTAATAGTACCTGTATTTTTGAAATATCCTTGCCTCTATATAGGAACTCTGAGTAATTAGCTTCAGTGGAGCCTTACCTTCTGGCAGTATCCCTTCTTAGCCATCTGTAAAGACTCACTGAAGAACCCGAAATCTGAGTGTCTGTCTTCCAGATCTGCTAGTGAGACTCTTCAAGAAAGTGCCTTTAGCCTTGGCTTAGAGTTTAAGTTTAATTGAACTGCATTCTCCCTAATCCTTCAAATCCAGCCTTCATTCTAGGAGTTGCACCTAGAAATTCTCATTGCAGGTGTCTCTGAATGGCTCTGTTGGAAGAGTTCATGAGCATTTTGTATTTGGGTAATGGACTTTCCTTGTAGGACTTTGTCTGGGTACGTTTGTGCTGGGCTGGGTAGAAATAGCTTCTGATTTGCACATATTTAACATATTTTGGATTACTTGTCAGCCTGGGGAAGGGATGAGCGGAAAAGAATTTGGAAAACAAAGTTTTGTAAATGTGAATGTTGAAAATTATCTATGCATGTGTTTTGAAAATAAAAAAAACTTTAATAAAAAAAGAAATGGCTTCTGAATATGTCAAGTTACCAGAAAATGGGACCTATGGTACTAATTAATCCATCCTAGCCACTGGAAGCTGCAAGATACAGGGGTGAACTTTCCTCTTCTGACTTTTGTCACTGGCATAAACCGTGCTCTATGTGCTTGCTTCATTTCCTAGCTTTTAAAGTGACAGTCCAGAAGAACATATTTTAAAAGATTTTATAAACATAGAGGAGGTGAGCTAAAAAGGGGAAAGAAGTAAGCATTATATAGTACCTACTAAGCACTTTGTAAAAACAAATATCTCATTTAATCTTCATAACTACCTTGTCAGGTAGGTACTACTATTACCCCTATTTTACATTTGAAGAAACTGAGCCAAGAAGAGATTAAATGACTTGATACATAACTATTAAGTATCTGAGACTAGATTTGAACTCAATTCCTCCTGACTCCAGACCCAGTGCTCTATCCACAGGACACCACTTACAGCTATCTCTGAAAATATTTTTTAAAAAACAAAAACTTTAGAAAACATAAACCAGCAGATAACTTGAACTCAGAGTACAGAATCTTTAATAGGAGAAGCTAGAGATCTTAGCTTCAGATAGTCTTATTCTGGAGATTAAAACCACCAGAACAAACATAATGAAATTCTGTCTTTCATTCCATCAGGATGACCTTGGCTTCTTGTGGAGCTGACATCTTTGAGCAGCACACTTTCACCCCATTTTCACATCACTGATGGTTGCTTTGCTTTTATGACCAGTTGAAACCCTGACCTTGGGAAGATCATAATTTTGACACATTAGTGGTAGCATTTGTTCTCATATTATTTTAAATTTTGCAAACTGCTTTTCATGCAAATCTCACTTAATTCTTACAGGGACCCAGAGAGATTATTCCCATTTTGAAGAAAAGGAAACTGAGACTTACAAAGATTGATTTACCCAAGATTACAGAGTGGCCTTGTGTAATAGGGGAAAGAACTTTGACTCAGAAACCCCAGGATCTGCTTTCAAATCCCATCTCTGTCACTTATTACTTGTAATCTTGGACAAGTAATTTAACCTCCGCTTGGTCCGTTTCTTCATCTGTTAAATAAGATGGATGGATCAGATGACCTCTGAGAGCCCTCCCAGACATAAATTTATGATCCTCTGAACATAGCTAGTACATGTCTCAGCAGACATGTACTAGGTTTCCTTGTTCTAAGTTCAGGTCAATACAAATATTGCTTTTTTTTTTTTCCCCCTCTTAGTGATTCATCCATAATGCCCTCCCTTATACCAATCAACAAATATAAGAAAACACTTTCTATCAATTAAAGCTGTAAATCAAATAAGTATTTGTTCAGTTCCAGTGCTTATACTAAATGAAGTATTACATATTTTGACAAGTATTTGGCCATTCAGTTGTGTTAGTATTCTGTGCCTGCATGGACCCCAGACCTTTTTTTGCTCCACTAATTTTTGAAGTCTGTTCAACTTCATATTCCTTGTTTTCATGAAATTATCTACATATCTCAAATATGTAATTATGTGTGTGTATACATACACACACACACACACATATATATATATATTTTTTTTTGACCTAGGGCACCAGGATTAAATAATATTCTATTTTTTTTATTTCATAGCTTTTTATTTACAAGTTATATGTATGGGTAATTTTACAACATTGACAATCACCAAACCTTTTGTTCCAATTTTCCCCCTCCTTCCCCCTACCCCCTCCCCTAGATGGCAGGACCAGTAGATGTTAAATATATTAGAGTATAAATTAGATACACAATAAGTACACATGGCCAAAGTTATTTTGCTGTATAGAGAGAATCGGGCTCTGAAATATTGTACAATTAGCCTGTGAAGGAAATCCAAAATACAGGCAGGCAAAAATATAGGGATTGGGGATTCAATGTAATGGTTCTTAGTCATCTCCCAGAGTCCTTTCCCTGGGCGTAGCTGGTTCAATTCATTCCTGTTCCATTGGAACTGGTTTAGTTCATCTCATTGAAGATGGCCAGGTCCATCAGAACTGGTCATCATATAGTATTGTTGTTGAAGTATATAATGATCTCTTGGCCCTGCTCATTTCACTCAGCATCATTCGTGTAAGTCTCTCCAGGCCTTTCTGAAATCATCCTGCTGGTCGATTAAATAATATTCTATAAGATAAGAGATTACTTTATAATTTTTCATGAAACCCAAATCCCAAGCCCCTTTCTTCCACTGATTCTATAGCAAAGTGAACTATTAACTGGGGAGAAATTCTCCTAACCATGAGATGGTGTGTAAAATGCCAAGAAAGAGCTGACTTTTCCTATGTTGCCCAGGATAATGTCATGATGGGAAGTTTTCAGTGTCATTCCAAGAAATTTTCAGATGCAGTTAGGTGGTACAGTGGGTAGATTTTTAGATCTTGAGTCATGAAGACCTCAAAAACTTAATAGTTGTGTGATCCTGGGCAAGTCACTTAATCTTTGTCTCAGTTTCCTCAACTATAAAGTGGGGAATAAAGCACCTACCTCCCAGGGTTGTTGAAATGTTTGTCTGAGATAATATTTGTAAATTGGTTAGCATATAATAGATCCTTAATAAGTGGTTCTTTTCCTCACTCTCCTTATTCTACCATTGAAATTAATTGCATTTAAATGAAATGAATTGTATTTAAACCTCAAGTTGTTGAAATTTAAGTTACTTCAGGGGCAGCTAGGTGAAGCAGTGGATAGAGCACCAAAAAAAAAAAAAACCCAAATTAAAAAACAAAAAACAAAAAAAAATAATAACAAAAAAAGAAATTTAAGTTACTTCAGAGTCAGTATGAGTCAGCACTATGATGTGGCAAACAAAACCCAAAGTTAATATGACAATAGGTTCCTTAACAGAGAGGTTAAGACCTATCTTGAGTTCTGGTTACCAAAATTTATGCAAGAAAGTGTTTGAGATGGGGAGCAGATTATCACTTGGATTAGAGGGCCAGTAAAAGTTGAAATCTCTCCTGATTCAAAAATTCTATTCATTTAACCATTCTAATTCTCACTAAAGTCATCTGTAAAATGGAAATAATAATGTCTATGCTTTCTTCCTCCTATGAGGGTCATGAGGATCTGTTCCTCATCTCCATCCTTAGAAAGTAAACCTCTTGATGGCAAGGACTGTTTCATTTTTTGTCTTTGTATGTCTAAAGTTTAGCATAGTAGGTGCTTAAAGAGTGCTGTTGTTCAGTCCTTTCAGCTGTGACTAACACTTTGTGAACTAATTTGGGGTTTTTCAGCAAAAATACCAAGATGGCTTACCATTTATTTTTTCCAATGAATTGGACAGGTAGGGAAACTGAGGCAATCAGTATTAAGTAACTCACACAGGGTCACATAGCTAATGTCTGAGATTGGATTTGAACTCAGGTCTTTCTGTTTCCAGACCAGGCACTCTATCCATTGTGCCACTTAGCTTCCCTGCTTAATGTGTACTTGTTGGTTGATTAATTGAACAACTTTTTCTTTAAATCTTAAAATTCTCTCTGTAAGTCTAGCTATTATCATAAATAGTTTTAAAAAAAAGAATGGGGTAGTGGGAGAAGAGAATTCAAGGTAAAGGAAATAATTTGAATCAATAAACAAAAAAAAAGGAATATCAATGAGATAGAACAGTCAAGACAATATAGAAGTAGATTTTAGTTTAAAGTAAGAAAAAAGGAACAATGATGGCGGAGAAGGCACACGCGACTTTCTAAGCTCTTCTCTTACCCTCGTTATCAATATTATATCGAGCCTCAAAAATAGTTTTGACTGCTACAATTCGTAAAGATAAGAAGTAGAACAACTCACCGGCCGAAGAAAATCTGCACTCTCGCCAAAAAAGGTTGGTTCCGGGGCCAGGGGGGAGATCAGCGCAGACGGGGAGAGAAATTAGGTTCCCAGGAGAGTCTCAAACCGAGGGTGAAGGCACAGATCTCAGCACAAGCGCGCAGCTCCAACCCGCAGTATGGGGCTTTTCCTTGGGGCAGTTGTGATCCTGCACTGGAGGAGGACGCAGCCGGGTTAGCCTCCAATCTGCGCAGTGGGGAGCTCGGCTTGGGGCCATAGAGCTTTTCCAGGGCCGATTTGCATTGGGCAGAGACACTGGGGCAGAGTTGGGGCAGTCTGCGGTCAGCTGCTAATACTCACAGTCCCACAAGAGGCTCCGGCCTGGGGCAGTGACACTTTCACCCCTTAGCCTCTAGCAGAGGGCAATCGCTAACCACTCAGGCTACAAAGCAGTTTGATAGCTCGGCCAGTGCTGAATCCCCTTCCTGTTGGGGGAAGGGAAAACTCTCACTCAGAGCACTCCCATACCTCCGAGCCGGAAATCGGTTTACATCTTTCCCTGCTCTGCAGAGGAAGCTGGTAACCCCCTTGCCTAGGAGACCTACCCTAAAGGCTTCAAAACATGAATAAAAAGATGAAAAGAACGATCGACAGCTTCTATGCAGAAAAAGAGCAGGTCAGCAAACCTGAAGAGACCTCAAACAGCAAAAATGCATCAGACTGTCCTCCTTTACATGATGCTCTCATAGAAGAGACCATTAAAAGTCTCAAAAGAGAGTTAGAAGATAAATGGGGAAAGGAAAGAGAAGCCTTACAAGAGAGCAACAACTTCCTGAAATATGAATTGGAAAAGTTAAAAAATTCCCAGGAAGTGCAGGGAAACAAAATTGGTGAATTGGAAAAAATAAAAAAATCTCAGGAAAGTAAGAATTGTGAATTGGAAAAAATAAAGAATTCACTAGAAAGCAGGATTTGTGAATTGGAAAAGACAAAGAACACGCAAGAAAGTAGGATCCGTGAATTGGAAAAAGAAAATAATTCACTAAAAAAAAAAATTAGTGAAATGGAAAAAAATTCCACAGACCAAAACAATACATTCAAAAACTCAATTGGACATATACAGAAAGAAGTAAAAAAAGCTAATGAAGAAAATAATTCTTTAAAAATTAGAACTGAACAAATAGAAACTAATGATTCATTGAGACAGCAAGAATCAGTCAAGCAAAAACAAAAAAATGACAAACTGGAAAAAACCATGAATTATCTACTTGCAAAAACGACAGACTTGGAAAATAGATCTAGGAGAGATAATCTGAGGATTATTGGACTTTCTGAAAACTATGATGAAAAAAAGAGCCTAGATACTATTTTACAAGAAATCATCAAAGAGAACTGCCCAGATGTAATAGAATCAGAAGGTAAAATAGGCATTGAAAGAATTCATCGAACACCTTCTGAAAGAAACCCTAAAATAAAAACCCCAAGGAATATTGTGGCAAAATTTCAGAACTATCAGATTAAGGAAAAAATTTTACAAGCAGCCAAAAAAAAACCATTTAAATACCGAGGTGCCACAATAAGGATCACCCAAGATCTGGCTGCCTCTACATTAAAGGAAAGAAGGGCCTGGAATATGATATTCCGAAAGGCACAAGAACTTGGGATGCAGCCAAGAATAAACTACCCAGCTAAGCTGAGCATTTTCTTCCAGGGAAGAAGATGGACATTTAATGAAACAAATGAATTCCATTTGTTTCTGAAGAAAAAACCAGAACTAAACAAAAAATTTGATCTCCAAGAATAGAACTCAAGAGATGCAGAAAAGGTAAAAATAACTCTTGAGAATTGTATTTCTGTTGTGGATATACAAAAAGAATACATGTATAATTTGATTGTACTGATATAACATAAAAAAGGGAAGTAGATATGGAAAAGGGATGATGGCAGAATAAGGTGGGAAGGAGGGATAAAAAGAGGGAAACCACATCCCACAAAGAGGCTAAGGAAACTTATCATATCTGAGGGAATTTAGAGAGGGGGAGGAACATTGTGTGAATCTTACTCTCATCAGAGTTGGCTCAAAGAAAAAATAATTGACATTTGTTTTAGAGAAAATTCTCTCTCGCCTCATTAAAAACGGGGGAGAGGAAAAGGGAAAAGAAAAAGAGTAATAAGGGAAGGAAGGGGGAAAGACTCAAAGGGGGGGAGGGAGGGATTATAAAGAGGATAAGTATCGTGATACAAGAGGGGTACATAAGTTTAAAAGGGGGAAAGAGGG
Source organism: Sarcophilus harrisii (assembly GCF_902635505.1). Classification (NCBI taxonomy): domain Eukaryota; kingdom Metazoa; phylum Chordata; class Mammalia; order Dasyuromorphia; family Dasyuridae; genus Sarcophilus; species Sarcophilus harrisii. The sequence goes on along the minus strand of NC_045426.1, from coordinate 626,427,826 downwards.
TTGGGGGAGGCAAGAATAAGTAAAGCACAATCTGGGGTTATTAGGATGGCAGGAAATACAGATTTAGTAATTCTAACCGTAAATGTGAATGGGATGAACTCCCCCATAAAGAGGAGGCAGATAGCAGACTGGATCAAAAGTCAGAACCCTACAATATGTTGTTTACAAGAAACACATTTAAAGCAGGGGGATACATATAGAGTAAAGGTAAAAGGCTGGAGCAAAATCTATTATGCTTCAGGTGAAGTCAAAAAAGCAGGGGTAGCCATCCTTATCTCAGATCAAGCAAAAGTAAAAATTGATCTAATTAAAAGAGATAAGGAAGGAAACTACATCCTGCTAAAGGGTAGCATAAACAACGAAGCAATATCAATATTAAACATATATGCACCAAGTGGTATGGCACTCAACTTCCTAAAGGAGAAGTTAAGAGAGTTGCAAGAAGAAATAGACAACAAAACTGTAATAGTAGGAGATCTCAACCTTGCACTCTCAGAATTAGACAAATCAAACCACAAAACAAATAAGAAAGAAATTAAAGAAGTAAATAGAATATTAGAAAAATTAGGTATGTTGGATCTTTGGAGAAAATTGAATGGAGATAGAAGGGAATATACTTTCTTCTCAGCAGTTCATGGAACCTATTCAAAAATTGACCATATATTAGGACATAAAGACCTCAAAATTAAATGCAAGAAAGCAGAAATAGTAAATGCTTTCTTTTCAGATCATGATGCAATAAAAACTACATTCAACAAAAAGTTAGGGGGAAATAGACCAAAAGTAATTGGAAACTAAACAATCTCATCTTAAAGAATGATTGGGTGAAGCAGCAAATTATAGATACAATTAATAATTTCACTCAAGATAATGACAATGATGAGACATCATACCAAAATTTGTGGGATGCAGCCAAAGCGGTAATAAGAGGGAATTTTATATCCTTAGAGGCTTACTTGAATAAAACAGAGAAAGAAAAGATTAATGAATTGGGCTTGCAACTAAAAAAACTAAAAAAAGACCAAATTAAAAACCCCCAATCAAATACTAAATTGGAAATTCTAAAATTAAAAGGAGAAATTAAAAATATTGAAAGTAAAAAAACTATTGAACTAATTAATAAAACTAAGAGTTGGTTCTATGAAAAAGCCAATAAAATAGATAAGCCTTTGGTAAATCTGATTAGAAAAAGGAGGGAGGAAAATGAAATTAGTAGTCTTAAAAATGAAAAGGGAGAACTTTCCACCAATGAAGAGGAAATTAGAGAAATAATAAGGAGTTATTTTGCTCAACTTTATGCCAATAAATTTGATAACCTAAGTGAAATGGATGACTACCTCCAAAAATACAGACTTCCCAGACTAACAGAGGAAGAAGTAAATTGCTTGAATAGTCCCATTTCAGAAAAAGAAATAGAACAGGCAATTAAACAACTCCCTAAGAAAAAATCCCCAGGACCAGATGGATTTACATGTGAATTTTACCAAACATTTAAAGAACAATTGGCCCCAATGCTATATAAATTATTTGATAAAATAGGGAATGAAGGAGTCCTACCAAATTCCTTCTATGACACAGACATGGTACTGATACCTAAACCAGGTAGGCTGAAAACAGAGAAAGAAAATTATAGACCAATCTCCCTAATGAATATTGATGCTAAAATCTTAAATAAGATATTAGCAAAAAGACTACAGAAAATCATCTCCAAGATAATACACTATGATCAAGTAGGATTTATACCAGGAATGCAGGGCTGGTTCAATATTAGGAAAACTATCAATATAATTGGCCATGTTAATAACCAAATTAACAAAAACCATATGATCATCTCAATAGATGCAGAAAAAGCATTTGATAAAATCCAACATCCATTCCTATTAAAAACACTTGAGAGTATAGGAATAAATGGACTTTTCCTTAAAATAATCAGCAGCATCTATTTAAAACCATCAGTAAGCATCATATGTAATGGAGACAAACTGCAACCATTCCCAATAAGATCTGGAGTGAAACAAGGTTGCCCACTATCACCGTTACTATTTAATATTGTATTAGAAACGCTAGCTATAGCAATAAGAGCTGAGAAAGAGATTAAAGGAATAAGAATAGGCAATGAGGAAGCCAAATTATCACTCTTTGCCGATGACATGATGGTATACTTAGAGAACCCCAGAGATTCTGCTAAAAAGTTATTAGAAATAATCCACAACTTTAGCAAAGTTGCTGGTTATAAAATAAACCCACATAAGTCATCAGCATTCTTATATATCACTAACAAAATCCAACAGTCAGAGTTACAAAGAGAAATTCCATTTAAAGTAACTACTGATAATATAAAATATTTAGGAATCTATCTGCCAAGGGAAAATCAGAAACTTTATGAGCAAAATTACAGACCACTTTTCACACAAATTAAGTCTGATCTAACCAATTGGAAAAATATTAAATGCTCTTGGATACGGCGAACAAATATAATAAAGATGACAATATTACCTAAACTAATCTATTTATTTAGCGCTATACCAATCAGACTCCCAAAAAACTATTTTAATGACCTAGAAAAAATAACAACAAAGTTCATATGGAAAAACAAAAGGTCAAGAATTTCAAGGGAATTAATGAAAAAAAAATCAAATGATGGTGGCTTAGCTGTACCAGATCTAAAATTATATTATAGAGCAGCAGTTACCAAAACTATTTGGTATTGGCTAAGGAATAGATTAGTTGATCAGTGGAATAGATTAGGTTCAAGGGATAAAACTGTCAACAGTCAAACTAGCAACCTAGTCTTTGACAAACCCAAAGATCCCAGCTTTTGGGATAAGAACTTACTGTTTGATAAAAATTGCTGGGAAAATTGGAAACTAATATGGCAGAAACTAGGCATTGATCCATACTTAACGCCGTACACCAAGATAAGGTCAAAATGGGTTCATGACCTAGGCATAAAGAATGAAATTATTAATAAATTAGAGGAACATAGGATAGTTTACCTCTCAGACCTGTGGAAGGGGAAGGTCTTTATGACCAAAGCAGAACTAGAGATCATTACTGATCACAAAATAGAAAATTTTGATTATACCAAACTGAAAAGTTTTTGTACAAACAAAACTAATGCAGACAAGATTAGAAGGGAAGCAATAAACTGGGAAAATATTTTTACAGTCAAAGGTTCTGATAAAGGCCTCATTTCCAAAATATATAGAGAATTAACTCTAATTTATAAAAAATCAAGCCATTCTCCAATTGAAAAATGGTCAAAGGATATGAACAGACAATTCTCAGATGAAGAAATTGAAACTATTTCTAGTCATATGAAAAGATGCTCCAAGTCATTATTAATCAGAGAAATGCAAATTAAGACAACTCTAAGATACCACTACACACCTGTCAGATTGGCTAAGATGACAGGAAAAAATAATGATGATTGTTGGAGGGGATGTGGGAAAACTGGGACATTGATTCATTGTTGGTGGAGTTGTGAACGAATCCAACCATTTTGGAGAGTAGTTTGGAACTATGCTCAAAAAGTTATCAAACTGTGCATACCCTTTGATCCAGCAGTGTTACTACGCATTATATCCCAAAGAGATTATAAAGAAGGGAAAGGGACCTGTATGTGCACGAATGTTTGTGGCAGCCCTTTTTGTAGTGGCTAAAAACTGGAAACTGAATGGATGTCCATCAGTTGGAGAATGGCTGAATAAATTGTGGTATATGAATATTATGGAATATTACTGTTCTGTAAGAAATGACCAACAGGATAATTTCAGAAAGGCCTGGAGAGACTTACACGAACTGATGCTGAGTGAAATGAGCAGGACCAGGAGATCATTATATACTTCAACAACAATATATGTGATGACCAGTTCTGATGGACCAGGCCATCCTCAGCAACGAGATCAACCAAATCATTTCCAATGGAGAAGTAATGAACTGAACTAGCTATGCCAGGAAAAAGAACTCTGGGAGATGACTGGAAACCATTACATTGAATTCCCAATCCCTATATTTATGCCCACCTGCATTTTTTATTTCCTTCACAAGCTAATTGTACAATATTTCAGAGTCTGGTTCTTTTTGTACAGCAAAATAACATTTTGGTCAGGTATACTTATTGTGTATCTAATTTATATTTTAATATATTTAACATCTACTGGTCACCCTGCCATCTGGGGGAGGGGGTGGGGGGGTTAAGAGGTGAAAAATTGGAACAAGAGGTATGGCAATTGTTAATGCTGTAAAGTTACCCATGTATATATCCTGTAAATAAAAGGCTATTAAAAAAAATAAAGTAAGAAAAAAACCTTATCAATTAGAGATGGTCACAGGGAATAGGATTTGTGGGGGAATGTAGAAACCTTATCAGTGGAGGTCTTCAACTGCAGGCCATCTTAATAAAGTTCTAGGCAGAATTACTTATATGATTAACTAGATGTTTTTCTGAAGTTTTTTTTCCCCAATGCTTAGATTTTGTGATTCCACAAATCAAGAAAAAAGAATTGTAGACTGCACAAAAAAAAAGAAAAAAAAAACATGATATAGTAAGAAGAACACTTGATTTGGAGACACAGAGTGCTTGGGTTTGAACTTTAGTTCTGTTGCTTCCAACTTGTGTGATCTTGGGAAAACTACTTTACCTCACCATGCCTCACTTGTCTTGGAAAATGATTATATTACCTTTAATAATTTCTAAGGTCTCTAAGTACTATGTTCCTATAATAATCCCTAAAGAAAATCAGAGAAAGGAAAGAAAACTTGGACTGAAGTAGTTGGACCTTTTTTCATTATATAAGGATATATATATGGATAAAGGAAGAAGGTGGAGAAGTGGATAAATACAAGGGAGCAAAAGCCCCAAGCAGGAATGAGCATAGGATGTAAGAAAGGTCAAGAAGAGCTAGAGAGGATCTGGTTTAATTAAAACTAAGGTTCAGTTAGGTCTTTCAAACTGCAGACTGATTTTCTGACATAAAAACAAGGTAAGATCATTCAATCCCAAACTTCGTTTCCTATTTAGAGCCTTCCCTTTGATACAATTATCACTTGTCATTAGTTATTCCTCTATTTTACAAGGCACTGTCAAGCACACAATGACTAATGCATTGTAAAATGCCAAATGAAAAAATAATTACATGTTCCTGAGTGTGCTCGCTGGTTATCCTTGAAAAAATCAAACCATTCCAATGACTTGCTTGATAATGTGACTTTTTTCTTTAATTTCTTGATAATGTTCCAATTTACTAGTCAGAAACTCCCCTATATTCCCACAGTCATGGCAGGGTGGGTATTTAAGGCAGTTTTGACAGTATAATTAGGGTTATTAAGAGGATATTTGTTTCCTATCGGCTCAATAATAATACCTTGAACTTAAAATATAGGTTTCTTAAGAAAGCTCAAAGTGCTTTGTCAGAAAGTATTATTCTTTCAAATAAGGGGGTCTAAGACGCTGATGTAAATAACTAGAGAGTTTGAAGTTAAGGTTGGATGACCAATTGTTTATAATATTAAAGAAAGAATAACTGCTTTAGGGGAAGGGAAAAGTTGTTGGGAGTATTGTGAAAAGGGAAGGAATGATTGGATAACCTTTGAGAGCTTTTTTGGTTCTAAGATTATATGATTCTGACAGCCAAGGCAATATGGTTTAATAGTGGTTGAGCCAATAAGATCAACCAACAATTAATAATCACATATTAAGAATTTACCATGTACCAAGCACACAGTTTTTAAGCATTTCCTAAAAGCCTGGGATACAAAGAAAAAAGTAAAAACAGTTCTTGAGTTCTAGGAGCTTTCATTCTAATTGAAGACAATATGTTTATATATTTATCTGTCTATTTTACTCTCTCTCTCTCTCTCTCCTCTCTCTCTTTCATTGTCTCTGTCTCTTTCTGTCTGTCACTGTCTCTGTCTCCCTCCCTCTTTCTCTCCCTCCCTCCCTCTCTCTCTCTCTCTCTCTCTCTCTCTCTCTTTCTCCCCACCCTCAAGATATATTTCAGACTAGATGGAAAATGTGCTTAGCAGGGAAGGCACTAGCAGCTGAGCAGAATGGAAAAGAGGCAATTACAAAAAATAAAATAAATCATATCAATTATATGAAATTGACAAGCTTTTGCTTGAAGTTAATTAATCCAACTAGAATAAGCAAGAAAATATTTGCCTGAATGGGGAGGAATTTTAATAAGTATATAGAAAATTAACATTGTTTTAAAACAAACATGGAAGGGTTTTCTCCCATAGTATTATTGTATACCAGTCCTGGGTAGTACAGACATTTTTTTGGTAAGTAGCCTTTTATGTTCAAAATACATGCAAAGATAGTTTTCAACACCCCCCCCCCCAAAACCCTATGTTCCAAGTTTTTCTCTTCCCTCCTTCCACCTTCTCCAACAGACAGCAAGCAATCCAATATGTTATACATGTACAATTCTTCTACATATATTTCTGTATCTATCATGTTGCCCATCAGATTTATTTTCATAAAGTGAGCAAAATAGCTCCTAATTATTGCTGTAATTTCTTTTTTATTGTATAAAGAAAAAAAATCTCTTTCTTTCTGTCCTCATTCAATTTTTCCAAAGGTCTATCATACCTAACTTTTCTAAAATTCTATTTACTTTCCTCAACTTCTTTCTTGTTGGTTTTGTGTTTCTATTTATCTAGTTCTGATAGAGTGAGGTTGAAATCCCCCAATAGGATAATTTTGCTGTATATTTTTTCTTGTAATTCTCTTAACTTTTCCTCTAGGAATTTGGGTGTTATATCATCTGCTGCATATATGTTTATTATTAATATTACTTCATTACCTATGGTACCCTTGAGCAAGATGTAGTTTCCTTCCTTATCTCTTTTAATTAGATTTATTTTTGCTTTTGCTTGACCTAAGATCAGTATCACTACCTCTGCATTTTTAAAAAATTTCAGCTGAAGTAAAATAGATTCTGCTTCAGCCTTTTATCTTTATTTTGTATGTGTCACTCTGCTTTAAATGCATTTCCTGTAAACAGGAAATGCTGTTTCTGTTTGCTGTTTGCTTCCATTTTATAGGAGAGGCCATTCCAATCACATTTACAGTTAAAATTATTAACTCTGTATTTCCAGCCATCTTATTTTCCCCAAGTTATAATTTTCTCTTTCCTTTCCTCCCTCACCAGTGTTTTGATTCTGTTCACCACTTCCCTCAATCAGTCCTCCCCTGTTACAACCTCTCTTCCTTTTTTAAACCTTTCCCTTTCTACTTCTGTTATTCATTCTATTACCTTTCCCTTTCCTTTCCCCTTTCTCCTCCTAATTCTCTATAAATTGAGAGGGGTTTCTATAGCAAACTAAATCTGTCTGATATTCTCTCTTTGAGACAAATCTGTTGAGATTAAGATTCACACAATGCTCATCCCTTCCCTTCTTTTTTTCCAACTGTAATAGGTCTTTTTTTGCCTCTTTGTGTGATGTAATTTACCTCACTTTACCTCCCCCTTTCTCTTCTCCAGTACAATCCCCTTTTCATCCATCCCTAGTTTCTTTTTTATATCATCATATTAAGTCAAATTACATCTACATGCTCCAAGTATATCCCTAATAAAGATATAATTCTCAGGAGTTAAACATATCATCTTCCCCTATAGGTGTGTAAACATTTTAACATTAAACAAGCATACTTTTTTCTTCCTTTTTTACTTTTTTATGTTTCTCTTGAGTTCTGTATTTGAAGATTAAATTTTCTCTTCAGCTCTGGTGTTTTCATCAAAAATAAATGAAAATCCCATATTTCATTGCATGTCCATCGTTTCCCCTAAAAGATAATGTTTAATTTTGCTGAGTAGTTGATTCTTTGCTACAGTCCAATTGTCTTTGCCCTCCAATCCTTTCCAATCCCGTCAGTGCCTTCCAATCCAGGTCCTTTGATCCTTTAAAGTGGAAGCTGCTGGATCCTATGTAATCCTGACTGGGTTCTTGATATTTGGATTGTTTCATTTTGGTTGCTTGCATTATTTTCTCCTTGATTAGATAATTTTGGAATTTAACTATAATATTCCTTGGAATTTTAAATTTGGGGTCTCTTTCTAGAGGGACTGATAGATTCTTTCAATGGCTATTCTATCATCTTCTTTTAGTACATCAGGCAGTTTTCCTTGATAATTTCTTGAAAGATGCTTTGGTTATTTTTTTTTCTTTTTTGGTTTTCAAGTAATCCAATAATTTTTAGATTTTCTCTCCTGGATCTATTTTTCAGATCAGTTATTTTTCCATTGAGGTATTTTCTATTTTCTCCCTTTTTTTTCTTTTTTTTCCCTTTTGTTTGATTAATTCTTGATGTCTCATTGAATCATTCACTTCCATTTGTTCAATTCTAATATTTAGTGAACTATTTTCTTCAGTTAGGTTTTTTATTTCCTTTTGCATTTGGCCAATTGCACTTTTACCTGAGTTGTTTTGTTCACTGGATTTTTTTTTATTCCATTTCACAAATTCTGTTTTTCAAGAAGTTATTTTCTTTTTCCATTTTGCCAAAACTATGTTTAAGGAGTTACTTTTTTCAGAGAATTTCTGTTTCCTTTTCCAGGGCAATCATTTCCTTTCTCCATTTTTCTTCTAATTCTCTTTTAAGATCCTTTTTGATTTCTTCCAAGAGAGCCTTGTGAGATGGAAACCAACTTATATCATCTTTTGAGATATTATCTGGAGATGTTTTTGCCTTTAGTGCCCTCAGGCTTGGAGGTCTATTTTTCCCTGTCTCCATGAAAGCTGTCTATGATCAGAGTTCTTTTTTTATTTTTTGCTCATTTTTTACAGTTGACATCTGCTCTTAAGGCAAAGAAAAGATTGTCCTAAGCTTCTTCTACAAGGTCACAGTGGCTTCACACTGTCTGTAACTGGTGCGGTGGGCTTCCTTCTCTAGCTGAGTGGGCAATGCTGAATACCTCTTCTTATGCTGGAGTTCAGGGGCTCATTTTTAACCTTCTATAATTGTGTTGGAGGTCTCACAGGTATTCTGATGATTCATTGGCTTTTGAACCAGGATAGAGTAGCCAACACTGCTGTATTTTGGCCAGGAGCCTCCCACTAGGTTCTCTCTGTGCTGCACTGTGCCTGCTCTGAGCTGCAACTCCACCCCCATCCCATCACTCTTGCTTGATTGAGACAGACTTTTTCCTGAAGTTCTTCAAAATATCTTCTATTGGAAATTTGTTACACTCTAAATATTTGTGGGTTTTCTCCCTCCAAAATCCTTTCAGATGCCCCCGGCTCCCCACCCCACCTCAGTCCAGGTTTTTAATGAGCTGTGGTGGCTAGGACCAAGGACAAGAAAGGGTTTACCCAATCTTCACAGTAAACTATCATGTAGCTTGGGAGCAAGAATGTAATGTGATAATTAGAACCCAAATATATAATCAGCAACAAATTCTGAAAAGCTCAAAGCCAAAGAATAACTGGAAATGTATGGTGAGAACACAAAAGCAGAAGAAATGTGCTAGATGTTCCCTCCAGGTCTAATTATCCATGCTGATTCTTCCCAGTTCTGACTTACAACCCTTTAAATCTCTTTTTAACAACTTACTATTAAATCTGTACAAAATGTGACTAATGAACCAGGTTGAGGAAAAAAAGCAGAAGGATGCTCTGTGAAATAGTGTCATGTCCCATCACTAAGTGGTGGAGAATTCAATGTTAATGATGAGTTACACAAGTGGGGGCAAAGGATGAGATAGTGTTTGCACAGTTCTATAGTAAGTGATTAGGTCCAAATATGCCACCAACAGCAATTTCTGAGATTCCCAAAGCTGAAGCTTTTTTTACCAGGGATGCATACTAAGAGCACCAAAGGAAAGAAAATGGACTATATACAGTCTTAAATTCCTTTCGATTCTTATGTTCTTCTTTATAAAGACATTTTCTAGCTTTGAAATTGTACATTCTGAGTTCTTTTCTATCCTCTAACATTCTAAGTTCATTTTTCCAATATTTAATTTTCTATTCTCTGCTTTCCCTTATAGTTATGACATTTTATATTCCAAGGTTCTTTCCACTTCTAGCATTCTGTGTTCTTTGTTCTAATATTTTGACTTCTAACTTTTCTTATAGCTCTGATAAAATCTAAGGTCCCTTCTATCTCTACTATTGTAATGTTTAAGATCTCTTCTAACATTGATAATCCAGATATTTAAGATAACCCCAGTATATGTTAGAGACAGTTCATATTGAATTACAGTTGATTATAAGATTTGTAGTATGGGTGTTTACATATATTTATACTCCAGAAATTATCAAACACTACAAAATAGAGGTTTTGTTGTTGTTGATGATGATGATGATGATTCCTTAGACTTTAAAAAGTGATAAGAGAATATTTATAATACAGATTAACTTTAAAATTGCATCATGGGTATATTTCTATCTCCTTAAGCTCCCCAGAAAGCCTGTTGTAAAACATTTGGCAGCATACTCCTGACTAGATAATCTTTGGAGTTCTATAAAGGTTACAGTGATCCTGGGTTCTACTGCAGGTATATGTACACAACTCAATATAAACAAGAAGAGAACTCTATGGCCATATGTCATGCAGTATAAATATATAAAGTCTCCATAGGCAAATCTGCTAACTGGTCCACTAGATAAGCTGTATTGACAACTGAATAAATAACTCATAATTGTTTTCTTTAATTAAACGGTACTGATTCTATAAATATTGCTTGTTTTCTCTACCTTCAGGACCTTTCTCATCTAAGAATTTGACTTCTTCATCAGGCCAGGCTTTCATTGTTCGTGTGTGTGTGTGTGTGTGTGTGTGTGCGTATTTATTAGTTTTCTAAACTTAATTCAATACTGAATAAAAAGGGAAAGGGAAGAGACAGAGAGAAAAAAAGAATCTTTTATTTAAGCTTTATGCAAATTTTCATTTCGGTCAGTTATCTGCTTAATAAATTATCATTCATTAAGTATTTATGATGTGCCAATCTCTGTCCTAAATTCTGAAGATATAAGAAAAGCAAAAGCCAGCCCCTGCTTTAAAGGAGTTCACAATCTAAGGGGGGAGACAACTATATACAAGTTAGATATATACAGGTAAACTGCAGGTAATCCATATAGAAGCAGCCAAATTAAAGGGAATTGGGAACTTTAGAAAGTAGGATTTTATGATGAGCAAATATTACAGAAAAACCTGGAAAGACTTACATGAATTGATGCTGAGTGAAGTGAGCAGAACAAGTAGAACATTGTACATAGTAAGAGCAAGATTATGTGATAACCAATTATGAGAGACTTAGCCAATGCTGTGATTTAAGACAACTCCAACAAATTTGGGATGGCAAATGACATCAAAACCAAATAAAGAACTAAGGAATCTGAATTAAAGCATGCTATTTTCACTTTCGGGGTTTTGTTTTTCATGGCTGTTCCTTTTTATGTTCCATTTCTTTTTGCACAACATGACTAATATGGAAATATGTTTAACATGTTTGCACATATATAACCTAGATTAGATTTCTTGCCATCTTGGGGAGGGGGAGGAAGAAAAATTTGGAACTCAAAATTAAATAAAAATGAATTTTGAAAACCATGCTTTTATATAATTGAAAAAATTTAAAAAGGAAGAAAGTTGTATTTCAGCTGAGACTTGAAAGCCAGAGATGAAGAAGGAAAAAAAAATCTAGGCATGTATAGCAATTGGATCTGTGATTTTATTAACATAGGAAGCTTGCAGTTGAAAAGCACTCTGAAAAAAAGGCAGGTAGTAGTGTAGTGAATAGAATATTATGACAACAGTCAGAAAGACCTAAATCCAAATTTGGTCTTAAATGCTTATAGTTGTGTCACCCTGCGATCAATGTCCTAATCTGTAAAATGAGGATAATAATAGCACCCATCTTGCAGTATTATTGTGAGGATTAAATGTGGTAGTATTTGTAAACATGTTTAGCAAAATACCTGACACACAAATGCAATGTAAATATAAGCTTTATATAATTATATATTAAAAGGTATAACAAACTACTGAAACTTACATAGCATTTTAGGATTTGGCAAAAAAAATTTTCCCTTCAAACCCTCTGTGATAGTCTGCAAGATCTTATTTTTGCCCATTGAAGTGATAGTTTAATCTAAGGCAGTCAATGAGCTTTCTGATGGAGAGAGAATAGTCAGAGAAGAAAAACAGGTCAATATCCATTGCCTCTAAATATCAAGAGAGGCCAAAGAAACAGAGAAGCTATTAAAAAAAATCATTGGAAACAAAGGCAGAAACTAGGAAGGTATGAAATATCTTGAAACCCTGGTAGGCAAGAAGAATGATCTTCATTATGAGGATATTTTAAAAGATTTTGGATTTGACAATTAGGAGGTATTTTTTAGTTATTTAAAAAAAAAAGGCATAAAACTGGAAGGCAGGTTTCAAGGTCTATAAGAGTGAATAGATGTTGAAGAAGTTGATTAATCAAGTATAAATAACTTTTTCAAGAGGCTTAACAGAGAAGGGGAAGGACCACAGATTTAGGCCTGGAAAAGAAGTTAGCAGGCATTAAGCAAAACTTCTTTTTAATTTTACAGTGGAAGAAACTGAATTTCATAGGGTTAAGAGATTTATCTAGAATTATATAACTAGTAAATATCTGAAGAGGGATTTAAATTCAGATCTTCCTGACTTCAAGTTCAACATTCATGTAATAACCATACTGTCTCTGAAAGAGAGAGAAAGAGAGAGAGACAGAGAGATAGAGACAGATAGAAAGAGAGGAACAGATAAAAAACAGAGACAGAAAGAGACAAAGAGAGACAGAATTAGAGAGAGACAGAGATAAAGAGTCAAAGAGAGTGGGGGAGAGGGAGAAGGAGTGCAAGCATGGAATAATTTTTTAAAACATGTTAGTCATATAAACAAGAGATACATTCTAGATTACTGGCAAATCACTAAACCTCTAAATCTTTGTTTTTCTATCTTTACATGTGGGGATTATAACACTAGGAATATTAACTCTAGAGGATTGTAAGAATAAAACAAAACAAAATCCTTAAAGCGTAAGTGCCAATTTATGATTATTAATGATGAGGGAAGAATTTAGAGGACATATTTAGAGTTTGGGGAAATCTGGAACTCTTTCTAAATAAATGGGAAAGAGTTTTTGAAAATTGGACATGTGTGTGTATGTCAGATATGTGTACATTCATATATCTATACTTCTATATGATTGTGGTGAAAAGATTCTGGAGAAGTCATGGTGAAATAGACTCAGAGCTATTTGTAGGCAGAAATCTTTTTTAATGTAATTTTTATTGATTTTGTTAAATATTTCTCAATTTCATGTAAAAAATGGAATATTCATTTTTAAAAATTGAATTTTAAATTCACTCCCTTCTCTCATCCTTTGCCTTGAGAAGACAGGCAATGTATTCATTATATATGTGAAGTTATGCAAAGCATATTTTTGTATTAGCCACATTGAAAAAGATAACACACACAAACAAGAAGAATGAAAAATTTTAAAGTATGCTTTAATCTGTGCTTAGAGTTCATCAGTTCTCTCTCTAGATGTAGATGGCGTTTTTTAATCATGGGTCCTTTGGAACTGTCTTGGATTATTGTACTAAGCCAGTACCTAAGTCTTTCATAGCTGATTATTGTTACAATTGTTTCTGTGCACAACATTTTCCTAATTCTGATTGATTCATTGTGTAACAGTTCATATAAGACTTCTTAGTTGTTGCCTTTTCTGAAACCATATTGCTCATCACTTTTTACAGCACATTAAGAACCGATCATTATCATAACTATTAATTGTTTAACTATTCCCCAGTTGATGAACATATGAGAGATTAGTCTTTTTTAATGATAGCTTTTTGATTTCAAAATACATATAAAATAGTTTTCAGCATTCACCCCTACAAAACCTTGTGTTCAAAATATTTCCTTCTCTTACTCCCCTAAATAGCAAGTGATCCAATATATGCAATTCTTCTAAACATATTTCCACATATTGCACAAGCAAAATTAAATCAAAAAAAGAAAATAATTAGAAAGAAATAAAAACCAAGCAAAAAATAGCAAAAAGGGTGAAAATTCTATGTTGTGATCCCCATTTAGTTCCCATAGTTTTCTCTCTGCATGGAGATAACTCTCTATCAAAAGTCTATTGGAATTATATGACTCACCTCATTGTTGTTGATCATTACATAATCTTGTTGTTGCTGTGTACAATGTTCTCTTGGTTCTAAGGAGAGATTAGTCTTAAGGGAAATAGGGAAATTTCTGTAGTGATTAGAAGGAAGTAAAATGATACTGAAAAATTGGAGATGTATGAGTTTATTCTTCAGATCTTCCAATGATTACAAAGACTAAATCACCTCTTTTATGTCTGACAAAGAAAATATTTATACTTTACAGGTGAGAAAACTAAGAATCAAAAAATGATATTGCTTAGTCATATTTCAATATAATCCTTGAGGTTTGACATATCTGCAGTATTCCTTCCCCTGATATAAGTTGCACCTCCTTCATACCTTCTGATCCTGTTTAATTCTTGATTATGTCTTTCTGTATGCCCTTTCTATAGGATCAATCCAACATGCTGGTTCTTTTGATATTCTGTGTAAATGCAATATTTGACTATTTGTCTGTCATGCCTCAATCTTACTATATAATTGGTTTACCTAACATGTCCTTGTTTTTTTGCTTTTGCTACTTTTCAAGTGCAAGTCACTGTTAATATACCTCAGCCTTCTTATGCTACCCCTGACACATTGCCTGAGGCACTTAGGTTTACACAGACCAAGTCTAATCTTGGGCATAGCCTCTAAAAATTATTTTGGCCTTTTTATGTTCCTCCCCAGAGTTACTCTGAGATATCTCATAATATATTTTGTGTCTATGTCTCCCCAGATATGAACAAAAGGATTCTCTGGATTCCATACATCTATAACAACAACCTCTCAAGATACAAAGCAAGCTTCATTTAGCAACATAGAAGACAATATATAAGGTAGAAAATCCAATAGTCTATAAACAATATAATTGTCTTTTATATTTTGTGAGTCTCCTTTTTCTAACTAAATTTTTATTTTTATGTTTTAATTTTAGGTTTTTTAATTTAAATTTTTATTTTTTAAATTTAGGTTTTTGAAGTAGATTTCTTTTTTTAAATAATAGTAGCCTTTCATTTTTCAAAGTGCATTCAAAGATAGTTTTCAACATTCAACCTTTCAAAACCTTGTGTTTTAATTTTTTCTCCCTCCTTCTCCTTCCCCATCCCCTAGACAGCAAGTATTCCAATATAGATTAAATTTGTGTAGTTCTTCTAAACATATTTCCACATTTAACATGTTATGCAAGAAAAGTCAGATCAAAGGGGAAAAATGAGAAAAGAAAAAAGAAACAAAAAAACAACAACAAAAGTGAAAATACTATTTGTGATCCACATTCAGTCCCTATAGTCCTTTCTCTGGTTGCAGAAGGCTCTCTCCATCACAAGCCTATTGGAATTGGCCTAAATTATCTCATTGTGGAAAGGAGACATCACAATTGAGCATCACATAATTTTGTTGGTGCTATGTACAGTGCTTCCTTGCATCAGTTCATGTAAGTCACTCCAAGTCTTTCTGAAATTACTTTGCTAATTGTTTATTATATAGAACAATAATATTCCACAACATTCATATATCATAACTTATTTAGCCATTCCTAACTAATGGGCATTCCCAAACTCAGTTTCCAATTCCTTGTCACCACATAAAGAGTTGTTACAAACATTTTTGCACATGTGGGTCTTTTTTCCTTTTTTAAAAAATGATCTCTTTGATATATAAACTCAGTAGAGACACTGATGCATCAAAAGGTGCGCACATTTTGATAGTAGTTCCAAATAGCTCTCCAGAATGGTTAGGTCAGTTCACAACTTCAGCAACAACATATTAGTGTCCCCAGTTTCTCACATTCCTTCTAACATTTATCTTTATCTTTTCGTGTCATCTTAGACAATCTGAGAGGTGTGTATTGATTCCTCAGAGTTGTCTTAATTTGCATTTCTCTAATCAATAGTTAGAGTATATTTTCATATGACTAGAAATGGTTTTAATTTCTTAATCTGAAAATTTTCTATTCATATCCTTTGACCATTTATCAATTGGAGAATGTATTGTATTTTTATAAATTTGTCAGTTCTTTATATAATTAAAAAATGAGGCCCTTATGAGAATCCTTGTATGTTAATTTCCTCCCCACCCCCAGTTTTTTGTTTCCTTTCTAAATTTGGCTGCATTGGTCTTGTTTGTACAAAACCTTTTTAGTTTAACATAATCATATTATGCATTTTGCATTTTATGATCTCTAGCTTTTCTTTGATCATAAATTCCTTCCTTCTTCACAGATCTGAGAGGTAACCTACCCTTTGTTCTCCTAACTTGCTTATAATGTCATCCCTTATGTCAAAGTCATAAACCCATTTCAACCTTTTCTTGGTATAGTGTTAGGTGATGGTCAATGCCTAGTTTCTATCATACTATTTTCCAATTTTTCCAGCAATTTTTGTCAAATAGTGGATTCTTATCCCAGTAGTTGAGTTCTTTGGGTCTATCAAACACTGAATTACTACAATCATTTATCATTGTGTCTTGTGAAACTAACTTATTCCAGTGATTCATTACTCTATTTCTTAGTCAGTACCAAATGGATTTGATAACCACTACTTTACAATATGGTTTTAAGTCGAGTTCAGCTAGGCCACCTTTGTTTGCATTTTTTCATTAATTCCCTTGAAATTCTTCTTCCTCAAGATGGATTTTGCTATTATTTTTCTCTTGAGCTAGATTTCTTTCTCAAGAACATGGCTTAAATTCAAATCACTCTGACTCTCATTGATTGGCCAACAGTAGGTATCAGGCTAAACCACAGTTGGTCATTATTTGGGCCCTAACTGGTTCAGAGTGAGCGTAAATAACAAATGTTTCTATTCTGGGCTATTTTCACCAGAAAAACTGAGGTTTTTTCCCCTTCCAGATTGATTTTTAACTAGGTAAAGAGTCTATTCCCTACCTCATTTCTTACCTAGTAAGATACTCACTGACTGATCATTGTCTCAAAAAGACCAAGGTCTCTCACTGAATCCAAGACCATCTCCTGATGTTGTCCTGATCTATATCTCACTACTGGACCCAGAAAGTGAGGCTGCTGACTTTGCTCAGTTCTCCTTGCTTAAATCCAAATCCCTTGCATGTCATGGTATAATCTCCCTGATGTCATGGTCCTTTTTGAGAACAAAGGATAAACAACAAAAATAACGACTCAGATTATCACTTTATTTTTTTATTTCATTTAGCAAAAGGGACTTCTAGTGAGCCAGACCCATGGCATGCTGTTAAGTCCTTCTTTTCTTTTTTATCCCACAGAGATCCATATAGGCATTGAGTATTATGGTTTTAATCTATGTACTTGGACATACCCTGGAAGGTAAGCAAACATGATCTTCAGTTTTTTTTTGGTCAAAAATCCCTTCCTTCTTCACAGATCTGACAGGTAACCTATCCTTTGTTCTCCTAATTTGCTTATAATGTCATCCTTTATGTCAAAGTCATAAACCCATTTCAACCTTTTCTTGGTATAGTGTTAACTGCTAACAGGGCAGGACCATTCTCCTGGGACCCACATCATCTGCATAGCTCATACTAACATTAGAGGTGAAATTCAAGTCCTTTTCTCCCCTTTGTCCTGGATTTTAGTTCATTGACACTGCTTCTGCCAGCTCCAATGGCCATCTGCATGGTATCCTTCCTTTACCAAGAGGTATGCTGCTCAATAGATTCATTTTCTCTTGACAAAAGGCTAGAACCTTGAATTCTTAAATTTCATTTCCTGTAGAGAAAACCCTATGATAGACACTGCCTACTAAATCACTCTCTGTTACTAAAAGACTAGATTTCCATTTTCAGATCGGCTGACATATATATATATATATATATATATATATATACATACATACATGGAGAGAGAGATCTATATATTTACATATGTCACATAAGTGTGTGTGACTTCTTATGTCTTTATATACTTATCCTGTCCCTATGTTAATCTGCATTCTAGAACTCTCCAGTTTGGGATTATTGAAGAAGCCACCCCCAAGGAGGAGTTCTTGACATTCCTATAGGATCTAGGTTAGGAAATTTCTCTACTTAGAATATGATTGCCCTCTCCACAGTTGTCACATAATGGAACCTCTAATGGTGTCTCCAAGATTGGAACACCATGAACTTTTAAAGCTTTACCAGTTTTCTAGCTATTTTCATCTCTTGGACAAATAATCTTGAATCATTAGGGTATTTTGCCATGAGGTTGTCCTTTTAACTACTTTTTTTGGGGTTCAGAGCATATGATTCCCAAGTACTATAATCCAAGACATCCATAGATGGTTCCTGGGTATCTGTGTTTGGAAGAACTCCTCTCTTAGAACCTTCCTCCTGACCTAACTCTATCTAAAGGGAAAAAATAAAAGTATTATAATGAAACAACAGAAGGAAAGGAGTTTGATGCTTTCTATTTGGAGGCCAATAAAACAGAATTATTCCTACCACAGACATCTCTCTCATGTAGTTATTGTGTGGTGATGATGTTTAATACTTATTTATGATTTATTTTAAACTTTTCCTGGACTAGAGACTTTATAAGAGCAGGAATTATGTGTTACTAAAATTTTGAAACTTCCTTAATGTTTAGAATAAAGTTTGTACTGAGTACTAAATATTTATTTAATATTAAATTAATCTATTTAACAAATACATTATATACAAATAACACACAACTGAATCTGGATTTGACTACTTTGGAGATATATTGATTAGCCTTTTAATCAAATTTGTCAAAATATGGAATTTCAATTTCAGTACTGAATGGTAAAAGTTGATCATTCTTTATATCTTTCTTGGACATTCCCATAAACCCCCACTTCTTGTCCAGTTTCCTACCAGAGAAAGAAGCACAATTTGTTACCCCTAGCACAGGGATGGGGTTGCCATTTGCAGGGAAGAAGTAAGATTGCCAACAAATAGTCTCATTTTATTTTTTTACCATTTTCAATAGGTTTACCTAGGGGAGAACATTTGATGTTCTATGGTTTGCTCTTCCCACAACTGAAGAGTCAACACCACATGCTAAATGGTAGCCTGATTTTTGGGGATGGGGTGAGCTGGTGAGTTGGGGAGCTCTTGAAAAGGCAGTTGCTCATAGCATTGGTGAGTGTCCAAAGTCTTCCTGTGGCAATACTATGCCTACTATATTGCAATGTTCTTGGATCTGTGCTTGACTAATGATTATCCTACTTGATCTTGGCTAAACCTGATCACCAGTGTTACAATCAATATCCAACTGAATAAAGTAACCTCAGATTTGATTTGGTGGGCATTCACTGTCCATTCCCTTCTTGATTCCTGTGATTATCATCTTAGACTGATTTCTTGACTAATACTTAGCTCCAGGACTCTCATTACTTCACCTCACAAATCTGATGGTAGAGATAAAGAAACTGAGGATCAAATATTTATTTCTAAGGTCACATGGCTGAAACAAAGTTCAGCCTGTTTCATGGTACAGTTTATGTTTACGAAGACTAAATGAAAGCTAGAAGGAACCTGTTAAGTATTTGAAAAGAAGGTCATTTTCCTGCTTTCTCTAGAAATTGTTCATCTCTCTGCTCTGGCTCACACGGGCAAATGATTGAGTGGGTGAAAGTGTTGTGAGTATGTAATATACTCCCCTCTTTAATGGCACCTTTCCAAACTGCTAAAATACAACAAGGTGTGATTGCTAATTACAATGCTGCTACATTAAATGCATAAGCAGACAGACCTCTTGTGATATGAGATCACTGCAGTTTTTAGGTGGGGAAGAGACCTTGGTGATTAGTCAGAATATGATGAGAAGGATCCTAGTCATTACATTAGAAAGTGCCAAAAAGATAAGACTGAAATGTCAACTTTGTCTAAAGGTTAGTGTCAGCAGCCAAGCCATTGTCAGTCAGAGGATCATGAAGAAGAGGCTGTGGACTAAATGTGCTGCTTCTACATTAATAAATAAGTCCCTTGTCTAATATACATATAAACTTTCAACAAAGTTGTAGTCATGAAATTGAAAAATGTGATTGTTCACATTTGCTTTTATATGTGCTGCAAAGGTTGCTACATCTATATTACATTGGGGTACAAATATCAATATTAAGAGAGAGAAAAAAAGTACTTATATGGGGAAATCTTTGTGAAGGAAATGAGACTTGAACTGGACTATGAAGGATAGTGTTAGAATAAGTAAAGAATGGAAAAGGAAAAAGACATGTCTACAGGTGACACAAAAGTTTTATTTAATAGAATATTAGCTCTTCAATTATAGTTTTTATAATTATTTAATTACAGAATCACAAAATGCTAGAATTTTAGAATTGAAAGGGACTTCAACTCATATTAGTGCAAGAATCTGTAAAATCTTTAATAAATGGTCACTTGGTCTTTGCTTGTAGTTATCTAGTATTAAAGAACCATTCATTAAGTCCTAAGGTGGCTTATTTCTCTTTTGGATAATTCATTTGTAATTTTTTCCTTTATAAGCTGTTTCTGTAATTCCTCCCATTTTCCTACATCCATATCTATTCTCCAGAGTCAGTGTAAGTCAAATTCATCTTCCACATGTGAGCTCAAATATTTTAACAGCCTTCATCTTTCCTAAGTTTTCTCTTTTTTTGGGCTACACATCTAAAGTTGTATACATTTACCTCATTTCTCCTTTACCATCTCAAGGTCTTTTATCATATTACTTAACTCTGGAGAGTTCTTTAGCTTGTCAAAAATGTTCCTACTAAATTCTGGCATTTTAAATTGATACTCTAAATGTGGTTGAACCAGGGGAGACAACAGTGGGACTCTCCTCTCTCTTAGTAATGAAGCTCATGATTGTTTTAGGTTTAGGGGTGCCAAAATATTGACTCATATTGAAACTATACTAAAATTCTTAGATTTTTTTTCACTTTAATGACTGCCTAAGCACACTGCCTATCCTCTGTTGTGAAGTTGATTTTTAAAATCCAAGTGTAAGACATATACACAAATCAATATCTCTAATATATTTCAGCTTTTATGATTGTCTCATATTAACAGGACTTTCAAGTATAAAGTAAGGTTAAAGTAAGATATAAAGAAAGGAACCTTCATAATAGTGTGGATTAATTCATGAAAATTGGGGTTGGGAAACCCTAAATTGGAACATGTAGGAGAAAGGGGAGAAGAGGGGAACAAGAAGTATTTTTGTCAAAGGATATTACCAAGTCTCATTTCACAAAGGACTTTTACTCCCCAAATGAAATCAGTTGTCATGAACCTAACTGTGCTGGTTTTTAGGCTATGGAGTCATTAATGTGTTGAAGGATTTCTATAAACTCTATATTCTATTTTTTATTGATTGTGAATTGCCTGAGTCCTTTATCTCTTTTAGGTAAGGACAACTTATTGAGGCAGATGAAATTCATAATTTTTCTAAGAAGGAAATGGTTTAGTGGCTGAAGTCCTGGACCTGAAGTCAGGAAGACCTGAGTTCAAATCCATCTTTTAACACTTAAGCTGTGTGACTCTGGATAAGTCACTAAAACCTCTGCCTGTTTCCTCAACTATAAAATGCGGGAAAAAATCAAAGCACCTATCTCTCATGATTATTGTGAGAGTCAAATGAGATGAAATTTTACAAAATGTTTAAGAACATTTCCTGGTATATAGTAGGTGTAAGGTAAATGCTATTATTATTATTTAGCCTACTGTAATATTTTTGATTATGATAAATTTAATGCATTGTTTTAGTTGGTAATATTTTAATCAGTCCTTACTCTGAGAATTAATGTCTTAGCCTTCCTAACTTCATGCCTTTGAAAAATTTGATAAGTGTATTATTAATACCTGCATCCAAATTAATGATAAAAACAAAATTCTGACTAACACAGAGCCATGGACAGATCATTAGAGCACACCATCAGAGGCTTCTCTCTAAGTTCAAAATCCACTTTTCTTCATCTTATAGACAAAGAAACTGAGGTTCAAACTGGTCCTATGATTTTTCCCAAGAACATACACTTAATGAATTGCAGAGCTGACATTGAAAAAAATCTAATGCACCAATAACTGTATGTGGAACATTGTTGTAAATGCCTGAGTAGATGGGAAGATACAAAATTCAACTAAAACACAGTTCCTTCCCTCACACTGTGGACAAGTTGGTAGGAAAACTGGCCACTGACACACACAGTTATACTGTTACAATGCATTGCCACAATATAGTACAGAAAGCATCAGGGTATTAACTGCTCCTTGTATCTGCACTATGTATTCAGCAAATAATGGACTCCTTTCTCCCACTGAATTCAGTTTTCACTTCTTTCAAGAAACTCCTTATATCTGCACTAATATTTACTTATCCTCTGTACCTCTGCCATATCTTGCATTATTCTTCTGTAAATGAATTGCATCCTTCCTGGTAGATTATAAGCTTCTTGAAGGCCGTAACTAGGTCATTTCCATTTTTGTATACTTGGGGTCTTAACAAATAAAGGACATTTGATGAAGATTAGTTCAATTAAATTACTTATATATTTTTCTTTCTTTTCCTCAGCTATCATTTATCATTGTATATAAAATAAAGATTCTATATTTGAGTTCCTGTGGCATAGCTTGGCAAATAAAATTCTTTATTTTTTTAAGAAGTTTTCTTTAGATAATTTCTGTTTTTCTTTTCCATATCCTCTTGTAAAAATCTCATTTCCTTTCCCCATTTTTCTTCTATCTTTCTTTTAAGATTCTTTTTGAGATATTCTAAGAAAGCCTTGTGAAATAGGGACCAGCTCATTTCTCCCTTTGGGGCTTCATCTGAAGTTGATTTGTCTTTAGGAACCTCAGGATTTGAGATCTGTTTTTCTCTCTATAAAAGTTGTCTATGGTCAGAGTTTTTTTTTTTTTGCTCATTTTTTAAAGGGTTGAGATCTGCTCTTAAGGCAAAGGGATGCCAGCTGCTTTAGTTTGCCCTAGAGCCAGTGTTTCTGACTGATTTTCGGTGCTAGGTAATCCCAGGCAGGTGCTGAGTTCTTCCAGGGCTCAGCAGTTTACAATTTGCCTTTTGTATTTGCTTTTGGGGGTTTTACAGCAAAACTCCTAACCACCTACTTGCAACCAAGACAGAGAAGCCTAAGAGACTCACAGAATATTCCCTGGCAGATACCACAATGCCCTGGCTCTCTGCCCTGGCTCCTTGCTCCAGTTTCCTATACCATAGTCTGGGCTTGGCAGACTGTCCCCTTGCCCAGTTGAAACAGACTTGTTCTGAAGTTTTTCCAAAGTATCTTCTTCTGGAAATGTGTTGTACTCCAAATTTGTGTTGTACACAAATGTGTTATGGGTTCTCTCACTCCAAAGCCAGTTCAGAGGCTTAATCTGCTCTTGGTTTGATGCACTGCTTCCCTGCCTCAGTTTCCCTGAATTATAATGCTTGTTTGTCTGAATTATTATATGCTGAATATATGTATGTATGTATAAACATATCCTGAATATATCCTGAATATCCTGAATAAAATTATTATATCCTCTTCCTTACCCCATTAAGCTCTTGCTACTCTCACATTCCAGTGAATCATAAAACTCCAGATGGCTTATCTCAAATACCTGGGTATTGCTCACTATCTCTTGTCCTAGATTCTCTGTCTCCTGCTCTCAACCTTCTTGATTCCCAGCCTGTCAGAACTAAAGTTATGATCCTTTCTGAAATTATGATTTATCCAGTGTTCTCCCCCCTTGCCTTTGTTTTCCTTGTAGCTGGAGCCCTATAAAAGGTCTGTGTTTTAATTGTTAGGGGTCGGACATTTTTTGGACAAGAGTCCTCTCTGACCAGCTAGCCCAAATTCTCCACTATTAAAATATTAAAAACTTAATCTCTGCCTTGCCTCAGTTTCTCCCGAATTACATTGAAAGAAGGTCAAAGAAGATTGGATATAATGATGTCTACTCTCTGCCATCTTGGCTTTCCCCCTCCCCAAATTCTCAAAATAACCAGAGTGAATCCTAGGACATCCTGAGAAAGTAAAACCTGAAATCGAAATCAGGCTCTACAGGTTCAATTCTGTGTTTCTAAGATCATAGAATAATTGCATTTCACAGTTTAAAATGTCCTCAAGGACCTTTGAGTTGCATCCATTTCTGAAGTAGGAACTTCAATTTAGGTTTCTAGCCAGTGGGTTCAGTCTGAGAACCTCAGTTCTCCTCTGCCCTGTTCCTGTAAGTCCTCAGTTGAGAGAACTGGATCCCCAGGCATGCATAGGTACTTTTTTTTTTTTTTTACTGAGGCAATTGGGGTGAAGTGACTTGCCCAAGGTCATACAGCCAGGAAGTGTTAAAGTGTTAAGTGTCTGAGACCAGATTTGAACTCGGATTCTCCTGAAACTTTGGAGTTGGTACTCTATCCATTGTGCCACCTAGCTGCCCCCAGTCATTCTATTTCTACACATTCTTCACTCTTAGCAAATTCTTCTACTTGTTAACTAGGAACCTAGCAGCAATCAATTAATCACTCAATAAACATTTATTGAATACCCACTATGAATAGATTACCTGTGAAAGCACTAGGAATATGAACACAAATTATAAGATAATTCCTGCCCTCATGCACCTTGCAATCTGATAGGGAAAGACTACACACAAAAGAAAATTTAAAAGGAGGGAGGAGAAAAAAGGTACTTAGGTTGGGGACATGATGGGGAAGTCCAGAGAATAGAACAGCTGGTGAGAAATGGGGACAAGTTGGAGCTGGACTTCTTCCTTAAATGAAGATTTTGGAGTCCTTCAGTCAGAAAGTCCAATCAGATGGACACAGCATTCTGATGAAGTGTGAGTACTAAGACTGATTGAATATTGCAGGATAATGAGATTTCCCAATGGGGCAGGAAGGCATGATGGTGAAGAGCAAAGAAACCCAGAATATTGTAATTGGTGGGACATAGGTCAAACCTTTGTTTTCCCACCCTATACTGCACACACTACCAACGTTGCTCAAAACAAGCCTTTTCCTTTTTAGTAGTGTTACGGCTTCTCAATCTTGATTACAGGGTGGTGGAACAAAAAATCATTTACTTGAACCTTTGTGGGGCTCTGGACTTCGCAGGCTTCTGGAAAATCCTGGAATTGGTTGTTCTATCTATGTATGCAGCAGATACTGAACTTATTTGTGAATTTGGCTATCTCAACCCAGAATATTAAGTAAAATCGCATGTTTCCTCTAATACCCTTTTCATAATAACCTTCTGAGGAAGATAGTATAAGTTGTTATTTCCATTTGGTACATATAATGACTGAATCCCAGTGAGTAGCAGTGGTCAAAAGGCTCATAACTAGCTGGACTGAGATTAAAACTCACTTCATTTGATTCCTAGTTCAGTGTTCTTTCCCTTATTATCCCCCAGGAGGCCAGGTAATGCAATTATCATAACAATTCCCTTGAACCTGGTATTTTCACTTTCTATATCTCCAACACTGGATCCCTCCTCCCATGTATTTGTCTCTTCCTAAGGCACACATCCAGCTATAGTTTTAGAAGGTTTGATTGGATTTTGTTTCAAAATTAGATGTTCTCAGGACCTTACTGTAGTATTAAAAAACTAAGTCTTGATTAAGCAAATTCCTTGCTGAGGTTTTAGAATGTAGTGGGAAGAGCACTGGGTTTGGATGCAGAAAATCTGGATTCCAATTCTGGCTTTGTTGCTTTTGAGCTATATGACGCTGGACAAATTCCTTTCTCAGCTTTTTCATCTGTAATATGGAAGTTTAGATAAGATACCTGTCCACTCATAGTTGTGAGGATCATAACAATGAGGATCATTGTTAAATGAGATAATAATAACAGCAGCAACAACAACAACCTACCTTTATATAGTCCTCATGATGTTCCAGGTACTGTGATAATCCCTTTATAATTATTGTCTCATTGATCTGCACAACAACCTTAGGAAGAAGGTGCTATTATTATGCTCATTTTACATATGAAGAAACTGAGGTAGACAAAGCTTAAAGGACTTTTCCAAGGTCATATAGATAGTAAGTGTCCAAAGTCAGTGGTGTATCTGAAGTGCTTAAACAGGGTGTTTTATTTCTCAAAACACTGTTTGTCTTTGGAACAATTGTAATCAGGGAGCCATAGAGCTACAAGTACCTGTAGAGATCAGTCATTGCAAAACTCCTTTTTCATAGATGAGACAAATAAGTCCTGGAAAATAGAAATGGCTTATTGAAGTTCAAACAAGTGAAAAAGTTGGAACTGGAATTCAAGTCTCAACTTCTAGTCTGATATTCTTTGTACTTTCCCACACTGCTTTTTGTGCTGGTCACTGGATTCAATTGTGTAAAATTCTTTGTGACCCCATTGGGAGGTTTTCTTCACAATGATACCAGGATAACCTGACTTTTATTTCCTTCTCCAGCTTATTTTACAAATGAGGAAACTGAGGAAATCAGAGTTAAGTGACTTGCCCACAGCCACATAGCTAATAAGTCCTGAGGTCAGATTTGAATTTAGAAAAATGGATCTGTGTCCCCTTGAAGTATGTATTGCTTTTTTACTGGTTTATTATTTTTAAATTATGTGGCAAGTTTTCCAGTGCATTTTATATCCAGAAATTGTGAGTCAGCCTGACTTAATACCAAGATGCCAACAGAACATTTGCTAAGATGAGAACAAGATCCATGAAAATAACATGAGAAATGCAAGAAAGTGAATAAATATGACACAGTTGTGGAAACTGAGGCTTAGATAATGTTTCAGAAGCAACATTGAAAGCCACACTTTCTGAGACTAGCAAATTCACTGTGATTTCTCCATGGATTTGTCTTATCTCCTCAAGCAATTAACCCATGGGCATTTATTAAACACTTACTATGTGTCAGGGACTACACTATATACTGAAAATAAAAAGACAGAAATAAAACAAATAATCCACACCCTCAAGGAGCAAATCTGGGGAGAGATCATATACATAAACTTTAAACAACAACAACCAAAAAAAACCAGATATAAATACAAGGTAGTTTAATTAACAAAAATCTATATTCTTTAACTCTTGCCCCATTAAAACAGAGGATACAAACACATTTATTGTAATAATTATGCATAGTCGAGCAAAACAAATTTACTTTTGGCTATATTCAAAAAGATATGTCTCATTCAGAGCCTGGAATAATCACTACTCTCTAAGAAACTGGATAATATGTTTTATCATAAGGCCTCTGGAATTAAGGATGATTATTTCATTAATCAGACTTCTTAAGTCTTATCAAAGTTATTCTTATACTGTTGTTGTATAACTTGCCTTGGTTCTGTTTATCTCATTCTTCATTAGTCTATACAAATCTTCAAAACTGTTTTTGTAATATTGATTCCATAGTATAAATTGTTCTGCTAGGCTGCTCACTTCCCTCTGCAGCAGTTCCTTGAAGTCTTTCCATGTATCTTTAAATCATCTTTTGTTCATTTCTTGCAGCACAATAGTATTCCATTATATTTTTATACCACAATTTGTTCAGCCATCCCATTCTATTTAGTTTCCAACTTTTTAAACTAATACAAAAAAGAACTGCTATGACATTTTTGTATGTATGTATACATACACAGATATAAATGTATGTATACAAGCATATATGTAGGACCTTTTCTTCTTTCTTTGATGTATTAAATATAGATATCTGGTGATGCCGTAGATAAAATGCTGGGCTTGGAGTCAGGAAAATCAGAATTTATATCTGATGTCAGATACTTACTGGTTGTGTGATGCTACGCTAGTGATTTAATTCTGCCTCAGTTTCCTAAATTTAAAAAAAAGTTCAGTAAATCCAGTCTTTAGGTGACTTCTAAGGACCATCCTAGCTCCAAGTCTGCAGTCCATTAGGTTCATTTTAATTTTCAATCTATGATTTTATGACCTCTCCACTGCATTTCAGCCACACATGGTCTTCCTCATACTTTAGACATCTTGTGCTATGACATTAGAAGATTAGGAGAATGTTATAGGTTTAGTATATTCAAATATTGTATGCTATTTTGGATTAGAGGAAGGCTGTAAACTAGACTATAATATTGCTATTTCAATTTGGAACTGCTTGAAAGAACAAACCTAAAGAGCAGTGATTAAAGGATTACTCCTAACCTGGAGGGAGGGCTTTACTGAAGTGCCCTAAGGAGATATCCTTTGATCTCTTTTGTTCAACATTTAGATCAGTGACTTAGAGAAAAACTGGGAAAGCATGATTATGTATAGGTGACAGGAAGCCAGAGGGGGAGATAACCTGGATAATCAAATGATGAACCAAAAAAATTTAATGGGCTAGAATGACAGGACAAATTTCATAAGATGAAATGCATCCAGGATGAGCATAGAATTCTCCACTTGGGCCAAAAAGATCAAATGCATGTAAGAGACAGATGAGGTGTCACTAAATAGCATTATTCATGTGAAAAAATATCCAGAGATTTTAATAGATTTGTAACAGATGGCTCAACCTTCTATAACCCTGAAAAGATTGAGGCTATATGATGGACATTCCCCTCTATTCCCCTCCTGAACCACTCAAAAAGTCTCATCATTTTATGTTCTCCTTTTCTTATTTTCTTATTCTCTTTTTTTCTCCTTTCTTATTTTCTCATTATTATTTTCTCCTTTTTTCCTATGTTGGAGAAGTATCATTGTGTCCTTCATCCGATTCTCTATCTTTCTTCCGGGACCTTACTCTGGCAGTTAACTTTCAAAATGTCTATCAAAAAGAAAAAATGCATAGCATTCCTTGATTAAAACATCAATAGCAGCAACAGCCCCTAGAACAGCAAAACTTTTTCCTTAACTTTCTACTCCATCTAAATATAAATTGTATTTCTTCATCTTTACTGCTCAACTTGTAAGGAAAGTTTTCTAAATCTGATCCTTCCTCTTGCTACCCATATTTTTCTTCAACTTCTGTCAACAAGGCTTTTGACCCTACCCATTTCTCTATGAAAATTATTTTCTCAAAGAACATGAATGACTTCTTAATCCTAAAATTAAAAACTTTTCAAAAATCCTTATCTTTATTAATTTTTAATTTTTATACTTATTTGAAATATATTTTTTATATACTTGATAATCTCTCTTCCCTTTCTTTCAGACACAATAGAGTCTCTTGGTTCTCTACCTTTCTAGTCACTCCTCTTCTCCTTGTACCGCTTTTTTTTTTTTATCTTCTCAATTGCTTGAAGTGGATGTTGCACAAATGTCTATCCTCAGCACTCTTGAAAGTTTTAATAACTGTCCCTACACAGCCAATTTTAAAATCTAGATCTTTAGTCTTGACCTCTCCAGAAATATCTCCAGAACTTTATGTTTCTTCTCTAAGTCCCATAAGCCCAATATGTCTACAACCATTTATTATATTTCCCTCCAAATCTGTTCTTTTCTAAATTCTCTATTTCTATCACTGGCATCACGATTCCTTGGCTCGCCCATGTTTGGAATGAGGCGCTATCTTTGACTCATCCTTTTTCCTCACTTTTCATATCCAATCTGTCACCAAGTACTGTTCATTCTACCTCTGCAGTATCTCTTGAATGCATTCTCTTCCTTCAGTTCCCATTGCCAGCACCTTATTGTCATTTACCTAGTCTGGCTTTGAAACAAGTTCTCTTAGCTCTATTCTCCCATCCCATTTCCAGTCTATCTTTCATATTGATGTTGGAGTAATCTTTAGAGTCAGGTCTAATTATGGCATTTCTTTACTTAAAAAGCTTTCCATCCTTATAAGATAAAATTCAAAGCATTTGGGAAACTATTTAATCAGCTATCTAATATTTTATTTAAATTTACTATAGCTTTATGGCCCTATGGCTACATAGAGCACTAACCAGTCTTGGGCTGAGTAAAATCCAAGTTCAAATCCAGTCTTTCAGACTGAATCCTGGTCCAGTCATTCAACTGATGTCTGCTTAGTTTACTCAACTATGATACGTACATAATAATATCATCTACATCACAGAGTTGTTTTGAGGATCAAATGAGATAATATAGCTAAATAATTTAGCATAAAGTCTGGCACATAGTGGATGCTTAATAATGCTTGTTTCCTTTACTTATTTCCTTTTACAGACTCTATGATCCAGAAAAATTTCCAGGAAAGTTTGACTTCCCCAAGACACATTCTATCCTTGTCTGAAGCCATCTTTTGCTTCCAAGATCTCCAAGGCCTGAAGTGCACATCTTTTGTCCCTTCAATCTGTACAATATCTAAACATCCTTCAAAGTACCATTCAAAAGTCATTTCTTCCCAAAAGCCTTGAATAATCCCTACTCCATTAGGAGTAACATTTCCTCCTTCCTCTCACTTTGAACTTTATTCTGTACCTCAGTAATTTTCATGAAATAGTCTGCATTATTATTCTTTTTTTATTTCTATCTTTCTTCATTACTAGACTATATGCTTTTGGAGTGATCAGAAATGTGTATATTCCTTAATATTGATCATGGTATTCAACAGTTTATCAACTTGAGTTGAGTTGAATGACTCTATGGCCAAACAAATCCATTTACAAAAAAAATCAGTCATTAAAATGATTATAAAGGGGACTTAGTGTATGTGTCTGTGTGAATTTCTTGAATACAACGACCATGATGTTTTTACTTTTCTTTGTATCTCCAGTGTTTAGCATGGTGCCTGGCACAAAGTATGTGCTTAATAAATGCTTGTTAATTGTTCAAAAGAGAATGAAATAAAAATAATTATCATTCAGAAATAATAGTGGGGAGATAATATTATAAAAGTTGATGTTCTAAAAAATTTTACAAGCAATCTAAAACATAACTGCTTCATTGATTTGGTCATATCCTCATTAAGGGTAGATTACAAGATATTTTCAATTTCTCAATCTAGACAATGCTTATTTTTATGTTCACCCTCAATGTTAGAAATCATCCTTTTCTTCTACTATTTGATCAATATCAATGCAGCACTCAGTCTTTTGCCCCTCTGTTATTTCTCTAAACTGGCCAATCCAATGCTTTTGTTTATACATTTCCCTGGTTTTCTCTTTTAAGTCACTTTTCTTTCAGAAATCATCCTGGGTACTATTTTGAAACTATCATGTGCTTTTCCATTATCCTTTGGATCATTCATAATTTTGATTCTTCAGATATGGAAATCTTTCAAGATATTTAGTTCTACTAAATCAATGAGAAAATATTATTACTAAAAGATATACATTTATGACAGCAACCATTGGTCTTATTTAGGAGACCTGTAATATTCTGATTTTCATTTAATCAGCCCATTTAAAAGTCCCATATAACTACAGTATAGCAGGTCATCCATCATATTGGTTAGTATCTTTGGTTTGTGCTTGTTTTCTTGTTTCTTGTTTATTATTCATCTGATTTTGAAATACTAGGCCACTGAACAAGATTATCTCTATGGTCATATATGTCTTGTAATATAGCAATCTTAGCATTTATATATGAAAATACCTTGTTGAAACATTCACTAACTGTATAGAAGCTGTGAAATTATACATTTTTCACAGCTATAAATAAATTTTGTGATTATAAAGATTTTCTGCAGAAAACCATCATATTAGTAAGCATTTATTAAGCTTCTACTCTGTGCTAGACACTATGCTAAGTTTTGGGGATACAGAAAAAAAGTAAAAGAGAATTCTTATCTTTTAAGGACTTTCCAGTCTAATAGAGAAGACAAGTTGAAATTAACAGTGTACAATTAAGTCCTTTTATTAAAATTTGACATCAACTACAACATTGCATTACATATCACTCAAACTTTGTAAATCATTTATCAGCTGTTTCTCAGTGACTGAAAGGATCACATTTACAATACTAGCCTTGAGTTTATTCAAAGGAGATTTTGAAACAAAACAACAATTGTTTTTATTGTAATTAAGTTTCTTTATTTTTAGTATTCATTGCTTTATGAATCATATTGTGAGAGAAAAAGCAGAACAAAAGGGAAAAATCATGGGAGAGGAAAAAAAAGCAGAAAAAAGAAATGAATATGGCATATGTTGATTTACATTCAGTCTCCTTTTTTTCTAGACATTCAGTCTTTTTTTCTGGATGCAGATGGCATTTTCTGTCCAAAGTCTATTGAGATTATTTTGAATCACTTAGAGGAACCAAGCCTTTCATAGATGATCATTGCAAATTCTGGCTATTATTATGTACAATGTATTCCTGGTTCTGCTTGTTTCACTCAGCATCAGTTCATGTAAATCTTTCCAGGCTTTTCTATAATTGCCTTGTTCATCACTTATTTTTGTAGAACAATAATATTCCATTACCTTCATATACCACAACTCTCCCCAATTGATTGATTTTCCAATTCTTTGCTATCACAAAAAGAGCTACTACAAACATTTTTGCCCATGTGGGTCCTTTTCCTTCCTTTATGATTTCCTTGGGATATAGACCCAGTAACGGCACTGCTGTGTTGAAGTGTATGTATAGTTTTATAACCTTGTAGGCATAGTTCCAGATTGCTCTCAGAATGGTTGGATTATGCACAATTCCACCAACAATGCATTAATGTCCCAGTTTTCTCACATTCCCTCCAAAATTTATCATTATCTTTTCCTGTCATCTTAGCCAATCTTATTTTAATTTGCATTTCTCTAATCAATAATGATTTAGAGCACTTTTTCATATAACTATAGATGGCTTTAATTTTGTTATCTGAAAATTGTCTGTTCATAAGCTTTGACAATTTATCAATTGGGGAATGACTTGTAT
Organism: Sarcophilus harrisii; assembly: GCF_902635505.1. Lineage (NCBI taxonomy): Eukaryota > Metazoa > Chordata > Mammalia > Dasyuromorphia > Dasyuridae > Sarcophilus > Sarcophilus harrisii. The sequence continues at coordinate 626,395,031 of NC_045426.1, read as the reverse complement.
TCTTATATTTGACACAGTTTTAAATGTATTTTAGAAATGAGACCTTTTTCAGAAATACTAGCTGTAAAGATTTTTTCCCAACTTTGTGCTTCCCTTTTAATCTTGTTTCTGTTGAACAAAACAATAATTTTGATGCGACCCATCAAAAAAATAATGGGAATACATCTGATTATTTAAGTGGCCAGGAAAGAGTATCTTCTCTACATCCACAAAGGGTCACACTTACAATTCTTAACATCGGCGTGGTTTGTCTTGTAATAGTTAATATTAAAATTGTATTATTTAAAAATCACAAAAAATCTAATGAACATTTTAATAACTAAAATTTCAAAGGCAGATCTATAGGATTTATACTTTTGAAGTTCTTAAAACTTAAAATAGCATTAAGACATTTGGGATGTGATATATAGAATCAGTCTTCAAAATATGTTTAACTTTTACAACTTCAAGTACTTATATGATTTTATTAGTAAGCTCATTTTCACTTTCATACTGCAACCACACACATTGTAGTTATGCTCAGTAAAGAACAAAGAGAGAGGTGTGATGTGCATAAATTTGTGGAATTGCTTAGTATAATTGACAAGCTAGTTAGAGATAGTGAGGCTTCTGATCTCATCATCAATTGAAATCTCCAGGTTAAAGGGCAGCTTGTTTCTGTAATGGCTTCATACTCTATGACTCTTAAGGATCTCAAATGGTACAAGAAACAAATATCACTGATGGTTTGTCCACATTAATGCATCGTTCATGATTTCCAATTCCACCCAGCATCTGTAAAGGATTGGGTATCTTAAATACTGTTTCAACCTCATCAGTCTCACTGTTTTCTGACAGCAGCAACTAAAGTACCAGCAACCTCTCTTAGTTTTTAGAAAGCAGCCATGGTAGAGAAGTTTATAGCAGCTTATAAAACAGTCTAATGCTCTCACACCACCATCTAACATTTTAAAATGTTTTAATTTAAAGAATTGTTATACAGTATTTGTGCAGATTATAAAAAGTTAAGAAAGAATATATTATATATATATAGATATGTACATACACATATAAACATACACACCTATCTCTCTTTTATCCCCCCAACACTTCCAAGCAAGCTACACTTAAGAAAACATATCTATGTATACATATGTAGATATCTACATACATACATACATACACTTGCACATACACACATGTTCCTATCCTACTAACTCTTTCATTAAATTCTGCTCTATTACTTGCCTTGCTATTACTTAACCTCCCCCCCATCCAGAGATCCCTCCTTTGTCTTCTTCCTGCATCCTTTGCTTTCCCATCCACCTATTCCTCCCCCCTTATTTCTGTATAGATTTCAGAGGGTGCTATTCTCTTCATGGTATATATGTAGTGTTGCCCCCATTCCTGTTGTGAGTAACTTTACAGAACTATGAACCCTGCTTCCCCCTCTAATCTCTCTGTGTCTATTTTTCCTCTGCACCTCATTTGTATAATATGATTACTATTTTTACCTTTACTCTGCCATACTTTCTTTTGGGCTTACCCTATTGCTGATGTAAATCTTAAACATAAGGTATATATTTTTTATGTTAAAAAAAAAAACATAAACAATTTGTTCACGTTTAAACAGTTTGTCCATGTTGAGTTCCTTAAAATTGCTCTTTGATACCAATATCAAAGATATTTCTATATCAATACCAAAGATATTATTATATCAATCAAAGATATTGTTATATCGATATCAAAAACCCAACTCTCTTATGTAAAATTTCATATTAAGTTCAGGTTTGGTTGCTAGAAAGTCCTGAAAATCTGCAAGTTCATTGAATGTCTGATTTTTCTCATTCAAAATTATAGATAATTGTTCTGGATATCATGTTTTTGGCCTCAGGTCTAGTTTTTTTGTCTGTAGTCTGAGGTCTTTTATTGTAGCTGTTGATGTCTTGTACAATTCTAATTATAGTTCAAGTGTATTTGAATTGTTTTTATTTTCTTATTTCTTACAAAATTTTCTCTTTGAACTGGGGTTTTCAAAATTTGGCAATAACATTCCTATGTGAATCCTACACAGGATCTCTTTAAGGTGGTAATCAGTGGATATTTTCTTTCTACTTTCCCCTCATGTAATATCACTCCAGGACAATTTTTCTAGGATTATTCCCTGCATTATTGTGCCAAGGGTCTCTTTTTGGTCACAAATTTTAGGCAGTTCAATTATTCTTATATTTTCTTTTCTTGATCTGTTCTCCAGACCTGTCATTTTTCTTATAAGATGTTTCACATTCAGTTCTATTTTCTTATTCTTTATAATCTGTTTTGTTATTTCTTGGTCTCTCATAGTTTCACTGGCTTTCCCTCACCCAATTCTAATTTTTAAAGAGTTATTTTCATCTTTGAGACTCTGTACTTCCTTTTCTAAGCGGTTAACTTTTTTTTTCATAATCTTTTTCTTGGATGGTTTTAATTTTTTTCTTTAGTTTTTCCTTATCTCATTTGATTTTTGAATTCTTTTTTGAGTTCTTCTATAAATTCTTTCTGGGCAGGGGGTCATTTCACATTACTCTTTGGGGTACAAGGTTTTTTTTTTTTTTTTTTTTTTACTTCAGAGCCCTTCTCTGAAGATGAACCACAGACTTCATTGTTCCCATAATATGTTTCAGTGGTGGGATTCTTTTTTTTCTTTGCTGGTTAATTTTTTTTAAAAATAAGAAGTATTAATGTAAGTAATTTTAATTAATGTAAGTTATTTAATTGTGGAGTAGGGGAATGGTGCCTCAAGCTTCCCCTCAGTTCTCCACTTTGACCAGGAACCCCAAACCAGGAACACCCTCCTGCAAGTGCCTACAGCCAGCAGCACCTTTGCCTGGCTGCTTCTGCACTTACCAGGTGCTAGTTTCTTCTCTCTCAGAGGCATGTCTCAGTAGCATAGCTGGGCCTGGTGTTAACAGTCAGCCAAGGTACACTCAGTCTTCCTAGACTCAAACCCAGATTCCACAAATTGTTCAGGATGTGATAGCCTCTGTGGTTCCTGTTGAGTCTCCAGTCACAACCAGCTAGCATAAGGGAGCTCCACTTTATTTTTTTTTTTTGAGGAGCTAGGCCAGAAGTATTTGCACTTCAGACAGATGAATTCCAGCCTGGGTTCTTTCTTCAGATCTACTTGGGATATACCAGGAGGACCCCAAGTCTTCTAGGTTTTTCACTAGTCTATATTTACCCTGAGACACAAATTTGTTCTATTTGTGGGGGAAATTGAAAGAGCTTGAAATTTACCAACCCACTCTGACATCTTCCCAGAACCCTTCTATAAAAAAGTAAATGTTATCTGATATTTTTTATTAATGTTAACACAAAATTTTGTCACAGAATTCTAAATAATAACTAGTGAGAAATATGTTTTATATGTTACCAATTTTATTTTGTGTATTGATACTTATGGATTATTTCACAATTGCAGTATTAGGAAAAGTATATATTTTCTGAATTTATATTTCTGGTATAAAAAATTTTATGTAGAAAAATGTATTTTCAGCAATTTCTAGTGAAAATGACAGTTTTGGTGTTTGCAAGGGCCTAATCTTCTATTTCCTGAAGTTTCCACATATCAAAATTCTTATTTTTCATTTGTTCACAGTTTTCTAGGAATGTTCCTCTTGAAAAAGTTGAGAATTGACTGTACATATTATATATGCAAACTCTCATAAAGATCTTTGGAGAAATAATAAAGAAGACATAGGGATTGATGATTTTTTTAAAGAGCAGTACTATGATTTCATTATATTATGTTGATTTAATTTATTTGGATACTGGTTAAGGAACCAAATAGAATGCTTTTCTATAAGAGTGGATTTTTTTTGTTTGTTTGTTTTTGAAGAAAGGAATTCTTTGTGTGTTTATCTTTCTTGCAAGGTATAAATAAATACATCCAGTTCTTATAAACAAATTCTCAACAGAATAACTAGTAAAATTCAGAAGCAAAATGATTGATTTCATTCAAAGTTATACATGTTCCTAGTATTATCCCAAACAACTTGTCTCATCTTCGGCACTGATTTTTCCATTAGTTTAGACTATGCCCTTTATTGATTTGGAATTTGGTGATTCTTAATGCCTTTTTACTTAGTAATAGTGTTAACACTATTTACTATCTTTGCCATTCTTTTAGAAACTTCTCTGTGATTTAAAAGTAAGTTCTAATTTTAGCCTGGTGTCTTTCCTAAAGGAAGATTATCATTGGAATAGGAAAGATCAAAGTAATCAACAGTTAAATTTAACTCTCACAAACAAGACAAAATAGGATTTCTGAGCAAATTTGTTGATATGTAAATATCTCAAGGCTATCTATACTTACAGCAAATGGCAAACCCTGGGGTTAACTGGCTTGCTGCAGCCTCCATCCCAATCACAGGAATTTTCAGATTGAGGGGCTCTGCTGATAAGGGATGGCAGACCCAGCTGTGCTGTCATAAGGCCTTAGGCAAGAAGGAACCAATACCTTGTGAGTGCAGAAGCAATGGAATGGAAATACTGTTGATGGTAGGCACATCAAAAAAGAGAATAACACATATATTTGGAAGGGAGTAAAAGTCTTTGAAATTTAGGAAAAAAAAATTAGAGATTAAAAAAATCACGAAGATCATAAAAAGTCTTGATTCCAGGCCAGAGGCATGAAGGAAAACCTGAGGCTTGAGGCACCAAGCTCCACACTCCAGGACTTAAAGATTATTACAAAAGGTAGTCAAAGAGAAAATAACCCAACTATTGAAAGTTACTAGTAAACCAGAAAAGACCGGGGTTCATTTTCAGAGGAAGATACTGAAGTTAAAAAAAATACTTCTACCCCAAAGAAAAACAAAAGAATTTATAAAAGAACTTTTAAAAACTTTAAAAATCAAATAAGAGATTTTGGGAAATTTTTTTAAAAAATAAGAACAATTCAAGATAAACAAGAAGATTATCAAAAAACAGTCAAACAACAAGAAAAAACGATTCAGAATCTTAAGAAAACAACTTTTTGAAATTTAGAATCAGGTAAGAGAAAACCAGCAAACTTATGAGATCAAAAAATAATAAAATATAATATAAAAAATGAAAAAAAGAAGAGAATGTAAAACATTTCATTAAAAAAACTGTTCTGGAGAACAGATCAAAAAGAGAAAATATAAGAATAATTGGATTACTTGAAAGCTACAATAAAAATAATCTTGACACAATACAAGAAATAATGAAAGGAAATTGTCTTGAATGTTAGAACAAGAGGGGGAAGTAGAAATGGAAAAAGAAAATTACTGCTCACCACCTGAAAAAGATCCCAAATCCCTAGATCAAGGAGAAAATATGAACAACAACAACAACAACAAAATTATTATCTTATAAAATGAGATGTAAGAGAAGAACTGTGTCAGTTCTTCAGACACAGTACAATCAAATGGGGGAGTAGGGCTTGTAATTCTGAAATCCTACTCTCATTGGGAAAGGATTAAAGGGGGAATAATGCATTTATGTAGAAGGATATAAAAGTCTTCTAAATTCATAAAGAAATAAGAGAGTAAGGGATTAGAGGGGTGGAAAGAATATGGGAGGGATTTTTAAAGATAATTCTTTTCATATAAAATCTGGGTTAAAGAGAGAATAGCAAATATATTTGGAAGGGGGTAAAAGTCTTCTAAATTTAGAAAAAAAGAGATTGAAGAAATAGTATAAAGATGGATAGAAGGGTGTGTAGATTAATGGGAATTGGATAAAGGGGAACAAGAAAAATATTTGGAAAGCTATAAAAATGTACTAAATTCACATAGAAACAAGGGAATATGGGGAAAGCATGGAGTGAGAGGATAAGAGAGAGATCCTTGCTTGAGTGATAGATTAAATAACAGGAGGTTAGGTAGTAGGTAGAAGTTAAGCAGAGAAATCACAAAGGATAGGAAATAAGAGATAAACACAAACATTAAAAATTATTAAGAATAGGATTTACTATGTTTAAAAAAAAAGGAGTAGTAATCATGATCTCAGATAAAGTTAAAACTAAAATAAATTTAATCAAAAGAGAAAAATTGAGAAACTACAACATATGACAATAATATTAATCGATATTTTTTAGATTATTTAAAATAACTAAACAGCATAACATTGGAATATTGCTGTGGTATAGGAAATGATGAGCTGTTGGATTTATGAATGTCTATCTATCTGCACACACACACACATATACACATGTGATCTGTGTATATGTATATATGTATGCATATATTTGTGTTTGTGTATATGTGTATATATGTATATGTGTGTATACACATAGTAAAAGTATATAGCAGAGAACAAATCTTACAAGTATTTATTTTAGTATTTATTATATGGGAATTCTTGAAAATTATTGCTTTATATTTTGAGTCCTCTCATATTCTGCTGCACAAATGACAATGATTTTTTCTCTTTTCCTATTGTGTATTTGTTTGATTTTGAAGCATTTATGGCCTAATACATGGTCACTTTTTGTATAGGTTCCATGAACTGCCAAGAAAAAAATTATACTCTTTTCTATCTCCAATCAATTTTCTTCAAAGGTCTATCATACCTAAATTTTCTAGAAGTCTTTTTACCTCCTTGACGTCTTTCTTATTTATTTTGTTGTTCAATTTATTTAGTTCTGAAAAAAGCAAACTATACTACTAGTATAGTTTGCTGTCTATTTCTTCTTGCAGGTCTCTTAACTTCTCTAGGAATTTGGATGCTATATTGTTATGGGCCAGAACTCTGAACTTGAAACAAAGGATTCTTACAAGGAACTAAGTCAGTGGACAGTAGACAATACTTATCTAATTTAGCATGGTTCAGTATGATTGATTTAATCCTACAAGGAGATGTTATGGGCCAGAACTTGAAACAAGGTACTAAGTGGAATTGAGGAGACAATGGTTAAATCTAGTTTACATTGGGGGCGGAGCCAAGATGGTGGAGAAGACACACGTGACTTTCTAAGCTCTTCTCTTACCCTCTTTATCAATATTATATCGAGCCTCAAAAATAGTCTTGACTGCTACAATTCGTAAAGATAAGAAGTAGAACAACTCACCGGCCGAAGAAAATCTGCAGTCTCGCCAAAAAAAGGTTGGTTCCGGGGCCAGGGGGGGAGATCAGCACAGACGGGAGAGAAATTAGGTTCCGAGGAGAGTCTCAAACCGAAAGTGAAGGCACAGATCTCAGCACAAGCGCGCAGCCCCAACCCGCAGTACGGGCTTTTCCTTGGGGCAGCTGTGATCCTGCACGGCAGGAGGACACAGCCCGGGTTAACCTCCAATCTGCGCAGTGGGGAGCTCGGCTTGGGGCCATAGAGCTTTTCCAGGGCCGATTTGCATCAGGCAGAGACGCTGGGCAGAGTTTGCAGCGGTCTGCGGTCTGTGGTCTGTGGTCTGCGGTCTGCGGTCTGCGGTCTGTGGTCCGCGGTCAGCTGCTAATACTCACAGTGCCACAAGAGGCTCTGGCCTGGGGCAGTGACACTTTCACCCCTTAGTCTCTAGCCGAGGGCAATCGCTAACCCACTCAGCCCTACTAAGCAGTTTGATAGCTCGGCCAGTGCTGAATCCACTTCCTGTTGGGGGAAGGGAAAACTCTCACTCAGAGCACTCCAATACCTCGGAGCCGGAAATCGCTTTAAATCTTTCCCTGCTCTGCAGAGGAAGCTGGTAACCCCTGCTCTTAGGAGACCACCTAAAGGCTTTTAAAAACATGAATAAAAAGATGAAAAGAACAATCGACAGCTTCTATGCAGAAAAAGAGCAGGTCAGCAAACATGAAGAGACCTCAAACAGCAAAAACGCATCAGACTGTCCTCCTTTACATGATGCTCTCATAGAAGACACCATTAAAAGTCTCAAAAGAGAGTTAGAAGATAAATGGGGAAAGGAAAGAGAAGCCTTACAAGAGAGCAACAACTTCCTGAAATACGAATTGGAAAAGTTAAAAAATCTCAGGAAAGTAAGAATTGTGAAATTGAAAATAAAGAATTCACTAGAAAGTAGGATCTGTGAATTGAAAAGACAAAGAACACGAAGAAAGTAGGATCTTGAATTGAAAAGAAAATAATTCACTAAAAAAAAATTAGTGAAATGGAAAAAAATCCACAGACCAAAAACAATACATTTAAAAACTCAATTGGACATATACAGGAAGAAGTAAAAAAGCTAATGAAGAAAATAATTCTTTAAAAATTAGAACTGAAACTAAATAGAAACCAATGATTCATTGAGACAGCAAGAATCAGTCACAAAACACAAAAATGACAAACTGAAAAAAAACATGAATTATCTACTGCAAAAACGACAGACTTGGAAAATAGATCTAGGAGAGATAATTTGAGGATTATTGGACTTTCTGAAAACTATGATGAAAAAAAGAGCCTAGATACTATTTTACAAGAAATCATCAAAGAGAACTGCCCAGATGTAATAGAATCAGAAGGTAAAATAGGCATTGAAAGAATTCATCGAACACCTTCTGAAAGAAACCCTAAAATAAAACCCCAAGGAATATTGGCAAAATCTGAACTATCAGATTAAGGAAAAAATTTGCAAGCAGCAAAAAACCATTTAAATACTGAGGTGCAAATAAGGATCATCCAAGATCTGGCTAGCTCTACATTAAAGGAAAGAAGGGCATGGAATATGATATTCCAAAAGGCAAGAACTTGGATGCAGCCAAGAATAAACTACCCAGCTAAGCTGAGCATTTTCTTCCAGGAAGAAGATGGACATTTAATGAAAGAAATGAATTCCATTTGTTTCTGAAGAAAAAACCAGAACTAAACAAAAATTTGATCTCCAACCATAGAACCTAAGAGATGCAGAAAAGGTAAAATAACTCTTGGGAATTGTATTTCTGTTGTGGATATACAAAAAGAATACATGTATAATTTGATTGTACTGATATAAATAAAAAGGGAAGTAGATATGGAAAAGGATGATGGCAGAATAAGGTGGGAAGGAGGGATAAAAAGAGGAAACCACATCCCACAAAGAGGCAAAGGAAACTTATCACTATCTGAGGGAATTTAGAGAGGGGAGGAACATTGTGTGAATCTTACTCATCAGAGTTGGCTCAAAGAAAAAATAATTGACATTTGTTTTAGAGAAAATTTCTCTCTTGCCCCATTAAAAACTGGGGAGAGGAAAAGGAAAAGAAATAGAGTAATAAGGGAAGGAAGGGGAAAAGACTCAAAGGGGGAGGGAGGATTATAAAGAGGGTAAGCATCGTGATACAAAGGGGGCAAGTATAAGTTTAAAAAGGGGAAAGAGGGTTGGGGAGCGAATAAGTCAAAGCTACAATCTGGGGTTATCAGGATGGCAGGAAATACAGATTTAGTAATTCTAACCGTAAATGTGAATGGGATGAACTCCCACATAAAGAGGAGGCAGATAGCAGCTGATCAAAAGTCAGAACCCTACAATATGTTGTTTACAAGAAACACATTTAAAGCAGGGAGATACATATAAGAGTAAAAGGTAAAGGCTGGAGCAAAATCTATTATGCTTCAGGTGAAGTCAAAAAGAGGTAGCCATCCTATCTCAGATCAAAAAGAAAAATTGATCTAATTAAAAAGAGATAAGGAAGGAAACTACATCCCTGCTAACGGTAGCATAAACAACGAAGCAATATCAATATTAAACATATATGCACCAAGTGGTATGGCATCCAACATTCCTAAAGGAGAAGTTAAGAGAGTTGCAAGAAGAAATAGACAACAAAACTGTAATAGTGGGAGATCTCAACCTTGCGCTCTCAGAATTAGACAAATCAAACCACAAAATAAATAAGAAAGAAATTAAAGAAGTAAATAGAATATTACAAAAATGAGGTATGTTGGATCTTTGGAGAAAATTGAATGGAGATAGAAAGGAATATACTTTCTTCTCAGCAGTTCATGGAACCTATTCAAAATTGACTTATATATTAGGACATAAAGACCTCAAAATTAAATGCAAGTAAGAGAAATAGTAAATGCTTTCTTTCAGATCATGATGCAATAAAAACTACATTCAACAAAATGTTAGGGGAAATAGACCAAAAAGTAATTGAAACTAAACAATCTATCTTAAAGAATGATTGGTGAAGCAGCAAATTATAGATACAATTAATAATTCTCACTCAAGATAATGACAATGATGAGACATCATACCAAAATTTGGGATGCAGCCAAAGGAATAAGAGGGAATTTTATATCCTTAGAGGCTTACTTGAATAAAACAGAGAAAGAAAAGATTAATGAATTGGGCTTGCAACTAAAAAAACTAAAAAGACCAAATTAAAACCCTAATCAAATACTAAATTGGAAATTTAAAATTAAAAGGAGAAATTAAAATATTGAAAGTAAAAAATTATTGAACTAATTAATAAAACTAAGAGTTGGTTCTATGAAAAGCCAATAAAATAGATAAGCCTTTTGAAATCTGATTAGAAAAAGGAGGGAGGAAATGAAATTAGTAGTCTTAAAAATGAAAAGGAGAACTTTCCACCAATGAAGAGGAAATTAGAGAAATAATAAGGAGTTATTTTGCTCAACTTATGCAATAAATTTGATAACCTAAGTGAAATGGATGACTACCCAAAAATATAGACTTCCCAGACTAACAGAGGAGGAAGTAATTGTTTGAATAGTCCCATTTCAGAAAAAGAAAAGAACAGGCAATTAAACAACCCTAAGAAACAATCCCCAGGACCAGATGGATTTAATGTAATTTTACCAAACATTTAAAAGAACAATTGGCCCTAATGCTATATATAAATTATTTGATAAAATAGGGAAATGAAGGAGTCCTACCAAATTCTTCTATGACACAGACATGGTAACTTGATACCTAAACCAGGTAGGCTGAAAACAGAGAAAGAAAATTATAGACCAATCTCCCTAATGAATATTGATGCTAAAATCTTAAATAAGATATTAGCAAAAAGACTACAGAAAATCATCTCCAGGATCATATACATCATGACTAAGTAGGATTTATACCAGGAATGCAGGGCTGGTTCAATATTAGGAAAACTATCAATATAATTGGCCATGTTAATAACCAAATTAACAAAAACCATATGATCATCTCAATAGATGCAGAAAAAGCATTTGATAAAATCCAACATCCATTCCTATTAAAACACTTGAGAGTATAGGAATAAATGGACTTTTCCTTAAAAATAATCAGCAGCATCTATTTAAAACCATCAGTAAGCATCATATGTAATGGAGACAAACTGCAAACCATTCCTCAATAAGATCTGGAGTGAAACAAGGTTGCTCACTATCACCGTTACTATTTAATATTGTATTAGAAATGCTAGCATAGCAATAAGAGCTGAGAAAGAGATTAAAGGAATAAGAATAGGCAAATGAGGAAGTCAAATTATCACTCTTTGCCGATGACATGATGGTATACTTAGAGAACCCCAGAGATTCTGCTAAAAAGTTATTAGAAATAATCCACAACTTTAGCAAAGTCTGGTTATAAAACAAACCCACATAAGTCATCAGCATTCTTATATATCACTAATAAAATCCAACAGTCAGAGTTACAAAGAGAAATTCCTATTAAAGTAACTACTGATAATATAAAAATATTTAGGAATCTATCTGCCAAGGGAAATCAGAAACTTTATGAGCAAAATTAAAGCCACTTTTCACAAAAATTAAGTCTGATCTAAACTAATTGAAAATATTAAATGCTCTTGGATAGGGCGAGCAAATATAATAAAGATGATAATATTACCTAAACTAATCTATTTATTTAGAGCTATACCAATCAGACTCCCAAAAACTATTTTAATGACCTAGAAAAATAAAAACAAAGTTCATATGGAAAACAAAAGGTCAAGAGTTTCTAGGAATTAATGAAAAAAAATCAAATGATGGTGGCTTAGCTTGTACCAGATCTAAAATTATATTATAGAGCAGCAGTTACCAAAACTATTTGATTGGTAATGGAATAGATTAGCTTGATTCAGTGGAATAGATTAGGTTCAAGGGATAAACAGTCAACAAATATAGCAACCTAGTCTTTGAAAAACCCAAAGATCCCAGCTTTTGGATAAGAACTACTGTTTGATAAAATTGTTGGAAAATTGAAACTAATATGGCAGAAACTAGGCATTGATCCATACTTAACACCGTACACCAAGATAAGGTCAAAATGGGTTCAAGACCTAGGTATAAAGAATGAAATTATTAATAAATTAGAGGAACATAGGATAGTTTACCTCCTCAGACCTGTGAAGGGGAAGGTCTTTATGACTAAAGCAGAACTAGAGATCATTACTGATCACAAAATAGAAAATTTCGATTATACTAAACTGAAAAGTTTTTGTACAAACAAAACTAATGCAGACAAGATTAGAAGGGAAGCAATAAACTGGGAAAAATATTTTACAGTCAAAGGTTCTGATAAAGGCCTCATTTCCAAAATATATAGAGAATTAACTCTAATTTATAAAAATCAAGCCATTCTCCAATTGAAAAATGGTCAAAGATAATGAACAGACAATTCTCAGATGAAGAAATTGAAACTATTTCTCGTCATATGAAAAGATGCCCAAGTCATTATTAATCAGAGAAATGCAAATTAAGACAACTCTAAGATACTCACTTACACACCGTCAGATTGGCTAAGATGACAGGAAAAAATAATGATGATTGTTGGAGGGATGTGGGAAAACTGGGACATTGATTCATTGTTGGTGGAGTTGTGAACGAATCAACCATTTTGGAGAGTAGTTTGATCTATGCTCAAAAAGTTATCAAACCTGGCATAACCCTTTGATCCAAGAAAGGTTACTACTGGATTATATCCCAAAGAGATTATAAAGAAGGGAAAGGGACCTGTATGTGCACGAATGTTTGTGGCAGCCCTTTTGTAGTGGTTAGAAACTGGAAACTGAATGGATGTCCACTCAGTTGAGAATGGCTGAATAAATTGTGGTATATGAAAATTATGGAATATTACTGTTCTGTAAGAAATGACCAACAGGATGATTTCAGAAAGGCCTGGAGAGACTTACAATCGAACTGATGCTGAGTGAAATGAGCAGGACCAGGAGATCATTATACTTCTACAAATACTAGATGATGACCAGTTCTGATGGATCAGGCCATCCCTCAGCAACGAGATCAACCAAATCATTTCTAATGGAGCAGTAATGAACTGAACTAGCTATACCCAGAAAAGAACTCTGGGAGATGACTAAAACCATTACATTGAATTCTAATCCCTATAGTTATGTACACCTGCATTTTTGATTTCCTTCACAAGCTAATTGTACAATAATCAGAGTCTGATCTCTTTTGGTAACAGAAAATAATGTTTTAGGTCATGTATACTTATTGTGTATCTAAGTTATATTTTAATATATTTTAACATCTACTGTCATCCTGACATTTAGGGAGGGGTGGGGGTAAGAGGTGAAAAATTGGAACAAGAGGTTTGGCAATTGTTAATGCTGTAAAGTTACCTATGTATATATCCTGAAATAAAAAGGCTATTAAATAAAAAAAATTAAAAAAAAAAAAAAAGGATCAACAGGCCTGGAATATGATATTCTGAAAGGCTGAGGAACTTGGTATGCAACCAAAAATAACTTACCCAGCCAAAATGACCATCTTTTTTTCAGGGAAGAAGATGGACATTCAATGAAATAAGTGAATTTCACCTATTTTTGATGAAAAAAACCAGAACTTAACAAAAAGTTTGATGTACAAATATAAAACTCAAGAGAAACCTAAAAAGGTAAAAAGAAATCTTGGAAACTATATTTCTGCTATAAAAAATATATAAAGAATACATGTATACCTTATTCTAGAAAGTAGAGGTGGAAAGGGAATTGTACCAGAAAAAGGGTAAAGTGGGGGTACTACATCTCACGAAGAGGCAAAGGAAACCTATTATATCTGAGAGAAAGAATGGAGGAGGATGAATATAGTGTGTATCTTACTGCCATCAGAATTGGTTTAAAGAGAAAAATTTTAGACATATTTGATTTATGCTGAGGCAATTGGGATTAAGTGACTTGCCTAGGGTCACACAGCTAGGAAATGTTAAGTGTCTGAGGGCAGATTTGAACTCAGGCATACTTGATTTATGGCAAAACTTCTCCCACCTCATTGAACAGTGGGAAGGGAAAAGTGAAAAGGTAAGGGATAAGCTAAGTGGAAGGGAAAACAGAAATTGTGAGGAAAAGGGGTAAGAAAAAGGGGAGGAGTTCTAAGGTGGGGGGAAGGATCCTAAAAAGGGAGGGCTGTTAGAGGCAAGTGATGCTCACAAGTTTAATACTGGGGAAGAGGGTAAGGGGGAAGGAAAGGAGAAAAGCAAAAACATAACAAGATGGCAAGAAATACAGAATTAGTAATTTTAACCATAAATGTGAATGGTGTAAACTCCCCCATAAAAAGGAAGCGGTTAGCAGAATGGATTAAAAGCCAGAATCCTTTTTAACCATTTTTATGATTCTCTTGAGTTCTGTATTTGGAGATCAAAATTTTTATTCAGTTCTGGTCTAATTTTTTATGGGCTAGAAGTTGAAACAAGGTACTAAGTGGAATTGAGGATACAATGGTTATCTAGTTTAGCATGGTTCAGTATGATTTTCTAGTGATATAATGATTGGTTTTATATCATTGTAGAACATATAAGCTGGGACTCTGAAATTCCTCAGAGGGAGAGGTAGAGAAGACAAAGGACTGGAGGCAGGAGCTTAAGCTCTCAGAACCAAGGGGAGAAATTCAATTTGTTCTTCAATCTTCCTGGTGCCTGGCCTGGCCTCCTATACTTACCCCACTAAGACCAAGGCCAAACTGAAAGGCTCTCCAGAAAGCTGCCTAGCATCAGGCAAGGAAGTAATAAAGAATTTGGAATTTAATATCTGGCTGTTCTTGTGGTAATTACTCTGACTGAAAGAAAGACTGCCCAACAACTACCAAGAAAACTGAAACAGAGAATATTACACTAACCCCTGAATCATTGAATGTCTATCTTCCTCCCTGAAAGCTGGATATTGTAGCTGGATAGATGATTCTTGGCTGCAATTCAAGTTCCTTTCCCTTTCAAATTATCAGATTCCAGGCTCTTTGATTCTTTAAAGTAGACATTGCTAGATCCTGAGTAATCCTGATTGTGGCTCCTCAATAGTTGAATTGTTTCTTTCTGGCTGCCTGCAATATTTTTCTTTGGTCTGATAATTTTAAAATTTAGCTATGATATTCCTTGGAGTTTTCATTTTGGGGTCTCTTTCAAGAGGTGATTGGTGAATTCTTTCAATGGCTATTTTATCTTCTGGTACTAGGACATCAGGGCAGTTTTCCTTGATGATTTCCTGAAAGATGATGTCTACACTCTTTTTTTTCATCGAGTTTTCAGGAAGTCCAATAATCCTTAGATTATCTCTCTCCTAGATCTATTTTGCAGTCAATTGTTTTTGCAATAAGGTATTTTATATTTTCTTCTATTTTTCCATTTTTTTAAATTTTATTTGACTGGTTCTTGATGTCTTATTGAGTCATTCATTTCCATTTCTTCATTCTAATTTTTAGTTAATTATTGTCTTCAGTTACCCTTTTTAGTTTCTTTTGTATTTGGCCAAATTAATTTTTAAATGAATTGTTTTGTTCATTGCATTTTTTTCCATATCAGAAATTCTGTTCTTCACAAATTTGTTTCTTTTTCATATCTATTTTGTAAGTAGTTATATGTGTTTTCATTTCATAAAATCTATTTAGTGAAGAGTTATTTGTCTTTTCCATTTCATTAAATATATTTTGTAGGGAGTTATATGCTTTTCCCATTTCATCATATCTATTTTAAGGAGTTTTCTACAGATAATATCTGTAGAATACATATAATGTCTGGTTTTCCCTTTCCATACC
This sequence comes from Sarcophilus harrisii, assembly GCF_902635505.1. NCBI lineage: Eukaryota > Metazoa > Chordata > Mammalia > Dasyuromorphia > Dasyuridae > Sarcophilus > Sarcophilus harrisii. Next base: position 626,379,154 of record NC_045426.1, on the reverse strand, counting down.
TTCTTGCAAAGGTCTCATTTCCTTTCCCCCATTTTTCCTTTCCCCATTTTTCTTCTCTCTTTTAAGATCCTGTTTGTATTCTTCCAAGAAAGCTTGTGATATGCTCATAAAACCATTTGAGGATCATCTGGAGCTGTTTTGCCTTTAGGAACCTAAGGATTTGAAGTCTATTCTTCTCTCTCTCCATAAAAGCTGTCTGGGGTCAGAGTTCTTTTTGTGTTTTTGCTCATTTTTTTAAATGGGCTAAGCAGACTGTCCCCCTGTCCAATTGATATAGACCTTTTCTGATGTTGTTCCAAAGTATCTTCTTCTGGAAATTTGTTGTACTCCAAATATTTGTGGGTTCTGTCACTCCAAAACCAGTTCAGAAGCTTAATCTGCTGTTAATTTGAGGGAAGGTGGAAGGAAACCACATAAAGTCACGTCTACTCTCTGCCATCTTGGCTCTGCCCCTCTGTGTATTTGTTTAAAATATTTTTTAAAGAGATAGAAAAAGAAGTAATGATAACAGAAAGCTAGTATGGATTCATCAAAAATAGGTCATGCCACATTAACCTTATTTCCTTTTATGATGAGCCTCTTAGACTGATGGATAACAAGAATGCTGCAGATATTGTTTTAAATGACTTTAAAAAAACTTCCAAACTATTGCATGTTGTTTCTTGCCATAAAGTGGGATACATGTGGGCTAGATGATGTGTGTGAATTGACTAAACTCAAAGAATGGGCTGTGGAAACTAGAGATAATAGAGAGACAACCCAAGTCTTATTTCTATTGTCAGTTTGGGAAGAGAATCTAATATATAACATCTGCAATAGATCATCCATGGTGCTGTTTTATTTAACATTTCTATCAATAATCAGCATAAAGTCATTGATGATTTGCTCATCAAATTTGTGGATGACCCAATACAGAAAGAATACATAACACATTTGAATGATAGAATCAGACTATCAAAAGATTTCAATAGGCTAATATGATAAATGACTATAAAATGGATAAATGTAATAGGAAGAAATGGGAAGCCCTACATTTGAGTTGAAAAAATCAGTTTCAGAAATACAAGAAGGGGAGACATATTAGATGGCAATTCATCTGAAAGAGATCTGGGGACTTTAATGAACTGAAAGCTCACTATGATTCAATAGTAGAATAGCAGACAAAAAGTTAATACCAATTTAGAGTATATTGAAATGTATAGAAAGTGATAATCACATCAGTATACTTTGCTATAGGTAGATCGTGTCTAGAGGATTGTGTCTTGTTCTACAAACTATACTTACGAAAACGCATCACTAAGCTGAAAAATGTCCATTCAAGGGTGATAATGATGTGAGGATATTTGAGGTGATAACATATGGAGGATATAACATATCACCTTAGGCCTGGAGATACTAAGATATTTAAACTAGAGAAGAGAAGAATAGGGGTAGGAGAATAGCACAATAACTGCTATCAAACTTTTGTCTCAGAGAACAGAAGAGAAAAAGATGGAAGTTTTTGAGGAACTTGTATATAAGCTTGATACAAAGAAAAACTAATAATTAGAACCCTAAATCAGTATCTGAGGAGGTAATATTTTACCTTTCTATAGATATCTTCAAGTGAAAGCTAGATGATTATATTTCTATTCCTAGATGATCATATATTGACAATACAGTAAAGACAATGTAGTAAAGACACACATGACCTCTAAGACCACTTCTTATTCTAAGATGCTGTGTGATTCTGGTAAAAACGATTATAATATAGGTGTTTATCTCTCATTTGGTATAATAATCAGGCCTGAGACAAGATACCTGTGTCTGCAAAGGTTCTGTAGTTCCAGGTAAAACATTACTTTATTGGGGTATAAGAGAAAGAGCTCAATTGATATGTTCTGGTGTTGACCATAGGCTGAGTGTGGGATTAGAATCCTAGTATGTTCTAGTAAAGGATTAAATCCATTTAAAGAATTTAAGCCTTAGAAGTGAAAAGGCTTAGGTGGTAACATCTCTGAAAAGGAAGTCAGTGTCAGTATCTGGACTGATTTATAGATCATATCACTAAATGAACCAGAGGGAGTAGAAATGTGAACAAAAATTGGATCAAAATTTGAACACATCCCCAAATTCCAGGAACTTAGTAAAAGGTGAGTTAGTCTTCAAGAATCAATGGTTTGGTAACATATTATCAATGATGCTGATCTAAATCAAGGGAATTGGTTTTTTTTTTGTTTTTTGTTTTTTGGTTTTTTTTTTTGTACTTAACAAACCTATTGACTCATGGAAAGAGAATGGTCAAACCTTGCTGTGCAGTGTCCCCTAAGTTAACTTTAGTTGGAGAGTTCCCGGTACTATTCACAGAATCACATGATGAGTGCTAAAATGTACCTTAGGCATAATCTGATCCAATTCCTTGGAATTGACCCAGAGAACTTAATTGATTTGCCTAGAGATCAAGGTCACACAGCTTGTCAGAAAGCAACAGAGCAGAGATTTGAACCAAATCATCTGTGTTTAAATCCTGGCTCTTTTCATGAAAGTTTTTCCCTTTTCCCACTAGTCTCTTATAACTGTCTAGTTAACTGTAATCAATCAACAAACATTTATTAAGCTCTTTCTTTGTGCCAAGAGCTGAAGAAAAAAAGTAAAAAGCTTGTTGTCTTTCCAATTAGATTGTAAGTTCTTTGAGAGGGCAGGGGATGATCTTTTACCTTTTGTTGTAGCCTCAGAGCTTAGCACACTGTCTGGTACCAAAGGAACTTAATGAATACTATATATTGTTTGAAAAATAGTTCCTGCCTTCAATGAGCTTATATTTTAATAGATGAGGCAGAATGTAAGCAAGTACATAAAGCTATACACAGATTAAACAAAAGATAATCAGAAAAAGCTGTTGGGAGAGGCAAGAGTATCAGATAAATGGGTCCAGACTTAGAGAGACGGATTTGGATTCAGAAGCCATGGATAGTCTTTTATGAAGCATACTGATGGAATTAGGACAAAAATTCATGAGAATCAGATTAACAAAAGAATGGGAAACTTTACAATGAATACATTATGAACAGAAAGAAGAACAGTGGACAGATGTAGATGAAGCTATAGGTCTGGGACAACAGAAAGCTGTCTTGAAGGATGACTCAGAAATTGTGTTAGAAAAAGAGAGAGCCAAGTAGATAAGACAGAAATAGGCAAAATAGAGGAAGAACAAGGTTCAGGGTAGGCAGGGTATCAGTAGTCAGGTGGATAAACAGAAGGTAATGGGATAACACACACTGGAGGACAGAGCAGGTCAAAATGTTCAATATCCAGTAAAGCAGAGAGGGACTGGGAAGTCCAATGTTGTGGGCAAAGGGAAAAGTCAAAGCAAGTAAAGGAATAGGTGAGAGGAACTGACAAGAAAGGACAGTGACCTCAGGATGGGTTCTGTTAATTAATTATTCACTGCCTTCATTCATTCCATAAATATTTATCAAGCTCCTGTTTATGCAAGATATTGTGCTAGGTGCTCTCAGGGATACAAAAGATGAATAAGAAACATCTGCTTTAAAAGAGATTACTGACTAACTGGGAAGAAATTAGATAAATACTCAAAACTTACAGTGGAAGATAGATATTTCCAGGATCTGGAAGTTCTCTTCTAAGGAGCCTGTTTATATTTACCTATGGTAGTCCTTAGATTATTGATATATAGAGAAAGAAGAGGGAATCTTTTTATGTCACTTAAAGGTTTGCAAAGTGCTTAACACACAAACTTCTGAGGTTGTTGCTTTTGTGATCCCCATTTTGGAGATAAGAAAAATGAGACAATAAATAAGTGACTTGTTCAGGGTCACGTATCTTAAATAGAGGTTCCCAAACTATCTCCATTTACAGTGCCCTTAATGTCTCACTAATTTTTTTTCATTTCACCCCTAGGCCAAAAGAAATACCTAAAAGTTCCATTTAATTAGATTCCAACAATTCAATAAGCATTTATGTTTTAACAACTTAGTGGCCATTTGGAAAAAAAAATGTCAGTTAAAAGAAAAAAATATTTTTATGTCTTATTAAATAACCATAAATACTAATGAGATGCATTCACTGGGGATGCTGCATATCATCTCAGACCTTGGAATCATATTGGACCCCATCACCCTTATTTCTTGTTCTAAACTGATTTTTACATGGTTCTTTATTTTTATTTCAGCAACTTCCTCCAACTTTGCAATAATATTACATCATAATTGAGATAGTTCAATGTAATCAAAGAACAAATAAAGAAAAAAAAACCCTCAAAAATCCAGAGACATCACATCATATGTTTAAGAGGATGAGAATTTGGATTTTCCTAACTTTAATTCTAGGATTCTACTATTTAACTAGTTGTTTTTCTGTGTGATATAGCTATAGAAAGATTATCTCTATCTCTAGGTTATCTTTATATCTATATCTATGTTTATATCTATTTGTACATATAGATGTTAAATAAATGTTCAACAAATGTTCATATCCAAACGATTATGTCATATATAGAGATATCTCTATGTACCTTTCTATCTTTCTATTTAACAAATCCCCCACTTGACACACAGCCTTTTGAACTTAGTGGGTTTATCACAGCATATGTTGTCCTAACATAATCTCCAAGAACCTAGGATCATCTCTATGACTTGATGATGCAACAGAGTAGGATTTTAGTAGTATAGATGAAGCATAAAAATAATATGGAAGCAGCAGAGATCACTTCTAGTTGAGGGAATTTTTTAAATTGTGTTGTTTTTTCACTTCTTTTGTTTGTATCCATATGCTTAGCACAGTATCAGGCATAAAGTAAGTAAAATGCTTAAGCTCAATAAATACTTGTTAATTGATTAACTGATTGATTGATTGATTGATTAAGGAGAAAATCAGTCCTCAATAAGGCTATTTGAAGCCCGTCAGGGAGAAGTGGAAGAATCTTGTTGGGTGAATATTAGGGAAATAAAGAAAAGAATAGTAGATTCATTAATGAGTGTTAATATTAAAAAAGGTCTTAGAAGAAAGTATGTTAGAACCAAAAGGAACTTGAAACTTAGAAAATTAGAATACAAAATGTTAGAATAGAAGATTCTAGGGTTTGATGGAGTCTTGCAATAAAGAAAGGTAGAACACAGAACATGGAATTTTAAAGGGAAAAGAATTTCATCTAGTTCAATTCCTTCATTTTTCAAAGAAAATGAAGGGTTTGGATTAGATAATCTACACATTTCTTCCAGTTTTAACAAGTGGTGATTTAAATTTAACATTTGCATTGCTAATAGCTCACTTTCAAAGTGCACTTCAGTTGGGGTTTGAACAGTCTTTTAACAGTTTTTCACATTTGAGTAGATAGGTATGCTTTTTTGCAAACTTGGCTGGTTTCCACATGAACCACTGAACATATGCAGATAATAGAATATTGAGCAATAAATACACATCTTCATCTCTCCAGCCCCTTCTCTCACTAGAGGGTTAGCTCTGCAACTTTTGAGTCTATGCACATGATGTACGTTGATATACTGCTTAACTGAAAGGGATTATCTATCACTAGATCATAGAACCATAGCAAGTTGGAGAAAATTTTAAAGATCAAGAAGTCCAATTTATCATCATTCTGACTTGAATATTTGAAGTACTTATGCTTTCATTGTTTTAGGCACTCTCCCACTAGTGCAAAATGCAATCCCTCTTTGCAGAAGAATACAGTCTGTGTATAAATAGATATATGTATCTTTGTCTTTACATATGTATATGAGTTACTGAGACTGAAATAATGGATTATACTACGGGGCCAGTCTTCTAGTGATACGTCTCCACTTTTAAGATGGTCTTCTACTAAGACACCCCCAATTCTTTGCTGGATTCTAGTCAAAGTTTTGGAGCAGCTACATGGTACAGTAGATAGAGTGAGAGCCCTGGAGTCAATCTTTGAGTTCAGATCTAGCACAGAGAATTAAAAGCTCTGTAACTCCAGGCAATTCACTTTTAGTTTCTTCATCTACAAAATGAACTGGTGAAGGAAATGGCAAACCATTTCACTATCTTTGCCAAAAACAAAACAAAACAAAACAAAAAGGAATCACAAAGAGATGGACATGACTGAAAATAACTAAACAACAACAACAAAAAAATCAGTCTTTCCACCTAGTTAGAACCTGTCAGGACTCCTGCTCTGTGGTTATATCTTTTAAGATCCAGAGCCTGTTACATAGAAAGTTCTTAATAAATGCAAAATTTTTGCTGACTGACTGACCTCAGGGATGCTTCTGTGCCACAATGAAATTTTGATGTAGAACTTTCCTGAAGCTTTATAGATAAAAAGTGTTTGGGGGGGGGGTGAAAATTTCATTCTTAAGAAGGAGAACAGGGTTGTTGTTAAGTTATTTATAGCTGAAGTTATCGAGTTTCAGATTCATATAGCAGGATTTTGAAGAAAAAATAATAGAGCAGTTTTTCCCTAAAGGTTGAAAGTGCAATAATAGATAAAGCAATTTATATTTGCTAAAATGAAACATGGCTAGTTCAGATTCACACAAATACTGGTGAAAAAAAAGTCCCTCTCTTCACACAAATATATTGGATGCATGTCAGAAATTGAATGCTGATCCTGAAAAATCAGAAGATTTTTTCCTAGTGAGAATGGGAATAAGTTAGGTGTTTAATAATTTGCTGAAGGCAGAGCCAAGATGGTGCAGGAACTCATCCAACCTTTTCCCCAAACTGCTTCAATTCCTTTAAATAATGATTCTAAACAAATTTTAGAGCATCATAACACCTAAAAGACAGGGTAGAATATTTTCCAATCAAAGACAACTTAGAAACTCAGGAAAATAGGTCTGTGAGACCAGGGTGGGACTCCAGCATGCAGTCCAAGGGCAGGGTGTAGCCCTGGACCCAGCCTCAGAACTGCTCTGGACCTGACCTCTGAATCAGAGCCAGTCCTGGTGGCTTCCAGATCTCTCAGTTCAGAGGCAGCAAACAAGAGCTTGAAGGTCTGTGGGACCAGGATGGCAGCCCAGCACGCAATCCCAGCTCCAGCCCAAGCCCCAGCATCACTGAGGTAGGACCTCTGATCTGCAGCAGTGCTGGAGGCTTCTGGACCTATCAGCCCAGGGACACCAGGGAGGACTCAGCAGGTCAGTGGAGAGAGTCTGTGACAATGAGGTGGGAGTCTGTGTGCAGTCCCAGACAGCCCCAGTCAGTGGAGCCTCAGCCCTGGCCAGCACATGAGATCTCACAGTCATAGTGGTGCAGGGACCCTCCTCACGGCTCCAGGGCAGAACAGAGAGTTTGTGATCAGGTTCCCAGAGGGATCTCTGAAAGCAGCTGCACCAAACTCTGAAGCTGGAAACAGGGACCTACTTTATTATTTTTATTTTATTTTATTTTTACATGACCAAACCGTTATTTTGCTGTACAAAAAGAATCGGACTTTGAAATATTGTACAATTAGCTTGTGAAGGAAATAAAAAATGAAGGTGGGCAAAAATATAGGGATTGGGAATTCAATGTAATGGTTTTTAGTCATCTCCCAGAGTTCTTTCACTGGGCATAGCTGGTTCAGTTCATTACTGCTCCATTGGAAATGATTTGATTGATCTCATTGCTGAGGATGGCCAGGTCCATCAGAATTGGTCATCATATAGTATTGTTCTTGAAGTATATAATGATCTCCTGGCCCTGCTCGTTTCACTCAGCATCAGTTCGTGTAAGTCTCTCCAGGCCTTTCTGAAATCATCCTGTTGGTCATTTCTTACAGAGTAATAATATTCCATAATATTCATATACCACAATTTATTCAACCATTCTCCAGCTGATGGGAATCCACTCAGTTTCTAGTTTCTGGCCACTACAAAGAGGGCTGCCACAAACATTCGTGCACATACAGGTCCCTTCCCCTTCTTTAGTATCTCCTTGGGATATAAGCCCAGTAGTAGCAATGCTGGATCAAAGGATATGCACAGTTTGATAACTTTTTGAGCATAGTTCCAAATTGCTCTCCAGAATGGTTGGATGTATTCACAGTTCCACCAACAATGTATTAGTGTCCCTGTTTCAGGGACCTACTTTAACAAAGAGTTAAAAGCCAAGTAGTAGGCTAGGAAAATGAGACAACAGAAGAAGTTTCTGACCACTTAAAGTTCTTATGGTGACAAGGAAGATCAAAACACTCTCAGAACATGATAACAAAGTCAAAGCTCCCACATTCAAAGCCTCCATGACAAATAAAAATTGGGATCAGGTCATGGAAGAGCTCAAAAGGAACTTTGAAAATTAAGTAAGAGAGATAGAGGAAAATTTAGGAAAAGAATTGAGAAAGGTGCAAAAGGAAATGCAAAAATCTAATGAGGAGAAGAATGCCTTAAAAAGCAAAATTGGTCAGTTGGGAAAGGAGTTATAAAAGTTCACTCAGGAAAATAATGCCTTAAAAATAGAATTGAGCAAATGGAAGCTTGAGAAATCAAGATACAATGAAGCAAAAACTAAAAAAAATGAAAAAATAGGAAATATCTAATTGGGAAAAAAAAACAACTAACTGGAAAATAGATCCAGCAGAGATAATTTAAAAATTATTGGGGCAGCTAGGTGGCACAGTGGATAAAGCACCAACCATGGAGACAGGAGGACCTGAGTTTAAATCTGGCCTCAGACACTTAACACTTCCTAGCTGTGTGAACCTTGGCAAGTCATTTAATCCCAAATGCCTAAGCAAAAACAAAACAAAACAAAAATTATTGCTCTACCTAAAAGTCAAGATCAAAAAAAGAGCCTAAATAAAGAAATTATCAAGGAAATCTGTCCTGATATTCTAGAACCAGAGGGTAAAATAGAACTTGAAAGAATGCATCAGTTACCTCCTGAAAGAGATCCCAAAAGGAAAACCCCATGAATGTTATAGCTAAATTCTGGAACTCCTAGGACAAAGAGAAAATATTGCAAGCATCAAGAAAGAAACAATTCAAGTTTTGTGGCGCCACATTCATGGTAATACAAGATTTAGTAGCTTCTGCATTTTTTTTTATTATAGCTTTTTTATTTACAAGACATATGTATGGGTAAGTTTTCAGCATTGACAATTGCAAAACATTTTGTTACAATTTTTCCCCTTCTTCCCCCCCCATACTCTCCCCCAGATTTTGAGAATAATGAATAAAGAATCAGATTTTGAAATAATGTACACTTAACCTGTGAAGAAAATCAAAAATGCAGGTGGACAAAAATAGAGGGATTGGGAATGCTATGTAGTGGTTAAACTCATTAGTAGCTTCTACATTAAAGGACTGGAGGGCATGGAATATGATATTCTAGAGAGAGGGTTCTTATTTTCATGGAAGTAGGAGATCCATGTTTTCTTTCACAACTTGACTTTTATGGAAATGTTTTGCATAATTTCACATGTGGTTTCTTAATTGTAGGTAGGGATAAGGGAGAGAACCTAGAACTCAAAAATCTTAAATGTAAAAAAAAATTGTTTTGAATGTAAATAGGGGAAAGTATGAAATAAATTTTAAAAAATTATTTGCCAAAAGTTTCATTCTACCAATTGACTTTATACTGAAAAGGGAGGCTCTTCCTTCTCCCTATCCAGCTACCCTTTCTATTATCCTCATTCCACTCCCTAATCAGCCCATTAGAGGTTATAGAACAGCAGCAGCCAATCACTAAATTTGGAAACTTCTTTTTCTTTCCCTTCACCTTAGAATTTATCTGTTTATGGAGAATCTGTAAGAGCAAGTACCACATGGGGTAGCCCCCTCCAAACTATTCTGCCCCATTCCCTTTTTTCCTTCCTTGTCAGAAATGTACTATTCTACCCTTATCCCACATCTATTAGATAGCCCTGAGGATCCTCATTCCTTTATTTTCTCCCCTTCCCAATGACCTTAACAAGGGCTCCATCATGACCCCAGAAATTTAGAAGGAACATCATTTATCACACCATGGCTCTCTGTTGTCATTTTAATCAAATAATAACTTATTACTCATGATTTACTTTAATTGCTTTGCATGAATAAGAAGTCACCAAATACAGTTCTTCTAATAAGGTGGAAGATCTATTTTACCATTTACCCTGTTTTGCTGATGTACTTGTCTACATACTGATTAAGTGTCAGGATTTCTGCTTTTTCCATTTACTTTGTAGCAGATCACACAAACACACATGCATGAATGAATGAATGAAAAGGATTACATGAGTTGTGTTTGGCACTCCGGCACTAATTTAGGCTGCCACAAAACAAGTCTCTAAGACTATAAGAGGAAAATTGGATGCTGCTCTGCATGGGTAGAACAGCACTTCACATCCCTATACCAATAGAATTACAGTTTCAGGCAAAAACAATACATATGTTTGTATATCCTTAGACATGTACCTTCTGTTCCTCCCAATAGGATGAAAGCTCTTTAAGAACAGGAAATGTTTTATTTTTGTCTTTGTATCCCCAGTACACAGAACACAGTCGGGTGGCACATATAAAACGTTTAGTAATGCTTACTGATTTATACAAAAGTGCAAAAGACTAATAGAAAATATAATCTTGTGAGTGAGTTTTGAATAAAGGAAGGAGACAAAGTGGAAGACAGGTGGTAGTGGTGGTGAACACATCAGAAACAAGACAGAAGATACAGAAATGAGAAAAGGTAGTGAAAAAATGTAATTCTTTCTTGAAACTCTATGGTTGATCCTTCTCTTTAATGTTGCTTATGTTGTGATCAAAATGTGGAAATTTACCCACATAATGTCAGATTATTGAATGACAAAGGAATACCCACATAAAAACTACTTTTCTCTAGGACTGCTCAGAACAGTTGGTTTTATAGATCTCTGAAACACATGTGTAATATTGTATATTTTGTTATTTATTTTATTGACTTTTACCTATTCAATTGAATTTTGATTCACTTGAAAACATGGATTTTGTTTCCCCCCAATGAAAAGTTCAGTGCTTTGAACATAGTAAGTGATTAATAAAATTTTCATTTTTGTTCTATATACTTGAACATATCTGCGTTAGTATAACCTAGCTACTGATGTTGACATTTGACTGGTCTTGTTTTTCATTGTCCTTTAAAATCATCACAACAAAATTTTTAGAGATTGTGTAGCTGAAAAGCACTTTCTTGAATGGATTCATTTGTTTTGTCCTCCATGGTTCAAATCAGAAATAGTTTCATATTTGTTTTAATATCATCTGTCCTTCAAGGTCCTCCGATCATAGTTGATTTTGAATGGTTTTAATTAGTCCTCTGAACTTGTGGATTGTTCTTTTGGCAACAAGCAGGTTATTGTATTAATCCTCAAATGCACATGTTTCTGCAAGAGAAAGCTCAAATTATTCAAGGTGACCAAGTGATTATATAACAACTGGTTAGACTACCCATGTAGCCATCCTGATTGATCTTAAAATAGATTCCACCTTAAAAAAGGAAAATAGAAACAAAACTTCAGTTTCATTTAATTTGGATATAATTTGGTCTTTTTTGTCCTATGAACTGGAAAAGATATATTATCACCAAATACACTATATTCACTGATTAAGTAAAAAGTCAGTATGTGGAAAACTAGTCATATTCTTACTCATAAGAACAATTTTTCTTGTTAAGATTTGAAGTAAATAATTGGATAAACCTGTATATTTGCATATTATTTTTACTTTTAAACTGGAAGCATTCATAGTGGATCAAAATATCTATTACTGAAGACTGGCTTATGGAGAACAAAGCTTTCAAAATCTAGAATTCCTGATATAGTGAACACCCTAAATTTTAAAAGTCAGAAGAATTCTCAGAGAGCACATAACATAATCTATCCTTGAAAAAAAAACATATCCTTCTACAACTTATCCAAGAAGTGGTCCCACAGGTTCTGTTCAAAGGCCTCCAACCAAAACCTTTTGAAACAACTCTTTCCACTAAAGAAGACTTTCTTGACTTTTTTATGTTATATTATGACTTTGGCAATATGAACAAATCTTTTCTCAGAATAATTTTTTGAAATATTTAAAACAAAATACAGAAGATTGTGAGGGAAACCAGTTGTGTTAACATATATTTATCAACATCCATTTTAAATGTTCACTAGCCCTCTAAACTCTAAGGGTTAATTTGTGAGAGTTAGTTTAGCAAATGGATTTCATATAAAGAAGATCTGTTTTGAAGACTTTCCTCAGAAATTTCCCAGGTAAAGGATGCATCATAAGTTACTTACCATTCCTGATCTTCAGTTTCCACATCTACAAAATGACATACATAGATGATATGACTTCCTAGGTCCCTCCTAGTTTCAGATATGTGATCCTAGTGATGGGGCCAGGAGAGATTTGAGATAAACACATGACAAATTCACAATGGCCATTTTGTTTGCCAAAAGGTAGGTTTATTTAAGGAAAAGTTTATAGAAAAAATCAGAGGTAAAATAGATACTGGGAATGGCAAATGTGAAATAAAATTAGGAGAACAATAGGGTTGTGGTTATCAAGGAAAGGAGTTTGGAAGAATCCATTAAAGGAATATACCATGAGGTATGGGTATGCCATTGACTAGCAGGTTAAATCCAAAGAGGATTCCCATTAAAGGGAAGGCACTATGAAGAAGGGAGGGAGGAAGGCAGAGAGAGACAGAGACAGAGACAGAGAGAGACAGAGAAGAGAGAGAAGGATAGAGAAGAGAGAAGGAGAAAGAGAAGAGAAATAGGGAGAGAGAAAGAAGGAGAAAGAGAGGAGAGAGACAGAGAGAGACAGAGACAGAGAGAAAAGAGAAAAGAAGAGAAGAGAAGAGAAAAGAAGAGAAGAGAAGAGAAGAGAAGAGAAGAGAAGAGAAGAGAAGAGAAGAGAGAGCAAAAGTACAAGACAGAAAAAGAGCTCACCTCATAGTGGGCTTAGTCCTGAAAAGAACTTGGTAAAGATCTTCATCAGAGCAGATGTTTTAGAGAGTTCTCATTTGTGGAAAGTTCTACTTGTTAGGTTTTTTCCTTATACCAAGACTCAGTTTGCCTTTTTGTGAATTCCACTCATTTGTCCTCATGCCATCAATCATAGCAACTAATCCACCCTTCAAATACTTGATGACATTTATGTTATCTCTGCTTTGTCTTCTTTTTCACAGACCTATTTGTGTCCCCAAACCAGCAGTTAGAACAATGGGGTTCTTAAGAAACAGTATTGCATAGTGGAAAGAGCACAGGAGTTGGAGCTATATTCTGGCTTGGTATCCTGAACTCTGATATTATTCAGAGAAGGTTTACTTTTGAGAATAGCTTTCCAAATCACTCCCTGGTTTATCTTGCAACAGGGTCTACCTCAAGGCTGGAACTCTTTGGTCTTTTTTTTCTTTCATTAGAAGTCTGGGTTCCTGAACTCTCCAGGGACTCCACATTATTCAGAGAATCTCTCTTGGTACCAGAAACTCACTGTCTGGGAAACTTTTATTAGCCCAGGAATAAGGGACAGCACCCACTGCTGCAGTGTTTTTCTGCTCCAAACAGCTATTGTATTAGTGGCTTCCAAGAGAAGGCAGGATGCATAATATGAATTGTTATCTTTGTTAGAGCACTTTCCTCCAAGAAAGGAAATCTGCAGGGCATGTCCAATCTATATTCCCTGGGTAAGTCTCCATGGTAGCCACATTGGAGGACTACGGTCTGGGAGGAAAAAAAGTCTGAAGACAATGTTTTAATATTTTTTAAACGTAATCTGGGGCACACAGTCAATCTATCTGGCTCTCAGCTTCCTCATCCATGCAAGCTTCTTATAAAATGCTATAGAAATATCAAAGATGGTGATTGATTCTGATTCTACTACTGATATACTGTATGAATTTGAGATAGTCTTTTTGGACTTCAGTTTCTAAATGGAGTTAAGAAATGTTAACCTCTCTAGAAAGATGGGAATTACTGTGAAGACTGGACAGACATGGAAGTGCTTTTCTGTACTAAAAAAAAATTCCACAAGTTAAGGACATATTCTCTGTTCAGAGACCACATTGCAGAGGGGATAGAGAACTCACCTTTAACTGATTTCAAGTCTCAGTAAGCATACATACTGGCTGAAAGGCCCTGATCAATCTTTCTTTCTCTATATATTCCGATTTCTGTCTCTATCTCTGCTCCTATCTCTGTTTCAATCTCTGTCTCTATTTCTTTCTCTAACTCTATTCCTATCTCTGTCTCTCTATGTCTTCTCTTTCCCAGGGCCTTACCACCGTGAGGCCATTGGCTATCTAAATAATCTTGGCCAGGTTACTTTGCCTTTCAGAGTCTTACTTTCCTTCTTTGAAAAGTGAAGGACTTGGACACAATGGTTTTTGAGGTCTCATCTGCTTCTGACATTCTATTATGTTGCTTCTCTGCCATTTTCACTTTTATAAAATAGATATTACAGCCACAACTCAAATAGGTTGTTATGGAGCTCAAAAAATTTAAAATATTCTGAAAAATGAAAAGTTTTGTAAAGGACCATTGTATGCACAGACCTGATTACTATACCCTTGGATGGCTGGATGTTCTGTTGCTGGGGCCTTGGAGGGCATAAAATGGCTTTCCAGCCCTCTTGTAGCTGGAAACCTTAGTGCTTTCTTATAAGAAAGCTTAGAATTTCCTATAAGCTGGGGAAATATAAACTCATACAGCGAGAACATGTCTTCGTACTCTTTGGAAGACCTGATCTCTGATATTACCGTGCTGGAAGGGAAAAAGAGTGATCTGAGAAGATATGAGAGAAGCAGTTTTCAAACATAGTTTGAACCTCCAGGCTGCTTAAACAATGTGGAAACCATGGAGACTTACCCAGGCAATATAGATTGGACATGCCCTGCGGATTTCCCTTCTTGGAGGAAAGTGCTCTAACAAAGCATAACAATTCATATGCATGGATAAATATGCCTGGGGAGTTGAACAAGCACAAGAATATTGTTTTTTATTTTTAATTAAAGCTTTTTATTTACAAAATATATACATGGATAATTTTTAACATTCACTCTTACAAAATCCTATGTTCTATTTTTTCCTTCCCTTCCCCCTCTCCCCTCCTCTAGATGGCAAGTAATCCAATATATGTTAAAACATATGCAATTATTCTATACATATTTCCACAAATGTTTCATGCTATACAAGAGAAATCAGATCAAAAAGGAAAAATATGAGAAAGAAAACAAAATGCAAGCAAACAACAACAAAAAGAATGAAAATGCTATGTTGTGATCCATGGTTCTCTCTTTGGGTGCATATACTCTTGCCAACACAAGTCTTATTGGAACTGGTCTAAATCATCGTTGTTGAAGAGAGCCACGTCCATCAGAACTGATCATTGTATAGTCTTGTTGTTGGGCTAGATCTCTAGGTAAGGAAAAGATTTGGAGTACATAATACTGTCTTTGAAAGACAAGCTTGTTGAAGAATTAGATTTTTCTGCTTGGTTTTAAAGACTGGGATTAGATACTACACAGATTGGTAGAAACGCCAAAGAATTTGGACTTGGGGATCAGGAAAAAAACTTAGAGATATCCAAATGGAAGAATGGGCTATTTTGGAGGTCAGCGAATTTGCCTTAGTAAAGGTAGTCATCAAGCAAAAACTGAATAACTACTCACTTTTGGTTAGTCTAGATATCTCTAAGTTCCCCAGCACTTGTGAGGTTCTGTATTTCTTTGAAACAATCTGCCTCTGCAGAGACTTACAAGAACTGATGCTAAGTGAAATGAGCAGAACCAAGAGATCATTGCACACGGCAACAGCAAGACTATTTTCTTGTGAAAAGCATTCTCTTTGAAGACCTTTCTTTCTATCTTGTGTATAATAGAAGGGCACTGCCTAATGGCAGATCTGAGTTCAAACTCTAGCTCAAATGTTTAGTACATGTGACCCTATTCAAATTATGTCACTTCTCTGTGCCACCATTCCGTCATTTATAAAATGAAGCATTTGAATTTGTCAAAAACTTTTAAATCCACCCATTTCTACTCACTAGTATGAATAACCCTGTATCCACATGATTTTTCAGGGAGCTAGGAGTATTTGTCTCAATGTACAAAGCATTCTCTTTGAAGACAAAATGTGTGTTCTTTTCTATCTGGATGTAGGTAGAATCTTTACAAATAAAATCACATATTTAATGTATTAGTCCAGTAGTTCCCATCATTTTCCAGTAGTTTTTAACTCAGAATAAATCCCAAGCAATAGGAGTTATCATCAATAGTGACCATCAAGTCAGAAAATATAGAATGATCAAAAGATACTACGAATTCAATAAGGAGTTTAAATGAATTTGCATTTTACTATCCTGAATATCTCTCTATATAAAGAAAATAATAACTCAGTATGATATAATATTTATAAATTTATTTTTCTGTCAGATTTATAATACTGACTCATAATAAATATTTTTCTGGAACTAAGTCAAGATCAAAATGATCCATTTGGACTTTGATTTGTGGACTCTTTGGAATAAGTCTGTATCCCTACTAAGAGTCCATGATCCAAGTTGGAAAATATTGAACTAATAGGATTTCAGAGTAGAAAAAAGTCATACAGGTCACAGTGTCATTTTCTTATTGACTGCTAAAAGGAATTATGCATTATTTCTTTTTCTGAAAAAAGAATTATCTTTTAGAAAAACAAATTTGCTTATGAATTTTATAGGGGGACTGTGAAGTCTTAGGTGGACCAGATTCCAGTAAAAATCAAAGACTTTGGGACTTTCTTATAATGACAGTAAAGGCAGCAATATGGACAGGAGGTTTCTCTGCTTAGCTTCATTCTTGTTTACCTTCATTTGTATGGTGCTGGGGCATGTCTTGTCATCAAAATGCGTTTTTTCGCCCCAGTTTTCACTTACCACCTATGGATCTTTTATTTTTTTTGGGGGGGGAATGGTATTAAGTTTGGGGATTAGGAATAAAGAATCCACATAAGAAAGTTACAAAACTAAGAGCTTTGAATTATTACCATATATAGTCAACAAAATGAATTTAATCTTAACCAAAAAAAAAAACAACTCTAGTATTTTTATAGATTTCCTTTAGCTAGGTAAGGTAGATTGTTGATTTAGATGACAGAAAGCTGCTAGATGATTCTTGCTTGCGAGAAGATTCTTAGAAAGTGCACCTTAGCAACCAAAAGCCTTGCCAAAGACTTTAATAGGTCCTGAAACATAGATGATGATAGCATAAAGAAGCTTGGAAAATACGAAATCAGCAGAGAGAGGGTTTCATACACACTTAGCAGAGATGAGAGATGTGATGTTCAGCAGCTCTCACACAACAGAAAACTGTGGATGATATCATCAGACAATACCAGTAGCCAGGTAGCATCAGCAGTAGAAGCTATTCTAGTCATATATATATGTGTATATATATATATATATATACATATATATATATATATATATATATATATATATATGATTAGGGGATCCTGATGTGTGCCTCTTAATGCTCCCTGGCCACACATATGCTCCCTTCTATGTCCCTCCATGCATGTTTTCTAGTCATGTTTATTTTCTACATGTCTCTTCCTCCATTGGTGGTATGATGACATGTGATAGAAAGTAATTCTGCAATTATAAAAGGAACTTTAAAGTTTCTTTCTAAAATTTAATGTACTGATTGAATAAATGTCTCTAAAAAAACTAATATGTTTTTGACCAGTTGATAAAATTAAAGGCATCAGTGAGTGCTTATGAAGCTATAGTTTTGAGTAGGTTCATCAAATCTGGGGAAGATTTTCTAGGAGTCTTGAGGAGTGTCCCAGGTACTACATGTAAATGCAAATTTTTATAAATCAGTTTGTTTACATTAAAGTAGGTCACAACTTAGGCTTGTGCTGATATAGGACCAGTTTCAGTATGCTGCTAAATTTTAACAACCATCTCTCACATAAAAGTATATGAAAGAGATACTTTTAAATTGAATTTATATTATTCATATTTTCTCCATCACTATCTCAAGTCTAGACGATCAGCAAAGCAATAAATCAAGCTCTGATATTTGCCTATTTCGAAGGTGAAAATTCTCTCACTGAAAATTTAACATTTTTTTTTTGGGGGGGGGAGACAGTAAGAGCTGGCTGCAGCAAACACTTGGATCAGAATTTCCCTAAGTTTTGTATCAGTGTTTTTTTCAGGAGAACCATTTTTAACTATACTTTTTCATGAAAATAATCCTGTGTGTTCATATATTTCAGAGTAGTCAGATTAATGAGAAGTCTCATTTTTGTGGCTTTCTGTTTGGATTTCTGCTGGTCTCCCTCTCACTTTAAGATGGCTACACATGAACTCAAGACAGAGTCACTTGGAATTGGTCTTTAGAGCCAAGAAGAGTTGTGGCCAGACCATACTGTATCATTCGAAGGAATTACATCTTATCTAAATTCTGTATTTTTTCTATCTTAGAACAATGTTCTGCACCTAGTGGATGCTTTAATAAATATTTGTACAACTGAATTATATTTCATGCCTGAATGGCCAGACTGGGTCAATTTCCCTGGAGAGGGCAGAAATAGCTACAATAATTCATAGATATGTATGAATCCTATCCCTCCCTGTTTGACCATAAAGGAGCTTCACTATTTTACCAACCTTCATTTTCTTTCTCATCTATTAGTGTAATCGAAAAGGTATCAGGAGATTCTCTGCATAAGAGAAAAAGGTTCCACTTTCATTTCCCCTCTTGAGCATAAAATAATACTATATCTAACAATTGATAATAACTTTTGGGCCTACTGTGTCATTTTTTGTTAGGGATAGGATTTATTTGATCTATTATGAAGCTTTGGAGAACAGAATGCACATTTAAGAAATTAGTTGGTTAGCATGGCTAATTGGAACATACATTTTTGTATGTTTTATACATGTAACAATGACTATTACCAATAAATTCTGCAAAGTCATATTTAAGTATGGAAGCATACTTTTTGTTCAGTTCATATAGCTTTTTTTGTAGTTGTACTTTTGAGCTGATTCTTTGAGATCTAACACTGAGTTAATGTATTGTACTGCATTGCATTGTATTGTATTATAACTCTCCTTTCTTCCCTCAAAAGATAAAAATAAAAAAGAAATTTTCTCCCTATCTACCATAAACTAGAGTTTCTGCTATTAGATTCTTCCTTGGGTTAATATATGCTATTTTCAGAAATTCCTTTTATTAAAAAATTGATTTAGAAGAAAATGCAAACTCTGAGATGATTATATTTTCAGATGATTTGAAGTTTTGAAAAATAATTAGTCCTCAAGAAGTTAGAACAACAAGAAAAAATGAAAGTGTTTGGAAGTTAGTGATTTAATATAGATTAATGTAAGACAATCTACCTGGGGAGAAATCATAATCAGCATAAATATAAAATGGAAGCCAAGGTCTAGGAAAACAATAATGCAAAAAAAGACCTGGGGATAATAATGGAAAAGAAGAGATAAGTATGGAAGGCATTGCTTACTTAAAGATTAAAAAATGGCCTTGAAATATTTAAATAAAGAGATATTGATTAGATATAACAATATATAGCCAGATTCAGAAACATAGAGTCTGAGAGTCTTGGAGCTAAAAGGTTTCTGAGATCTTTTACTTCAGTAACCTTACTCAGTGTGGTGATGAATATCTTTAACAATGTCCTTGATAGATAATATCAGTGTATTCTGTGGCCCAGGCGTCCCTTGTCTTTGGGCTCATGTGGTCCCAGATTTCTTGGAGTCATAGAAGAGCTGACTTTGGAGGAGCTCAAAATGCATTAGACCCTCTGTCACTAACTCTAACACTAACTAGTTTGATTCAAGACATCAAACTAGAATAAAATATTGGGGAAAATTGATGTTGTTGTAGTAAGTTAGAGCTTCCTCACTCTGGCTCTAGCATCTTATCCATGGATCCATCTAGCTGCCTCTAAAAACAGCTCTTTACTATATCTAACATCTAATTCTCCCCACCCCCCAATCTGAATAACAAACTTCTTTCTAGAAAAGGTATTCAATATACAATGTGGGTGTCAGCCATTGAACAATTGCTTTTTTCCTCCACCACAGAAAATGCATAAGGCATAAAAGACTCATAGGTACACACACAAAGAAATATGGAAAGCATAAAACAGCTTAAAAGCACATTATACTCATTATACTCCCTTTGGAAAGTAAAGACAATTTTGTGGGATTGCCAACCCAATATTTCACATATATTTCAGACTTACACTGCATGAGTAAGTCCCAAGGTGCAGAGCTTCTTGTCACTTAGGACATGACTTTCTTTTGTCCTTCAGCTACTGGATGATCTGACCATGGTTATCTCCTCTGAAAGTGCTGTTCTGTGAAGAAAATCAGATAATACCTGACTTTGGAACTCTTGAGGTAGCCACTGAGACTAGAAATGTCCATTTGTCAGGATCACTAGTCACTGTGTTCAGGGGAGGAAAACGGAAGAAGAAGGAAGCCAGACATTCATTTTCTCTTAGACAAGTGTGCTCTTGCCAAAAAATATTTTTAGAGCTCTAATGGCTGCCACAGTTCCTTCCCCTGATCCCTTCCCTATACCCTAAGACACACATATGTATATACTTTGTTGAAAGTCAGAGGGAGAGAAAGAAGTGGTACAGAATAATTATTTTATTTTTTGCTAAGGCAATTGGGGTTAAGTGACTTGCCCAGGGTTGTAAGCTAGGAAGCGTTAAGTATCTGAGACCAGATTTGAACTCAGGTCCTCCTGACTTTAGGGCTGGTGCTCTATCCACTGCACCACCTAGCTGCCTTCAGAATAATTATTTTAAAAAGAAAGATCACTAAAAAAATTTTCCATGGATTACCAAAACCTAGCCAGCCTTCCTCAGACTTTCTTCTGCACACTGATACAATCTCAAATAATCAGGGACAAATCAATAGTAAATGTTAGCTCAGTATTTCACCTCTATAGACTTCAATTTTTATGACTGCACAATGAAGTAGGATGGGGAGGAAGTTTAGATTCAATAAATTTTAAGGGTCTTTCCAGTTTTAAATTTATGATCTTATGCCATTCAGCAAATCAATAAATCAATCAAAAAGTATTTATTAAACACCTGTTATGTGCAAAGCCACTATGCTAAGAGTATTTATGCAAAAAAGATTTGAAACTTCTGTCCCATTCCACGTCAAGTAATCTAGTCAAGATCAGGGATGTTCTTGATTTCATTACTTTCCACAGGTATTGATGAGCTTACCTGAAGTCAGGAATTCAAGGAGTTCAAATCTGTCCTTAGATACTTGCTAGCTGTATGACCTTAAACAAATTAATTAATTTCTGTTTGCCTTAGTTTCCTTATTTGAAAAATGGGGATAATAACAGTAGCATTGTTGTGAAGATAAAATGTGATCATATTTGTAAAGTAGTTAGCTCACTATCTGGAATATAGTAAGCACCTAATAAATGCTTGTTCCCTTCCATGGCAAGTATACATGGGAATGTGTAGGCTTTTTCTCAGTTATTATTTTTTGCTTTCCCTCTGTGACTGGCTTATCTTCTGCTATAATCATGCATTTTTTGATGACATCTTTTATATTTCTCATGATTCTCATGCGTAAGTTGTAACATTTCCTTATTTTTAAATGTTACAATTTACGCATGAAAATCATGTGCCTCTTCAGTGACTTTTGGGTGATGCTCAACTTTAATTATCAATTTAAATTGTGAACTTAGTTATATTCAATGAATACAGACTTTCAATGTATAAGTAAAAACAGAAAAAATAGGATTACTTATTAAAGTAGGAATTTTTATATCCAATATATATTAAAAGTATACATTAAATTTTGCATGGAATTAAGTCTGTCTCTTTCTTTGAACTTATTTTTGTTTCCTTTGTGTATTTTAAATATTATATTGATACTCTTATTGTTTACTTTCCTATTTTATTACTCTTTCTTTTCATATGAAGAAGAATTATATCAGTAGATGGAAGCTATTATTACTATTATAGATGAACATTTTGTTCACTGAAAATAAAAAATAACTTAGTTTATAAAAACTGCTAAAATATAAATATTAAGAAATGTAGCTTTCAGATGATATTGAAGCAGTTTGAGAACATAAAGATATAGGATGATGCCCCATTTATATGTGAACAGTTTGCTGGCATAAAGGATGAAAAGAATTTTTCACTTATTAAAAACTGAGAGAGATAAAGAGGAGATAGAGAGATTGCCTAACATTAGAAACTGAGAAAGAATAAAGTCCAATATTTTTAAAGAAAATATTTGTTGCGTTATTACTTTTTAAGTGAAAGAGTCATGACAGCCAGGATGTTCTGATTTAAACCATTGAAAGGTTTTTAGGAAGGGGAAGCCATCTATATGATGGAATAATAGTCAGAAAAAGATGTCTTGGTTTGGGAAGTCATAAGGATTTTAAGTGGAGCTATGGAGGACATAATTACCTGTTTTTTTTTTTTTCAGAAGCAAAAATAATATTGTTTGGGTTGAATCTGCTTAAAGAGGGCAGGATGGACATATTTTTTCAGCAGCCTAACAGTTGACTAGGAGATGGTCAAGAGAGACAGTGATTTAAAAACATCCTCTACGGTCCAAAGTTAGCTAAAAAGATTCTGTCTATTGGCTGCTCATCAATCCAGATAGGATAACCCCAAGATGAGTAGATTAAGCCATGATTTCTGGAGACTGATGGTTTAAAGAGATCATCAGCATGGAGGATGGCAAGTAGATAGATGTTCAACATGCCTTCAAGAACTACTTTCTTCCTGTGTTCATATCTAGAGTACTTTGTATTCTTTGGTACCTCCTACTTATTAAATATCTAATAAATATTTGTTGAATGGAATTGGTGAGTCTCCATTGTGGCATGGGGGATGGCACAAACAAAAATACATGAAGAGGTTGGAGGAAAATAGGAAACAGATTGACTCCAAGATTAAATGACTAAGAGATTCTTTCTAACTGTGGGAATGGAAGAAAATTTCAGATAAGGTAATTATTGAGTGGAATTTTAAATGACAATGGGAGATCCACTGGTAAACATCAGAGGTAGGGCATTCTAGGTATAGGGAACAGTCTGAGGTAAGCCTGAAAGGTAAGATAGTGAGATGAGTTAAGAAAATAGTTCATTTTGGCTAGAGCATAGTACATATGAGAGGGGGCAGTATGAGTTAAAGCTAGAGAAATTATTTGGATCTAAATGGTAGAGATCTTTGAATGTTTGAATCTTATTTAATAGGCAAAGTGGAGACAATGAAGATTTCTGAACAAGAAAATGATGTCGTCAGAACTAAACACTAGGGTAAATACTCTGGCAATAGTATGAATTGGAGCAAGAAAAGATTGGAATCTGGAAGATTAATTAGGAGCTTGTTTTAGAAGCACAGGGATAAGTGTAAGAAACCCTGAACTAAAACTATGCTAATGACAATTGTAAAGAGTGACAGGATAAGACAAAATGCACAGAAGGAGGAGGGGCAGAGGTAAGGGAAGCCCTAGGGACAAACAAGTTTGCTCTGTCCTGCCAAGTGATATTAATTCTCTAATTATGAAGTTAAACTCAATGGCTGAAGGAAAAAAAAAAAAAGAAATGAAATCTAATTTTCCCACATCAAAAAACAAACCAAAAAAAAAAAAAAAAAAAAAAAGAAAAAGAAAAAGAAAAAGAAAGAAAATACAGTGCTTCTGGTCCTTAGCACTATAATTTTCCCAAAGAAGTCTAAATAGAAGCTCCATGGGCTCTGAAGCCTTGCTTCTTTCTACCAAGCGGGAGTCAGGTTTTAGAGATTATTCTAACAAAAATAATTATTCCCTTTATGGACCAATTGACAAAATGATTAAAGAAATCCATGTAAAATGCTATCCAGCTTCTTTCTGAACAGTCAAATTCCAATGAGAGACAGTTTTCTTTCAGGTCCTAGAAAGAAACTAGCCCTTAGGTAACCTCCTACTTGTGAGACTTTAACTTTCTACCCTGTCTACCCAGGATGAAGAAATCCTGGCTTTTCCCTTACAAACCATAATCCAACTTTTGTGTCGTTTCATTACTTTTTGTACCTCCATCAATGACTATGTTCCTCTTGCAGACGTTAATGACATTTGGGTGTTTAAAAAAAAACACAGATGGTATTGTGTGATTTGAAGGCTAATTGCAGCAAATTTTATTTGATAAGAAGCTTTCATTATGTATTCATCAAACTGTTATGGAAGCAAGTGGTTGCCTTATTGATGTACTTGTCAGGAAAAAAAGGAAAAACATAGAGGATAGATTGGGATACATGTGGTAAGTTACAGTAGAAAGAGTTTAGGACTGAGTTGGGAGATGTAAGTTCAAGTCTCTACTCTCCAGAAAGCATCACACTGGATGACTTATTTCCTTTCGCTGGGGGGCAACTTTTATCTGGTTAAAAAAAAAAAGGAATTGAATTAGTTGACTTAAAATTTCTTCCCAGCCCTAAGATTCTTTAATTTAAAAAGTTTTTATTAATATCTTTTGTTTTTAATGTCACTTTTACTTCTCAATTATTGTCAGTCTAGATTCAACTTAGTTTGGTGATTTGGGTTCAATAACAAAATATTTGTTAACTATAATATACAATAAAAATAACTTACAATAGAAAAGGAAATATAATAGTGTTTAGAACACTGGACCTGGAAAGAAAAATCTGAGTTCAAACCTAGCTGCTGGTGCTTCAATACTATGTGACTCTGAGCAAGTCATTTAAATTCTATGTCAATTTTTTCATTTATTAAATGGGAATAATAATAATAGCTGTAGTTATGAGGATAAAATGAGGTGATATTTGTAAAGCACTTTTCAAATCTTAAAACACTATATAAATGTTAGCTATTATTACAGAAGACCTTCTGCCAGACCTTTTGCCAGGCAAAAACACTGGGACAGAAAGATATTCAGCAAGACAGTAGAGACTCTGTCAAAACACTGGAGAATTCTGTTTTGACATAGGGTTGATTTTTTTTATACCTTTGGTTCTCCAAATCAACCAAATCTTACCACCCCAATATAGCCCTTTCTTCAATCCCTTCTCACCTAAGGATAGATGATTCAGAAATGACTCCTATATTGGTAAGCTTTCATTTCTAGTTTGTTAAATGATTTCATTTTTATGTGTGTGAAACTATTTGGGACTCAACATGTTTAGCATCTCCAAACTTTTATTCTTCAATATCCAACTGAGCATTAAAAATATGTGATGTGCCAAACAATTTGAGGTACCAGGAATACAAACAAAAGCAAAAGAATCATTGCCCTCAGAGAGTTAACATTCCATTAGAGATAATATGTACATAAATAATCTATCAGAAACATGTACAAAACAGATACAAGTTGCTTGGAGGAAAGAACAATTAGCAACTATGGATATCAATAAATATTTTATATATAAGATGGAACTGGAGCTAAGTTATAAAGGAAACTAGGGATTCTAAGAAGTGGAAACAGTATAGCTAGAACCTAATTAGTTCAACTAGGGAATCCCCTGAAGTGGTAGTATTATTCTAATCATTTGTTGTTCAGTCAATTCTGTAGTTTTGTGATCCCATTTGAGGTTTTCTTGGCAAAGATAGTGGATTTTTACTCTTTTTTTTTTCCTCCAGCTCATTTTATAAATGAGGAACTGAGGCAAACAGGGTTAAGTCACTTGCTCAGGGACAACTAGTAATTAGATGAGGTCAGATTTGAATGCTGGTCCTCCTAACTCTGGGATCAGTGTTCCATGTATTGTTCTACCTAGTTTTACTCTACCTACATATGGAAATTTTGTTGTTTTAAGACAACTAGATGGCTTGGTGTTCTGGGCTTGAATTAAGGAAGATGGGTTCAAATTCAGACTCATTTCCGAATTGTATGATCTTGGACAAGTTCAGTTCCAAATCTCATGATCCTAATTTCCCCTTTTAAAAATTCTGCATAAATAGTCAATGACTATACTAATTTAGTATTTGATAAGCCCAAAGACCCCAGCTTCTAGAATAAAAACTCACTATTTGATCAAAATTGCTGGGAAAATTGGAAAATAGTATTCTAAAAGCTAGGCATTGCTCAACACCTAATACCCTATACCAAAATAAGATTGAAATGGGTTAAGGATTTTGAAATTAAGGGTGAGACTCAAAGCAAATTAGGAAAACAAGGGATATTCTACCTCTCAGATATAATAAGAGGGAAGGAATTTATGGCCAAAGAAGAGCTAGAAAACATTATGAAATGCAAAATGGATAATTTTGATTATAGTAAATTTAAAAAGGTTTTGTACAAACAAAAACAAAGCAGTCAAGATTGGAAGGAAAGCAAAAAACTGGGAAAATTTTACATCCAATGGTTCTGAGAAAGGCCCCATTTCTAAAATATCTCCAGAATTGAGTCAAATTCACAAGAATAAAAGTCATTTCTCAAGTAATAAATGGGCAAAGGATATGAACAGACAATTTTCAGAAAAAGAAATTAAAGCTATCTTTCATCATATGAAAAAATGTTCTAAATAACTTTATGAGAAATGCAAAGTAAGACAATTCTGAGGTACCACTTCACACCTCTCAGCTTGGTTAAGATGACAGAAAAAGGTAATGATGAAGGATGGAAGGGATGTAGGAAAACTGGGACACAAATACAATGTTGGAGTTGTGAAATGATCCAACAGTCCTGGAGAGCAATATGGAACTATGTCCAAAAGGATATCAAACTGCGCATACCCTTTAATCTAGCAGTGTCTCTATTGGGTCTATATCCCAAAGAGATCATAAAAAAGGGAAAAGGACCCACATGTGCAAAAAATGTTTGTAGCAGTCCTTTGTGTAGTGACAAGAATTGGAAACTGAGTGGATGCCCATCAGTTGGAGAAGGGTTGAATAAGTTATGGTATATGAATGTTATGGAATATTATTGTTCTACAAAAATAAGCAGGATGATTTTAGAGAGGCCTGGAGGGATTTATATCAACTGATACTAAGTGAAATGAGTAGAGTCAAAAGAACATTGAAAATAGCAACAAGATTATGTGATAATCACCTGTGATGGACATAGCTCTTTTCAACAGTGAGATGATTGAGTTCAGTTCCAATGTGATGGAGAGAGCCATGTACATCCATAGAGAGGACTGTGGGGACTGAGTGTGGATCATAACCATTTTCAACAGTTTTGTTGTTCTTTGCTTGCTTAGTTTTTTCTCTCATTTGTTTTCCTGTTTTGATCTGATTTTTCTTGTGCAGCATGTTGTGTGGAAATATGTTTAGAAAAATTGCTCATCTTTAACCAATATTGGATTACTTGATGTCAAGGGAAGGGGAGATGGGAAGAAAGAAAGAAATATATGGAACACAAGGTTTTGCAAGGATGAATATTGAAAACTATCTTTGCATGTATTTTAAAAAATAAACAGCTATTATAAAAATAAAGAAATCTCTTGATCAAAAGACAATTCTGTGTGTAGAGAGATCACTGATTTTATTGCTCACAAAATGAATAAAAAAGTAGCAAAGGAAATAGGGTGAACTGTCAAAATGACAGTATAATCAATATATTTGTATTCTACTACTTTAGTTATTAATAGATTGCCGAGTTAAATGGTATACAAAAAGAGAAGGACCATGATAGAGCCTTAGAGGATACCTAAAGTTATTGAGTATGATCTGGATGAAGATCAGGCAAAGAAGAGTAAGAAGGAAGGACCAATAAAATAGAAGAAAAATAAATAAGAATGGAATTAAGCCAGAAATCAGAGTTCTCAATGCAGAATTTGAAAAACATACAAATTCCATTCTTATTTACTTTTTTGAATTTTGAATTTTGTTTTATTACTTTAAGAAAAACAGAAAGGAAAATAAAACAGAACAGAACATTGTCAAGGGTCCAGCAGAGTATGAGGGAAGATTCAAAATATATAACAATAAATTACTGGTTCAAGAAAGGATATACAATAGTAGAAGAAATTATATACATGATTGTCCATCTTTTCTTTGCTTCCTTGTAGATTGTTCTTTTATTCTCTGCTGGGTATTTTTAAAATTTTATTATTTTTTCCCCTTTTGTTCCAAGCAGGCTATAGTTAAGTACAGATATATTTATTTATACATACATGGATATATACCTATACACACACACACACACACACACACACACACATATATATATTCACAGTCACTCACAGATCCACACACATATACATCTATCTATCTATACACATATATAGAGCAATATGCATACATATCTATATATACTTAGACACATATATATCCTTACACATTTACACATATGTAAACATGCATCTAAAACTATATTAATATGGTTAACATATATTGTAGATTTCTCTCTTGATTGAATCTTTTTCGCCTGCTGACAATGATTATTAGCCATCCTTTTTTCCCCAATAAATTCTACTCCTGATTCTTATTGTGGTGTTTGTGTCTTTCCTTTCCTATCCTTGCTAACTCTGCTGCTTTAATTCTGCTCCTTAATTTGCCTTGTTGTTATCTAACTACCCCCCTCACCCATGGTGTCTTCTTTCCTTAGCCTTTGTTCCCCCTTCCACCTATCCCTCTCCTCTTCTTTCTTTATAGATTTTGGAGGGTGTTCATATGTTTTCTGACTTTGCCACACCAGGTAGACTCCCAAATATTTTATATTATCTACAGTTATTTTAAATGGAATTCTCTTTGCATTTCTTGCTGCTGGACTTTATTAGTAATATATAAAAATGCAAATGAGTTATGTGTATTTATTTTGTGTCTTGCAGCTTTGCTATAGTTGTGAATTGTTTCTAGTAGTTTTTAATTGAGTCTCTAGGATTCTCTACATATACCATCACATTATCTGCAAAGAGTGATAATTTGGATTCTTCATTACCTACTTTAATTCCTTTAATCTCTTTTTCTTGTCTCATTGACAAAGTTAACTTTTCTAATGCAATATTAAACAATAATGATAATGGTGGGCAACCTTGTTTCACCCCTGATCTTATTGGCAATGGCTCTAGTTTGTCCCCATTACATATGATGCTTGCTGATGACTTTAAACAGATGCTGTTGATCTTTTTAAGGAAAATTCCATTTATTCTTGGACTCTCTTGTGTTTTTAATAGGATTGGGTATTGGATTTTGTCAAAGGCTTTTTATGCATCCATTGAGACAATCATGACTTTTGTTAGTTTGGTTATTGATATAGTTAATTAGGCTAATAGTTTTCCTAATATTGAAGCAGCCCTGCATTCTTGGTATAAATCCTACTTGGGCATGGTGTATTATCCTGGGGATAAATTGTTATTATATCTATCTATCATCGATCTATGTACCTTTCATCTATCTATCATCTATCATCAATCTATTATCTATCGTCTATCTATATATTTATCTATCATCTACTTATTGTGTCTATGTTTCTGCCATCTATTCATCTTCTCATTTATACATATATGTGTGTGTGCTATATATAAATAAAATATATCTTACATATTTTAAACATAGTTGCTTGTATGTTGCCCCATTAGTATGCATGCATATATTATACCACATACACAAATAGGATGTATGTGTGTTTATATGTACACATATATATTTACTATGTAAGTATAAGATATTATATTATAATATATAGATATTATATTATATATATTACATATAATATGTAATAAGATTACACATAAGATGTAATAAGATATATATTACATAAACATAGACATGAAAATATATACTCATACACATGCAAACAGCTATGTAAACAACATTTGCAGTAGCTAACATTTATATTTTTATTGTTCAATTGTTTTAGTTATGTTGAACTCTTCATGACCTCTTTTGGGATTTTTGGGGCATAGATAATAGAGTAGTTTGTCATTTTCTTTTCTAGCTCTTTTTGCATATGAGGAAACTGAGGCAGGGAGGGTCAAGAGACTTGCTTGGGTTCAATTAACTAGTAAGTTTCTGGGTTAGATTTAAACTCAAATTTTCCTGACTTCAGACTTAGCACTTTATTCACTGCACTGTCAAGCTACTCCTATTGTATGTTATATATGTATATATGTTGTATGTGTATATATGTATATATGATTGTGGAGATTCTTGAGAAAGGGGTCTTTTTTGTTTGTTTGTTTGGGCCTTTCTTTCAATGCCTTAGTGCAGTTCCTGTAACATAGTAGGCACTTTACAAATGCCTATTGACTGCTTGCACTTGATGGGATCTGCTTAAGGCTCTTATCTCCCTAGTCAGGCACTGTGTGCCTCATGGATTCAGCTTCAGTTACTCTGTATCTGGTGCAGAATTCCTTTTCTGAGGTTTCTTAGTTTCTTAGTTTTGACAAAAGTAGTTACTCTGCAGTCTTTCCCATCAGGAAACTTCCATAAAACTCTCATGAGGGAAATCTACATGTGAATCAAGAGTGCAGTTGATGACAATATGAGAAGAAAATAGGCAGCATTTGCTAATGACTTTCTACAGCAGAATGCACATTCACCATCCTATAATGGACTGAAATGTGTTGGGAAATATACAATCCCACTGGGTCTAATGTTTGTTATTTTTTTTAAATTAACTTGATAGAACAAAACTTAGCCTCAAATTGTGCCTTTATGATTCAATTCCCACATCTTCTAGGAGGCTTTGCCCTGTTCTCCAAGTTGCTAGTAACTTCCTCTCTTTGCTTATCCTCTATCTATTCTGTACTTATCTTGTAGTACCAATTTGTGCCTATATTTTCTCTCTTGATGGGATGTAGTCTCCTTGAAGTTAGAGATTGTTTCTGTTTTTCCTTTGTTTTTCTAGATTATTATTGATCATGGCTCATTTTTAAAAAGTAGCTGCCATATACATGCTACTTACTACTCAAAGAAGTAACATGATTCTACTCAAAGATGCAACTATAGTGGTAATAGTCAATAGTCATTGAGCATTTATTAAGTACTAACTATAAAATATTATTTAGCTGGCTAAATAATCAGAGGCTGGCTGCCTCTGATAACTATTAAATGAGCCATAATATAAAAATATGGTAGTAATAATAATAGGTAGGATTTAATATTTGAAAGTTTGCAAAGTATTTTATTTTTTTCTATTTTATCATCTCAATTCCAGAACATAGGTGCTACTTATTATCCTCATTTTTTAGATAAAGAAATGGAAGTAGGCAGATGTTAAATGATTTGCCCCGTAGCACCTAGTGTTTATCTGAGCAGAGATTTGAATTGAAATGTTTCTGATTTCAGACCCAACACCCTACTGTGCTACCACGGTTTCTCCTATCTATATGTGTTTACTAGAAATATTCATCACTGTCATAGAAGAAGTCTTTCACAGTGTCTAAATGGAAGATATCCTCTATAGTTGCTCCATTTAATACTATTTGTGATGATTAATAATGATTGTATTAAATCCCAGAATATTATAGGAATTCCTCAAAAATTTACAGAAATCAGAGAAGTTTAAAAACCTCTAGGGAAAAAAACAACAACAAATAGATGAAGAGTATTTATTATCCAGACTATGAATTTCAGTTGGGTGAGTACTTCCTTGATAGGATATTATCAAAACATATGTCTTCAGTTGCCATTAAAGATGAAAAATGAAATGGACTTCCAAAGAAAGACTTTAGGGAAAATTTTCTTAAAGTTCACTAAAAGTTATTACTTAATATATAATTGCTTGTTGATTTTATTCATACTGTAATAATCAAAATAACTCATCATGATTTCAGGCTTAAAAAATATTTTCTTTTGGATAATTCTTTGTAGTCATTTGGTCAAGTAATCTTACCCCTATTTTAGAAATGAAGGAAATGAGGTTCAGAGAAATTAAATAATTTGTCCACAGGATCTCTGCTAATGAGTATACCTATAGTATGAACCCAGTAATCCCTTATCAGTGAGTCAACTGCTCTTTATACCCTTTCTGGAGCTCAGTTTCCTCATCTGTTAAATGGAATGTTGGGTCCAATAATGTTTTAGTTCATTCCAATTCTAAATCCCGTGGTCCTGAATTATAATATATAGTTCATAGTTTAAATACCTACTATAATTTGAGTGTTTTATGGGTAAAATAATTAATCACTTATTCAGCAAGCACTTTTTATAGCACTACAAAAATATGTTTATATAGACTACTTGACTCAGTACTCTGAGGTGTTAAGAAAAAAATTGCAATCCTCTGAGCCTTATCATCATAATAAATATTTCTATTTAGGTTTTATATTTAAAGTTTATATAAATATTTAATTTATATAAATACTTTATACAAAAGTGTTATATTTACAAATTAATATTTTTATTTATATATAAATAATATAGACATTTATACAGCATTTGCAAAGCTCTTTATATTTGTTATCTCATTTGATCCTTACAATAATTTTGTGAGGTTGATACTATCATCTTCCCAACTTTACAGATGAACAAAGTGCGGTTAAGAAAGACTAAAAGTAACCCAATTACATAGCTAGTAAGTATCTGAGGCAACATCTGAACTCCTGACTTGAAGTCTGGCACTCTCCATTGCCTTACTTAGCTGTTACCTTATGAAGTATTTACCATCTGACTGGGAAAACCCAACTTCTTAGGAAAGTATAGAATTGATTGCTAAATTATGTTTAATGAATCTCAAGTATTGTCGAGAGTTCAGAATGGGGAGAAATCACCACTGATGACATACTTACAGAAACTTGTTGGAGAAGATAGAATTTGAGCTGGACTTTGAAGAAAGTCTAGGATATAAATAGATGAAATAAAACGGGAGACAGGACATGAACAAAATTTTGAAGTAAAAATGCCCCTGGAGAGAACTAGGGACTTGGGGAGAGCCAATAAAATTATGCCTGTTGTAGCAGAGGTTGTTTGTGAGAAGGAAAAGGGAAAAAAAAGAAGAGGAATAAGAGGAGAAAAAGAAAGAGAAGACAAAAGAAAAGAAAGAAGAGAAGAAGAAAGCAGAAAAGGAATAGGAGAACTATGAAGATGAGGAGGAGTTGACTTTGGGAGATTTAATGGCCTTAGATTTTGGAATTTCTTGGAGAATGAGAAGAATGAATTGTGATCCTTGCTCAATTAATTTCTGGTGGCCTGTGAATAGATTCATACTTCATATAGAAAAACTTCCAAACTACATGAATGTGACAACACTGTGGTAGTTATAAAAAAAGCAACAGATTCCATAGCAACAGAAAATGCTGAAATAAATCCATCATTCCATTGTAAAGAGTGAAAGCTACACTATGCATGTGTGTGTATATATACACACACAAGTGGTATTTTCCTTCCTCTTTCCATAACTTTCCCAAGGGTATCTTTCTTTCAAATATAGAACATAGGTCAGGTTGACTATATGGTGATACTTCAGGTAGGCTTTAATTATACACACACACACACACACACACACACACACACACACAACTAAATTGAACAAATACTGATTAAGTGGAAATCACCTTGAGCTTAATCAGAAGATTAAGAAGATTCCTTACTACCTCTGGATAGGACATGTGATGTTTTTGAGTTCCATTCCTTATCTATGAAGTGGAGCTAATGATTTTTAGTAACTATCTCACAGAGTTATTGTGAGGATCAAATAATATATAATATGTAAAGGGACTTGTAGTAGACCTCTAATTTCATTTCTGTAGGAAAATTCTAGATGAATAAACCCCATCTACCAATGCAGATCAACATGTAATCTGCAATTTTTATAAACTTTGAAAGTTTGTTAACCTCCTGAGAATTTAAGCGACTTGCCCACAATCATACTGTCAGTATGTATCCAAGAATCCAGGACTCCATTAATTTGAAGCTGGTTCTTACTTTGACATGTTGCCTCTTGTAAAGTCTATTTACGTGCAAACAATTGCTATTATTAAAAAAAAATGGAGAATAATAAATAGATAGTCTGAGATGGAGTCCAGATAGCAGAGTGATTGAAAACATCTTTTGCCCAACTAACACACTTCCTCCACAACAATCTTGAAAATGAGAAAACTAAGAAAATGTCCCTGTGAATCATTTTTTCCAGCTTAGAGCAGCTTAAGAATACAAAGTAGTCTATAGACGTTGGGCTTGGAGTTGGCCAAAATCACAATGTGATGGCAGTGGCAAATGTAGATTTTTCCAAAGCTGAAGGGTGAAAAGGGAACAGAAATAGAGCATCAGAACAGGAAGCACCAGAACAAAAAGCAAAAAAAGAGATCCCAAGGAACTAGCATTGTGAGAAGGAAAAGTGCCACCTGGTAACTATACAACCCCTTGTCAGATCTAGGTCACAGATCCAGAGCACGGGGGAGCCCTTTTCATCCAGCAGTGTCTCTACCGGGTCTGTATCCAAAAGAGAACATAAAAAAGGGGAAAGCAGTCCTTTTTGTAGTGGCAGGGAGCTAGAAACTAAGTGGATGTCTATCAGCTGAATAAGTTATGGCATATGAATGTTGTGGAATATTATTGTCCTATAAGAAAGGATTAGCAGATGATTTCATAAAGGACTGAAGAGACTTACATGAACTGATACTAAGTTAAGTGAGTGGAACAAAAAGAACATTGTACACAAAAACAACAAGATTATGTGATGACCAACTGATGAACTTGGCTCTTTTCAACAATAAGGTGATTTAGGCCAGTTCCCATAGACTTGTGATATAGAGAGCCATCTACACTCAGAGAGAACTGTGGGGACTCAGTGTGGATCACCATTTTTGTTATTGTTTGCTTGTTTGCTTTTTTCTTTTTTGTTTTTTCCTTTTTGATCTTATTTCTCTAGTTCAGTAAAAGTGTGGAAATAGACTTAGAAGAACTGCAAATGTTTAACTTGGATTACTTGCTGTGTAGGGAAAGGGGAGAAGAGGAGGGAGAGAGAAAAGTTTGGAACACAAGGTTTTGCAAGGGTGAATGTTAAATACTATCTTTGCATGTATTTTGAAAAGTAAAAATAAATTACTATAAAATATTATGCTATGTATATAGATGTATATTTAGATATGCATTATACATTATGTATCTATATATGTGTGTGTAGACAATAAGACAATAAGTCAGTTAAAACTGAGTTTTACAAGAGAATATGAAGCAATTAGATTGTAGTAGTGGTCAATCAAAGGCATTACTATGGGGAAGAGAAAAAGATTGAATCTGTTCCCTCTCCCCAATATCTCTGTCTAAGTGGCCATCTTATGAATTTCAAAATATCAGAAGATCTGGAGTTCTTATTGTTATCAATCATATCATCCCCCCAAAATTATAGCAATCTCTTCCAGTAGCAGTAGTTGACACTGATTTTGAGGTGAGAAATACAAGGACAAACTATAGAATCTGAGGAAAAACGCCTTCTGGACTCTATGAGAGCAATTAAATGCAGAATCCAGCACCTAACTGCACCTAAGAACAATTTCACAAATGCTCCAAAAGGGGAGTAAAAAGAATTCTAGTAAGCAGGATCTGTGACTTTACCCTAAGTTTTAGCTACTTTCCTCAATGATTTTCCTTGTGTTTAAATATTAACAATTTTGTCCCAGATTTTTGCAGGCATTGCTTTTTGTATCAGCTGTTCTTACTAAACCATCTCATATCCCTTTATAAAAGCTCATTTTCTATAGCTAATAATTAATTGGGTGTACACTGGATAGGAACTCTCATGGGTAAGAACACTGTAGCACTCCTATAGCTACTGAAGTATTATCTGTCTATGAATAGTGTTGGTGAACTCCTGAACAGAATAATATAATCGTTTCCAAATACTCTGTCTCTCTATTTCTCTTTTGTCTTCTTTTTGTTGTTGTTATTGTTTTATGTTTTAGAGGCAATTGGGTACTCAGGTTCTCATGACTTCCAGGGCTGGTGCTCTATCTACTGGGCTACCTAACCACCTCTGTCTCCCCTTCTGCTGTCGATGTTCCCTCCCTCTTTCCTTCAAACACCTTTTCTCTCATTATGAATGTTTTAAGTATGGAAACACTTTAATATATTTCAAAGAGAAAATGGAATTTTAAAGGCATATAAAAAAGCATTACCAAAAAAACCAAACCAAAATAAAACAAAACCCCCTTCACTTGAAACACTAGAATTATATGATATGCACACAGTGAGCCTTCAATAATGATGCTAATTGTTTAATTCCTAAATCTGCAGTCTTGAACCCAGCCTTATGATTTAAGGCTACCTTGATCAAAGGTCAAGGGGAAGCTTATCAGGAAAATGGAGAAACTTCCTAAAGAAAACTAGGGTAGGTAAGCAGAGTTAAGCTGATTGGGAAACGGATTCCCCTTCTTGGTAGCAAGTTGGCAGCTTTGGGCTCCCACAGATGGATTAGCAGTTGCAAACACAGCTCTGCATATCTGACACATACGTGTTTGGTTTAGGATTTGTCCTCCAGCCAACAACAGACAGATTTGGGAAGGGGGGATAGCAGGGCCTTAGAGAGAAGAAGAGCATACTGTCCCAAGTCTTGGGTGACAACAGGCTCTGTTCTTGAGGCACAGCCAAAGCACTTGTTTCCTACTAAATGAGTCATTTTCAAAACAAAATCAGAGCCAGGAGGGAAACTTTCTTACCAAACTTTCTTACCAGACACAAAATCTGGTAAGCTCCACACTGATTAAGATATTCTTTGCTTGAATATAGGGCCACAGAATGATGGTATAACCTCCAATAAGCAGAATCCAGTTAACTAGAGCTCGAATTAACAGAAGGCTGTGCTGTGCTGGGCTCTGCTTTGAGAGAAAGAAATGAATGCAATAGGGAGGTGCAGATTAATTGTTTCTTAATCTAAATTGAATCAAAGTAAATTGCATTCAGAGTATGCCTCCTATGTTCTTATGCTTATAGTCATATTTCTCATGAAACCTTCCCTGAGCCCATTCCATCCCTCCTCTGATAAGCATGTTAAGATTATCCCTACAACTTTTAAGGGAAGTGCTAAGTGCTTTACAATTCTTTTATTTTATACTCATAACAATCCTATCGGGTAGGTGCTATTATTATCCCCATTCTTACAGATAAGGAAACTGCCAAAAGTTACCATGTTATGAAACTGAATTTGAACTCACATATTCCTGACTTTACTTTGCCAGCTAGCTCCTTTGTGGCTTTATAATTTTCGTGATACTTATCTGTGAATATATTGGATAGTCACCTCTGCACACAGATATTAGATTGTAAGATGCATGGAAGTAGTAACATAGTTTTATTTCTTTTTAAAAATTTCTTCTTCCTCTCACCTAGGATTTATTAGGGTACCCTGCACACAGAATAGCAAGAAGGACCAGAACTGTGATTTGCTTATATGGGGAAATCCTGGATGAGTCAATTCTCTCCATCAACAAAGTTTGGCACCTTCTCTGCAATGTACAGTCAGAGACATGTGCTTAGAACATGTAGGTTAAGTGACATATCCAGGGTCATCCAGCCAGTATGTGTCAAAGATTGAAGCTAAACCTAAATTTTTCTGTCTCAAGGCCAGTTCTATCCACTAGGCAACATTGCCTCTTATCCTGAGCATTGCAGCTATTGAAAATGGTAGGCTGAAGAAATACTCACTTGCATTTGGTACTTTAGGGCTTATAATGGAGTTGCAATAAGTTTGTGAGGAAGATTTTCAAGTATCCTCATTTTAAAGGTGAAGAAAGATAAAATTTCAGAAAGGATAACTCCCACAGGCACACACTAGTAAGTGTTAGAACAGGAAATTAAGCCCATTCCTCTTGAGATCTCTGTCTAGCACACTTTCAGACTTAAGAAGAATCAAAAGTAGTTCCGCAGCCAATGAAGATTCAAAGGAACACTAGCAACGAGGTCAGAATACTTGCATTTGAATCTTCTTGGAAATCTGGAGTGGGACAACTCATTATGTATCAGAAATACATTATTCTGTATGTATTATGTATTCTTTTTGGACAGCAGGCTACTATAAAAAGGCTTCATCCTTCAGAAAAACTTTAAAGGTTCATCAATGAATTGAATGAAGGGAATAGGTGAAGTTCCTGGATCCTTACCTTCTTTATCAAATGTGCTCTGTCCATTATCAGATGTCAGGTATAGGATCAGTGCAGAAGTGATTGTAGAATTAACGTATCTGTAGATGACACAAGTAGAAGAGATAGTTAACACATGAAAACAAAATTCATATACAAAAACTGCTTACCAGTGTAGAATGATGAGCTGAATCTAGCAAGTTAATATTTAATTAAATAGAAGTAAAGAAGAGAAGGAAGGGAAGAAAGAAGGGAGAGATAAAGGAAGGAAAGAAGGAAGAATGGAAAGAAAGAAAGGAGGAGAGAAGGAAGGAAGGAAGAGAAGAAGGAAGAAGAAGAAAAGAAGAGAGGAAGAAGGGAAGGAAGGAAGGAAGGAAGAAGAGAGGAAAGAAGGAGAAAGGAAATAAGAAGGGAAGAAGGAAAAAGAAAAGTTAACTGTTAGATTTAAAAAATATGCACATGTAAAGATGCATTGGGTATGGCTAAACAAGAATTTATTGAACAGTACTTGGAAGGTTTAATGGACTGCAAGATTACTGTGAATCAATAACATGACAGCTTAAAAAAACATAAGAGCATAATGCTTATAACTAGGTTTTTTAAAAAATACTTTGTCCAAGTGAGATCATATAAATCTGGGTCCCTTCATTTGTCATGCTCGGCTTCTCACTCCTCCTTCATCCTACATATCCAATAAATTGCCAATGTTGCCATTTCTAATTCCACAGCATTTATCAAATGTCTTCCCTACTCACAGCATACCATCCTAGTTCAAGCCAACATCAACTAGGTTATTACAATAGCCTCTTATGTGTTTTCTTTTCTTCAAGATCTTTTCCTTTCCACTAATCTTCTCCTTAAGTAATTTTTACTAAAGCAAAATTTATGTTCCAGTTAAACAACTGGAACACTTCCAGAAAGGGACCACTAGGAGGGAGAAGAAATTAGATGCTATGTCATTCAAGGCATAAAGAATCAATAATCAATGTCCTGTTTAGACCACATATAGGGTATTATATTCAGCTCCTGATGCCGAGACAGTGCAATATCAAAGACACAGATGGTGGAATGCATGATATACAATAGAAGATGATTCATAACAGAAAAAAATGACTAAAGGGAGGAGAGGAGTATTTTAGAGACAAAGTGGTTTACTTATGTCCTGTATAAGATCATGTCTGAAATGCTTTTCCTCCTCTCACCTCTCCCACTTGGAATGCCCAGAGACCTTAGGACTTATACTAAATGTTACCTCCAGTATGAGATCTTTCCTGATGCCTTTTTGTTTTTCTCTTTCTCCAGAGTTCAGAGCTTGCCGACCCTCTTCCCCTGTGGCAGTGAGCCCCTAGCATTCTCCATCTCTTCTTTCAATTTTAAAGGGACAGAGTGAGCAGACATAAATAGATTGGAACAGGTAATAAATTTCATTTCCTTATTTCCTCCCCATGTTCCAAACTCACCTGTATGTATCCCAAACTTCTTGAATGCAGTTGACGACACTATTATTCAGTTATTTTTTTTGCAACTTAATTGTCATCTTCTCACTCTCCTTTCATTCTACATATCCATTTGGTTTCCAATATTGCCATTTCTAACTCTATAGCATTTCTCAAATGTCTTCAGCTCCCCACTCATATGCATACCACCTTAATTCAAGGCAATTATCACCTAGTCTATTACAATTGTCTCTAATTTGTTTTCTTTTCAAGTCCCTTCTCTTTTTACCCATCTTTCTCATAGCTGTCAAAGTAATTTTTACTAAAGCACAAATGTATGTATGTTATCTGCCTATTGAATAAACTCCAGTGGCTCTCTATTGATTCTGGAATTAAATAACATTTTATTTTTATCACATCATTTACAAAATCTCAATCTCCCTAGGGGAAGGAGATTAGGTTTACAATTTAGATCAGTTTTTATTGAGTAGAATCCCGGTTCCAAATTCAAAAGCCCACTCAAGCTCAAGTCCCAGGCAAGTGAGCTTCTCAGGATTTTCAGGCTGGGTGTTGGACCAGACTCCAATGCAATCCTGAATCCCATGTCATTGTGGTTCAAATTCCAGTTTAGTTAGGTATCACCTCTGACACCTAAAACTGAGGATAACAGCACAGAACATAAATAAACACTTTTTCCCCCTTGGTCCTGAAATAAAAGATAGTTTAGCACATGGTATCCATGCTAGACACTGGGCCTAGAAGTTGGGAGTATAATTTTAAAAAATGGTGGAAATTGAGTAAATACATTGATTAAGTTACTTTTATAGATGCAGGCAGTCATTCAGGAAGGCTGCTCTAACTCATATCAGAGGAATCCAATGGGCTCCATGTTAGGCAAAATAGGCAAGTCCAAAAGCCAAGTTACATTGACATCTCCAATTTCTAAGACTACTAAGCTGTAAAGGCTTTAATTAAGGGGTGGCACTGAATAATGTGCAGATGATCAGCTTACCTAAACTAGTAGATAATTATTCACAAATTGGTGACCATCAGGATATAACTATACTTTTTCTTAGAGTAACTCATGGCAGCATAATGTAAGCTGTATTAAGGAACAGAGTAGCCTACAGTTCCTGGAAGTACTAAAGAAGAATTTTCCAAAGTGTGGGAATTGCAGATCTAATGTTTTTAGTACAACTCCCACATAAATACAATTATTTTTTTCAATGAAAACAATATTAAAATCAAAGCCAGCAATTCAGTAACAAGACAAATTTGCTCCAATTGATAGAGAAAACGAGGCATCAATTATTTAATACAATATGTGTGAAGCAGATAATGGGATCACATATTTAGAGCTTAAAGTAATCTTCAAAGCCAATGAGTCCAAGGTTCTCATTTTACAGAGATAAAAAAACCGAGGTTCCTAGAGGTTGAGTGGCTTATCCAGGATCACAAAGCTTAGTAAATAGCAGAAATGGGGTTAAAATCTAAATCTTCTTGACTCCAAATCTACCAAATTTTAATTAAATCTTAAGGAACAAAGGAAGGAAACATTAAATACTTACTATGTGCCAAGTACTATACTAAATGCTAGGAAAACAAATACAGGTAAAAAGATAATTTCTGCCCTCAAGAAATTTAACTTCTATTGGGGAAAAAAACAATACACAAATAGTAAAGTGAGGGGAAAAAAAAGATACTGGGCATGATTTAGAAATCCAGATGAAGTAGGTGGAAGAGAAATGAAGAAGTCAGCCTGAACCCCTCTCACAAAAGAGATGCTCTAGGAAGAATTCATAAATGGGACAAGAGAGGAAATTTTGCAGAGGAATATCCCCAAGATGAGCAGACAACAATTGTGATAGCAAGGAAGTCTCAGACCTTGAGGGAAGGTCCAAGATGAGCCAACAGGAATGATATAATTTTGTGGTTCAGAGAAAAACTCAATTCAGATATAATTTTTCATGACCACAATTAGTTGGCATATACTTGCAACAGAAATACTAAAAAATGCCCTAATCTAAAAGAATATAATACTCTTTATCATGAGATCTATAAGTACTTTTACTGATAAAAAGGATAGATGGTTTTCTTTAACTACAAAGAACATGAAATGTAATAAATTGAAATGAGATTGAAAGTCTATAATTTTTCTAGAGCAAAATAGGTGTTTTTGGTACATGGAAACTTTTTTTTTTAATAGCCTTTTATTTACAGGTTATATGTATGGGTAACTTTACAGCATTGACAATTGCCAAACCTCTCATTCCAATTTTTCCCCTCCTTCCCTCCCTCCCCCAGATGGCAGGATGACCAGTAGATGTTAAATATATTAAAATATAAATTAGATACACAATAAGTATACATGACCAAACTGTTATTTTACTGTACAGAAAGAATCAGACTCTGAAATATTGTACAATTAGCCTGTAAAGGAAATCCAAAATGCAGGTGGGCAAAAATATAGGGATTGGAAATTCAATGTAATGGTTCTTAGTCATCTCCCAGAGTTCTTTTGCTGGGCGTAGCTGGTTCAGTTCATTACTGCTCCATTGGAACTGATTTGGTTCATCTCATTGCTGAGGATGGCCAGGTCCATCAGAATTGGTCATCATATAGTATTGTTGTTGAATTATATAATGATCTCCTGGCCCTGCTCGTTTCACTCAGCATCAGTTCGTGTAAGTCTCTCCAGGCCTTTCTGAAATCATCCTGTTTGTCATTTCTTATCGAATAATAATATTCCATAATATTTATATACCACAATTTATTCAGTCATTCTCCAATTGATGGGCACCCACTCAGTTTCCAGTTTTCAGTCACTACAAAAAGGGCTGCCACAAACATTCGTGCACATACAGGTCCCTTTCCCTTCTTTATGATCTCTTTGGGATATAAGCCCAGTAGTAACACTGCTAGATCAAAGGGTATGCACAGTTTGATAACTTTTTGAGTATAGTATGGAAACTTATTTTTTAAAAAAACTGTGACATCAAAAATATTGCTTGTATAAGATAAGGAGGCTTATAGAATAGCTAATCTGAAAACATCATTTAGTAAGAGAAATGTTGGTGTTACCTACAGCCATCAATATGATGAAAAATCTTTGGTGAATTATATACGAAGAAGCTTTGAATGATTTCAACTTCACATAATATATGTTGGGAAAGAAAATTATATATGTGAAGACCTTTTCCACTCAATTAACTGAGAAATTCACATCTTCCTGTTTTACATTGAAATAGATGAAGGCAAAGATCTAAAGATAGCCTTTTGATTATATATTTAAGATATGCTGTTGAAACTAATGTTAGATTAGATTTGTTACTTTGCAAACTTTTTCATGACAGTAACAAACCAAGAGTAAATTTCAATTCTGCAATTGGTAGAATTGTTTATGAAAATGACAAAATGTGAGAAAATTGTTTTGGACTATGAATAAACAGAATTCAGTTAATATCAGGATGTCATACAAATCTATATGCAGTAGTTAAAAATATGACCATTTGTGCATGTTTGACACATAGCATGCTTCACAGAACATGTGTATTGAGAAATATGAAAGAGAAATTATATGCAATCTAAATCATTACAAAAGTAAAACATCTTGTTTTTTTCAAAAGTCCATTAAAAGAAAAACTTTTTAAAAGTCCACTGAAAGGTCTTTGCAAGGTATTGTGATTATAGCAGTCAGAAGAGAGGGTACTTCCTTATGATTGTAAAATACTGTGGCTTTCTTATAACAATGCATCAGCGTATAAATGGTTCTCTTTCTTAATGATTAGAAGTTAAGCAAAATTCTTTTATTTTTTAAATTGCTATGTTGACACTTGTTTGGCTGTTGAATATTTCTGAAAAACTGAACATTAAAAATCCAAGATCTTCAAATTTGTATTCTGATCCAGATTAAAGAAATAACTACATTTATAGAAAAGTTAGAGCTGAGGAAAATACATTTATAAGGTTATATTCCATATGTTCCCCTTTCCTGCAAATTAAATAGCAGGAAACAAAACCCTGTATATTAATCACATTACTATTATTATTTACAAATATGAAGATTGTAAAGTTTATCAAATATATCATCAAATATGTTATATAAGAACTGTTTGTAACAATTGTTACATTTAAAATTTTATTGGAACAAAATATGAAAGAAGAAAATTTCACATAAATTATTTTATAAAGTTGGGATAAAAGAATATTTTATGTAAAAGAGAAGATATAAATACATAAATAGATGAAAATCTATTTTAAGGAATTTTTGCATAATTCCAGTCAGAGAATAATCTACCTGAAATTTCCATTAGGGTATTTAGGAAGCATTTTTCTATATGGGGATTAATATAGCTTGGCTTGGGGTTTGAGGAAAGGAGACACTGTTAACTCCTGCCTACTAAACTTTATTGGCATCAAGAAAAGCCCACAATGAAAATGACACAAAGGGGAAACGTATCTCTCAGCTAACAAACCCCATTTTCAACCTTTTGAATAATTTATTGGAGTATTCTACAATACATGTATTCTGTACTACATGTATTCTTTAATATGTGTATCACGCAAAACATGATCTCCAGAAACTAGTTAACTGCCGAGGACTACAGAGTGTCCCATAGATATTGGGATTTCTATTTCATTATAGTTGAGAGTAAAGCATACTAGTCTAAAGTAAACAGAGTTCTATGCTTATTATAATGATAAACATTTATAGTTGATTTGCATTTATATAATATGATGATTTAAGTTGTATTATCATGCTTTTAAGTTTGCAAAGAACTTTTCTCCCAACAACGCATGTAGTATTATTGCATGTCAAATATTATGTGCATATTTTGCTTGTGGAATATTATTATTCCCATTTTCATAAGCATCTAAAGAATCATTTGGTCTCTTAACCCCAGGTTTAATACTCTTTTCACTCTACCATGCTACATACATGAGATCTGTCAGTCATAAGTCAGGTAAGCAATAATTGGGTACATGTTTCTTTAATAATTCTAGGTATACTTTCTAATTTTACTAGCTCTTTCTGACTATTTCTGTCAACATGTTCACATCTCACCACTTCCATTTTTAAGAGGAAGGAGAGATCTAACCTTCCTCAGCTACACTGTACCATCTGTACAATCCAGCCTTCTCTGCAGTTACTACCAATTGGTGGTGAAAAAACAAGCTACATTCTGAAGAAACATTTTGTTTGATTTGCAAACATGCTTTGCATCAGTGGCTTCTCTAGACTTTCTTATTGTATTAAATCAGTTGGAAGGAAAGGTAAACCTGCCCAATATCCTCACATTCCTGAACTCGTTACTTGTTGGCAAAGCTATCAGTCAACATCAGACTATATAATTGTCATGTCATAAGCAATTCAAACTTTCCATAGGTGGTCTAGTGTTGATTGACTGCTCAGTCAGTGAATGAAATTTGGAAAAGTAGTGGGAGTAGAGAGGAAAGGGAGGGAAAT
This sequence comes from Sarcophilus harrisii, assembly GCF_902635505.1. NCBI lineage: Eukaryota > Metazoa > Chordata > Mammalia > Dasyuromorphia > Dasyuridae > Sarcophilus > Sarcophilus harrisii. The sequence continues at coordinate 626,334,390 of NC_045426.1, read as the reverse complement.
CTTTTGCCCTTATAGCTTTATATGCCCAATTATACCTCCCATGTACATCTCCTAGCCTATTCAAGAACCCTGCCTGTTAAAGGTCTATATCCAGAGCACCTAGGAAATTCTTCAGAAAATGGAACTGGAGTAAGCTGCATTAAATTTATCTTCACATCATTCTTTTTTTTTTTCTCTGAGGCAATTGGGGGTAAGTGATTTGCCAGGAAGTGTTAAGTGTCTGAGACTATATTTGAACTCAGGTCTGGTGCTCTATCCACTGCACCACCTAGTTGCCCCTCTTCACACCATTCTGTTTTTTTTTTTTTTTGGGGGGGAATTCAGAACTTTATTCTCTCCTAGGAAAACATTCTCCATATAAATTTAGTCACTACTCATGCTGAATATTCTGTATCATTCTTGTTCATTGCCTCCCATGATCTTTTCTTTTCTTTTTTTTTTTTTATTTAATAGCCTTTTATTTACAGGATATATGCATGGGTAACTTTACAGCATTAACAATTGCCAAACCTCTTGTTCCAATTACACCATTCTTTAAGAATAATTCTGTTGAAGAGATGGGGACCAAGGAGAATAATAAAAATTATTGCTGGATTAGCTGCACCAAGCTATAGAGGAAATCACCTGGGATGTGCCTCCTGAGCTTGAGAGAAGCAGTAGAGGAGGAAGTTTACTTTCTGGCAGCTTCACATTTTAGCTAATTATTATTGCTGAGTAGAGAAGACTAGATATTTGTTTGCTACTAAATGAGGGTGAATAATGTCCATGCTCATTAAATTCTATTGCTCTGGGACAAAGTTTTGATTGCTAGTCCTAGTAATGTCTCTGTCATTCTCCTACCTGAAATAAGAGTAGGGGTTCCTGAGGCTTTAAATAATTCTTCCATGTGTCAGCTGCCTTTCCTTAGTAAAGAGGCTTCCAATAAACATTTTGGAAGAAAGTATCGAAGAGTTTAGAAGATTAACCACATGCCTTATTATACATTCTATGTCAATTTATAGTGTGTAGTTTACTGGGTTAGGAATCAGGAGACCTAGGTAAATATTATTTTCTCTATTTTGTGAAGAACAAAACTGAAGTTGAGAAAAGTTAAATGTTTTGCTTTAGGTCCAGCTCTAAATGCAGACTGCCTCCACTTTACAATGTGTTGTCTACTATATCATAAAAACACCATATATATAATATGTATATATATGTATATATATACATACATATATATATGTATGTGTATATATATATATATATATATATATATATATATATATACCATATATACCTTTCTAATCTATGACACATTTTAATTAATCTGTATTAGGGTAGCTAGATGGAACAGTGGATAGAGCCTGGACTGAGAATCAGGAAGAGCCATTTTTATAAATTCAAATTTGGCCTCAGATATTAGCTATATGACACTGGTCAAGTCACTTAACCATGTAATTTGCTTCAGTTTCCTCATCTGTAAAATGGGTCAGAGAAAGAAATGGAAATCACTCCAGTATCTTTGCCAAGAATACTCCATATAGGATCACAAAGAACATCCAACTGAAGCAATGATCATTATGACTTCACATATATTTTTCAATGGTGCGTCAAAAAGAATACCTCGGAAGGGGACAGCTATACTGACACTTACTCCTTGTATAGTTTAGGATATTATATTTCCAAGTCTCATCTATAAAACAAACAAAACCTGTTTTCCTTAATTCACAGGTGACTGAGGAAAGCATGTTGTTAATTGTAAAGCACCATAAAAAATATAAGCTCTGTTTTACAATTACATTTTCTCTCTTACCCCCATTTTTCTGATGGGGAAACCAAGGCAACAAAATGTGCAAGTAACTTATTCAATGTTACCCTGGAAGGAAGCAACTAAGTTGCTACTTCCATAATAGTATCTCAGGTCAGAGATTTGCTTCAGAAGTGTCTTCTGCAGGCAGAACATGTTCCAAGTGCTTTCTCTCAGTTCTTCTAGGAGAGAAAATGCAGGGTCAAATTTAGTCTCTGGAGATTGGGGACAAGGCTAAGCAGTTAACAGAATGTTTCAAGCAGAGTCCTTAACTGTGACAGGTGTGGTTGAGAGAGATACCAGCTGGCCAAAGCTGACACAAGGCAGGAGAGAGGAAGCAGGAAGCAGTGGGTGGCTGCTGTTTTTATGACATTTTCTTCATGGAGTTTTTGCTTAAATAGTTTCTGATTTTACTTCCCTGCATTCCAGCTTGGAGTTTGCTTTTGTCACTGCTGGAGATGTTATATGCCATGTGCTAGCTTATCCCTGATGAGCTCATGCAGACAGATTTTTCCTCTGTGTATGTGTGTGTGTGTGTGATTGTGTTTGTGCTATATTTCCCTTACATAGTGGAGAGAACATCATTCTTGGAATCAGACAACTAAGGCTAGGTTTGATATATTCCTATTGCCTTATCTTCATAAGGTCATATCACCTCTCGGTGACTCAGTTTCTTCATCTATATAATGAGGACAATAATATCCATATAATAACTGCTGGGCTGGGCTGTGTATAAAGCTTAAAGGAATAGGGAATGGGACTGTGATTCTGTTGGCATAGGGCACTCCCAGAAGAGGGAATTCCCTCTACTAATGCAGCATGACAACTTCTCACTAACTTTTAGTCTTAGAATTTCTTAGGAACTAAGATTAACTGACTTATCCAAGGTCACACAGTCAATATGTATCAGTGGAGATTGTGAGTCTAGGTCTCTCAGATTCCAGCATCCTCTCTTTATCCATTATACCATATTACTTTTCATATTACTTTTACATATTACTAATACCATATTACCTATATAAGTTGCTAATATAACTCATTAATTAATATAAATTATTATCACTAATGTCATTTATTAGGTATGCCATGGAATAGATTCCTGCTCAAGTTCAGATAAGATCATGTCATCTAAGGTGAGAACCTGTGTTTATCATTTATGTATGAGTATCCATATATGATAAAATGGATTCCTCTTCATGTTTCTCAAGTCTGTTTACCTTCTTTATATCCCAGTTTCTATTGATGGCAGAGCCATTCTCATTTACTCCCATTTCAAGCCTCAGGCATCTTTGACTCATCTCTTTCCCCTTGCCCCATATTCTTGACAATTGCTAATTTCTTTTGATTCTATACACAGTTAATTTTATTTCCAGAACAGATAGTATCTTTGAGCCACCAATTCTATCTGTTCCTTCTTTACTATATTCTCTACCTGATATTTCTATTTATTTTTCAGTCATTACTTTTTAGAAGTTTGTTGTAATTCAATCATACAAGATCATGTTTACCTTCAAAGTCAGCAATATAGAGTGGGGTTATTGTGTAAAGTGATACAGTGAATAGAGTGCCTGCCATAGAGAGGAAAACTCTTTTTCTCAAATTCAAATATGGCCTCAAACACTTCATGGTGTGTGACCCTGGGCAAATCATTCACTCTACCTCACTTTCCTTATTTGTAAATGAGTTGGAGAAGAATTTGGCAAACTACTATTATCTTTGCCAACATAAAACCCCAAATGAGGTCGTGAAGAGATGGGCAAAACTGTAAAACAACAAAAAATTAGATAATGTATTTATTTGGCACTTACTGTATGTGGAACATAAATTCCAAAAGGAAAAATAAAGGCAATCTCTATTTGCAAGAAGCTTCCCCTCCAACAGGCAAACACCACACAAAAAGCTGAAAAGCAAGAGAGAATGTATCAAAAATACTATCCACTTCCAGAGAGAGAAATGATGAACTTTGAGTACACATTGAAGCATTTTTTTCACTTTATTTTTCTTGCTTTGTTTTTTTCCCAATATAACTAATATGGAAATGAGTTTTGCATGACTTCACATGCATAATGTGTATGATTATACAAGCAATAGCTTGTCTTCTCAGTGGGTAAGGGACAGAGTTAAGAAAGGGAAAGAAACTCAGAATTAAAATAAATAATAATTGTTTTGGAAAAAAAGAAAAGGGGAAAGTTTAAAGGGAGGAAGGTGGAAAAATTCTAAAAGGAAATCATATTAAGCTGAACCAGATTAGAAGTGAACATATAAACATAGGCACTTCCATAAATGGAGGTTCTGAGAGAAATTATTGTTAAATAATTTATTGAGGGGATCTCTAACCTTTTCCCCAAAATTTACTCCACCTAGATAACTTTACCTAGATGGAGTTAGTGCTATACCTAACTAGAAAAATCTTACAAAGAGATTCTAATCTAGTGAAATCCAGTCCTTTATGTTTTAATCAGTCGGAAATGAATAAAGATGGACCCCCTTTTGTCTAGATTGTCCTAGGTAAAGGTAGTCTGACTCTCTTTGTTTTAGGACTGGATGGATCAATCACTTTCCTCATTGAAATAGATCTACATCTCATTATGATATTCATTCTTCTCATTAATTGTTAACCAATCATAATTGATTGCCACCTTCAAGAATATCCAACTCTTCCAAGAATATAAAAGAGTTGAATGGATTTCATGAGAGATCTTTGGCATTTTAGAGTGCCACTGATTCTTTTATTAATTATACACTAGCATAATTAATAAAATGATTAATTATCCAGAAATTATGTCTTTTTTTATATGTCACAGTTGCAAAATAAAATTCACTAATGGGAGAAGAGGCATTGGGATTGGAGCTATCTCTAGTGAGAAAAGAAGATGGTTAGGGTGGAGGTGAGAAAATAATCCTGAGAATCAGATTAGATTTGGCCACTCCTTTCCTTCTCTCTTAGAATACTGTTCATTCATGTGTACTTAAACAATGGCTATTTTCCACTCAAATCCTTCCGCAAAATCCTTTGTGAATGACCTACTCAATTGCCCTCGTAGAAAAGCAAGGAACTCACTATCTCAGATTTACATTGATTCTTAGGTAAAGTCCAATGGAACTGACTTTAAGCTTAGATCTTTCAGGCTTAACTTACATACAACTTTTAATTGTTAACTCATGTGAAAATCTGATCATTGACAAAATGAACAAGATTCAATTTGGGGATAGAGATGGAGGATGTTTTTTAACAAAGGTATATGCCTCCACTTAGAGTCTTCTATGAGAATATCAAAACTTGATTATACCTTGAAAAGGATTCTCAGCACCCAAGAAGTATTATGGTATGGAAAAGGGTAGTAAACTTACAATAGGTTATTTTATAGATTTTTGAAATTTTATGGCTTCTGAGCTATATTTGATACTGTTTAATATCATCTTCTCCTACATACTCTTTCTTCTCTAGTTTTTATTATACTCTTCTTTGTGGGATAGAACAGATAGAATTAGAGCTTGGAATCAAGAAGACCTGAGTTTTTAAACCTACCTCAGACAATTAATAACTGCAATTCTGTACAGGGCACATAAGTTCTTTCTATTTCAAAATAGGAGTAATAAAAACATCTACTTTACAAAATTATTTTGATAATCAAATTAGATAATGTGTGTAAAGTATTTTCTAAACCTTAAAATACTTTATTAGGGAGGGGCTAAGGAAAGACATGAGCATTTATATAGTGCTTATTGTGTGCCAAGCACTGTGATAAATACTTTATAAACATTATTTCATTTAACATGAGTGCTGTTTTCCTCAGCTTACAATTGAGGAAACTGAGGCAGGAAGCAATAAAGGCTACTAAATGCCTTTATACCAAATGTGAGCTATCAGTACCACTACCACCACCACCATCATCATCATCAATCATTATTATTGGCTCTTCCACTTATCTGACTGAATTTTCTCAATCTTCTTTACTGGTCCATAAGTCATATCATATGAATGTATCTCAAAGATATGTCCTGTGCCCTTTTTTCTTTCTAAATTTTTTATTAATTATCTCATCATGAATTTTATTATCATCTCCATGCAGACAGCCACATGTACATACAACCCAGGTGTCTCTCAAACACGAGTGCCATATCACCAATTGCTAAAAGATATTTCAGATTGGATTACACAGATATCCTTTTAATTCAAAATGTCCAAATTAGAACTCTTTTCATGCTCCTTCTCCTCACTATCCACACTCCTCTCTATCAAACTTGGCTATTTCTGTGAAGGGTTCAATTATTCATCATTTCTTTCAAGTTTTTAACTTTGTTCCCCCTAACCTCATATTCAATGAATGGCTAAATTTTGCCATTTCTACTTTCCCAATATTTTGCACATCCAAGCCCTTTTCTATAATCATACTACTATCACCTTAATGCAAGACTTAATGCTCTCTGACCTGGAGTATTAGAATAGATCTTTTGCCTCAAGCCTCTTCCCCCCTTCCCACTTCAATTCATCATCCATTAAGTTGCCAATTTCCCTTAGGTATCCATCTTACTTTGTCACTCTCCTACTCAATAAACTTTAATGAGTCCCTATTCTCTTTGACATAAAATATAAACTCTTCAATTTGGCTTTTATAGTACTTCATCGCTATTTTTCCAGCCTCATTATGCATTTCTCCCCCTTGGACAACTTGTTATGGTCCAGTCAAACTTGCATTCTCTCCATACATCTTACTTTATTTCTTATCTCAATGCTTTTGCTATGGTCACCCTATGATTAGAATGCACTCCCTACCTACTCCTGCTTTATATAATTCTTAACTTCCTTTAGGATATAGTTTTAAGTACCACTTTCAACTCAATGCTTTTTCTTATTTGACCAACTATCATCCTTTCTCCTCAAAAATATCTTTTATTTAAGATAGAGACATACATTATACCTATGGTATACCTATCCATTGACATAGGGAATCCTTATGTAAGAGAAATTTCCTCAGTACCTTCTTTTCAATTTATAGTCCTAGTGAGTTATTAAATAAAGTATGCAATAGCTAAGTGGTACACTGGGTAAAGCAGCAAGCCTGAAATCAGGGAGACTGATTTTAATTTCAAATTTGACCTTAATCACTCCCTAGCTGTATAACCCTGATCAAGACACTTAATGCTTTTTGCCTCAGTTTGCTTATTTGTAAAATAAGCTGGAGAAGGAAATGTCAAACCACTTTAGTTATCTTTGCCAAGAAAACTCCAAATAGTCGCACAAAAAGTCAGACATGATGGAAATACTTTAACAACAGAGAACTGAAAATTGTACAGTAACACATTCATTTGTCACAGTAACATACTCAATACAGGTCAAAAATAGGAGCAATTTGTTCTCTATCCTCTGGAGAGCATATGTGACTCCTGAAGTTAGAAATATCTTTCCAATGGTTTTGTTTATAAAAATACTTCTGATTTTATGTAATTAAAATGTTCCATTTTACTTTCCTCTCCACTTCACTTATTACTCTTGTTTAGTTATGAAGTTCTATCTATAAATTTCAGAAGTAATTTCTTCCATGATCCACAATTTTACCTATGATATCCCCCTTTATAGGACAGGTAGGGGGCCCAGAAAATAAAGCACTGAGTCTAAAATCGGTAAGACCCAAGTTGAAATACATCTCTATTCACTACCTGTGTGTCTGGCCAAATCACATAAACTTGTCGTGTCAATTTCTCATCTGGAAGATGATCTGGAGAACAAAATGGCAAAACATTTTAGTATCTTTGCAAAGAAAAACCCAAATGGAGTCATGAAAAGTCAGACTAGACAACAACAATCTTTTTGTCTAAATCATGTACTTATTTCAAAACTTGTCTTGGTATATAGGGTGAGATATTGGTCCATGACTAGTTTCAGCCAGATTGCTTTCCGATTTTCCCAATTTTTGTCAAATACTGAACTCCTTCCCTAACCCCAGTGTGTTTATCAAATACTAAGTAACTATGCTCATTTGCTTTTGTGTATTGTATATCTAATCATCCTATTTTTTATCCAATACCAAATTATTTTATCAAATGATTACATTTGATGATGATAATAAAATGAGATGATAATAAAAAATTCCTTTTTTTATTGATTCCTTGATAATCTGATATTTTGTTCCTCTAGATGGATTTTGTTATGATTTTTTTTCTAACTCTATAATTCTTTGGTAATGTGATTAATATAATATTATTATTAGAAATCTTATTAATATATGTAGCATTTTCATTTTTTATTATGGACAAGAATTTTTTATAATGGAAACACATACACACAATACACACATATATGAATACATTTATAAGCATATGTGGACATATATGTACATGTATATGCATGTATATGTGTATATACATATAAATACATGCATAGATACAGATATAGATATAGATAGATATGACAAACTCAGACACATTCAAACTATGTTCTTTACAACTACCATCTGAAGTTCACAGTTTCCTAAACTTGGTTATATCATGCCTAGTAAAGTCTTTATGGCTTTAAACTCTTTAAACTCTTTTTGAGTTTACTTCTACCTTCTATCAAATATATAAACCACACATATAGAGCTCTTGTTTTGTGATGTCAAGACAACTACAGTTTGCAGTTTAAAAGTAGGATTTGGTCAAATTTTTTAGAAGGAAGTAGTCACTGTTTCATACAAACACACAAATACAACAGTTTAGACAATCACTCACAAAGGAGGAAGTACTCTCTTTTACCAATGTAAGTGTTTAAAGATATAGTTATCCCTTCCATTCTGGGGACAAGGAGTACAACACCCTCATGATCTTGAAAATCCATATAAACTTTTTGGTACTTCTTTATACCAGAGAATTTTTTTCTTTTACTTTTATGGGTTATTTACAGAGTCTTTTTATAAAGTTTAGGTTAAGCATTTGGTTATATTATCTCTTGACCTTAATGTGTTGTTCTAGTTTCTACAAAACTCCCCCAAAATTCCCATTAAATTTATTATGATTATCCAGGATATATTGAAACTATGAAGGGGAAAAGTCACATTATGGAGGGGATAATGGTACATTTCTTCTGTTGCTTTGACTGCATCCCACAAATTTTGGTATATTGTCTCACTGATGCCATTATCTTTAATGATCACTGAGATCATTAAAGATAACTGAATATTTGTATCATTTGTTACTTGGCCCATTCATTATAAAGGATTAAGTTATTTAGCTTCAAATGAGTTTTGATCTGTTCTTTAAAGCCAATATATATTTTACTTTGATCAGGGAAATGATAAATTTAATATTTCTGCTTTTCTGCATTTATTTGTGAAATTTTTATGCCCTGATACATAGACAATTTTTATGAAGGTGCCATCTACAGCTGAGAAATATGTGTACTCCTTTCTATTCCCAGTCACTATTTTCCAGACAGCTATCTTTTCCAAAATTCTTTTCCTCTCCTTAAATTCTTTCTTGTTTATTTTATAATTAAATTTATCTAGATCTGAGAGAGGTATATTGATGTCTCCCACTATTAAAACTTTATAATCTATTCCCTTCTACAACTCATTTAAACTTTTCTTTTCAGAATTTAAATCCCATGCCATTTGGTGCATATATTCTCTGCATTGATATTGTTATCCATGAAATTTTAAAATGTAGTTTCATTGCTTATCTTTTTTACTTATATCTATTTTTGTTTTTTCTTTAAGACCATGGTTTCCACCCCATGCCTTTTTTACTTCAGCTGATATATAATAGATTCTGTTCCAATTACTTATTTTAACTACATATATATGTAATTTTTTCTCTTTTTTGTAAACAACATATTGTTGGATTCTGATTCCTAATCTGTTATGATATTTTCTTCTGTTTTATAGATAATTTTATCCCATTTACATTCAGAATTGTAATTGCTAACTCTGTGTTTTCCTCCACATTTCTTATATTTTTGTATCTCTTTTTTTTTATATCTTTGTCAGAAGACATCTTTATTTAAATTTGTTTTTTTTAAATAATAGCTTTTTATTTTCAAAGTACATTCAAAAATAGTTTTCAACATTCCCCTTGCAAAATCTTGTGTTCCAATTTTTTCTCCCTTCCTTCATTTCACCCCATCCCCTAGGCAGCAAGTAATCCACTAGGCAGCAAGTAATTCCCTACATTAAGCACAATTTGATAGTCCTTTGGGCATAACTTTAAATTGTTCTCCAGAATGGTTGGATCAGTTCACAACTCCACCAACAAGTACATGGTATAATATTTTTAAAAAATCAGTATCAATGTAGATATCTTCATGTATAGTGTAGAGTATTTATAGTTAGTGTACAGAACAAGTAATCCTTTTCTCTGTCTTTCTGCCTGTCTGTCTGTCTCTCTCCTCAGAAATTTAGCCAGTTCTTTCAATCAACTTTAATATATCCAAAGATCAAAATATTTTGCCTGCCAAATTTATTTGGGCTTGTTTGTACCTCATTTATTCTTTTGATTGATAACGATTCTATTAAGAATTTGTGTTTAATAATGAGATGATTCAAACCAGATCTAATTGTTCAGTGATGAAGAAAGCCATCTAAATCCAGGGAGAGGACTATAAGAACAAAGTGTGCTTCACAACATAGCATTTTCACTCTTTTTGTTGTTGTTTGCTTGCATTTTATTTTGCTTTTCTCTTTTTCTTGCGCATCATAGTAATTGTATAAAATTTGTATGCATATATTGGAACCACATATATTTCTACCATACTTAACATATATTGGACTACTTGCCATCTAGGGGAGGGTGTGGAGGAAGGGGAAGAAAATTGGAACACAGGGTTTTGCAAGTGCTAATGTTGAAGAATTGTTCACACATATATTTTGAAAAATAAAAAGCTTTAATTAAAAAAAAAGAATTTGTGTTTAATAAGGGGAGAGGGTGGATACCTATTTTTACATGAGATATACACACGGTAGCTAAATCCAATAAGTGATCTTATTAAAATGAATATTATATATATATTTTTCCTGAATTTTAGTTCTGTTCATGGAGGAAGATAAGAGGAGGGGGATAGTAGACTTAAGAAAAATGAATCCTGGAAAATCTTGTTTAATAATGGAGGAATTGGGAAATAAGAGAGTTCTAAAGTACTGATTTTATGGTTAGGGTTGAAACAAAAACCTGTTAAAAATTAATTTCATTCATTCAACCAAATAAATATGGTCATATCAGAAACAATGTGCTAGATATCTAGGGGTTAAAATGATGAAGAAAAAACAGACTTTTATCTTAAGGAGCTATTTATAGTACAAACATGTGGGGAGAAAGGAGAAGGATAGTAATTAAACATGTGTACCACTTAACCATGATATAGTTAATAACAAAACATGATATTTGTGTAAGATAGATATAAAATTATATGAGATTAGATGTAGGAGAAGTCACTTCTAACTGAAGAATTCAAGAATGGCTTTAGGAAGGTGCTGGCCTTTCTATCAGGCTTTGAAAGATGAATAGAATGTCAATAGCTGAAGATGAACAGGAGGTGGAAGGTGAAGGGTGGAGGAAGGATTGAAACTATGTCAGTACAAGGAAAGGAAAACTATTTAAGTGACAATAGTCCTGTCTGAAGCCATTGGCAACTGCTTCTCCCCATTAGTTTAGCTTGGAGGGTGCCTGTGGAATAGGCTTTACCTCATATGTGGGAGGTTGTTAGTCGATGGAGCCCAAGATAAGTAATTTTTATTGGTATAGCAAAACGCCTTGCTTACGGAGGGCAGACCTGGGTAGAAGGGAGTGGAGGAAGGATTCTGGGTATCATGAAGGTACTGCATGCCTTTGGAGGAAAGAGCTTTTACAAGAGCAAAACATTATCACTGAAGACAAGTTTTATCTTTTCAATTTTGTAAATACACTTGAAATACTTTCCTCATAACAACTATGTGAAGAAAGTGATCCAATAATAATTGCCATTGTGCAGATAAGGAAACTGAGGATAAAAGAAAAAAAGTGGCTTGCCAAACTCTTCTAAAATCCCAGTTGGAAGCATGGAAGAGGAAGAAGTGAGAAGAAAGAAGAAAAAAGTACAGAGAAGAAATGAAATGAGTTGGAAATATAGAAAAGACAGCAGACATAAGAAGTAGTGATGGAGAAGGTGAAGGAGAAAAGAAATAATTGATGGTGGAGGAAGATGATGGTGATAACTTAGGAGATATAAAGTACACCATTCAGAAAGGGGTAACAATGTGAGGCATTTTAATATAACGATAAATAATCTTATACTCTTCTATATACTGCCTTTAAGAGCATCATTGTATCAACAATAACAAAAACAACTATTTCCACTTGCAAGATAGTACTGAATCAGCACAGTCTTAGTCAACAAAACCTGAGTTCAAGACCCACTCTTGAAACTTACATACTTTTTGACCCTGAATATATCTATAAGTCTCTCAGAGCCCCCAGAAAATTCTCTATTTTTTAATTCTCTCACTGCCAAGTATCAGTCTACATTGATAAAGTGAGTTTCCTCACTGAGGGGTGGTCCCCACCTTGATGAATTGTAAATCCAGGCTTAAAATATTTGTTCCAAGATAATTTGTAAAGTATTTTCTCCATAATAACCCATGTAAGGTATGTAGTGTAGAGATTGTCTAATTTTAGAGATAAGAAAACCACGGCTAAGTGCCTTAGAATCTACAACTTCTCTGTGGTAAAAACACAGGTGATAGATATTTATTGCAGAATTTAAACATACAAGTTATCCTGAAGTCAATCCCTGTGTTCTATCCACTCTTCTGAACTGCTTCCACCAATGTAATTTCTTGATTCAATTCAATTTGGCAACTTTATTAAAGTATCTACTAAATGTAAGGAACTATGCTTAACACTGACAATACAAAAAGAAAATTTGGTACAATTCTTGCCTTCAAGGCACTGAAATCTAACCTATTTATATGATAAAAATTTTTTACAAAAATAAATGATTTAACAGTCTTTTCTTAATTCTCATTCTTGATTTTTTTAGTCTTTGATGTTATTGATTACCCTCTTCTTGAAATTTTCTTCTCTTTATTTTTTTCCTGGTTCTGCTCTCTCCTAGTTCCCCTTTTTCCTAGCTAACCACTTTTCAGTTTCCTTTGTTACATCATCATCCAAGTCATACCTGCTAAATATAGGGGTTGCAAATGCTCTGTCCTAGACCTTCATCTCTTTTCCTTCTTTGCTTCTCATTATCTCCTATAGTTTCAGTTATCTCTATGCCCATGATTCTCAAATTTTATCCATCACTAATCTCTTTGATGACATCCAGTATTACTTTTTCATTTGTTCAAAAGACATCTCCAAACTTTATGTCTCATAAATACTTTAAACTCAATGTACCCAAAACAGAACTCAATATTTTCCTCTCAAATCTTACCTTATTCCTAAAATACTATATTAATGTCAAGGGTTCCACCATTCTCTTAGTTAGTCAGGATCGAAACTTAGGCGCCATCTTTGAATTCTCATTTCTCTTTCTCTCTCCATATCCAAACAGATCTCAAGCCTTGTTGTTTCTACCTTTGTAAAATCTCCTGTTCTCTGACACTGCTTTCACTCTGGCAGCACTCATGGCCTCAGACATGGACTATTGCAATAACATGCTAGTCTCTTGCCTCAGTATTTCCCGTCTCCAATCATCCTTTATTCATCTGCCGAAAGGATTGTTCTAAAATTCTTGTCTAATCATATGACTGCCCCTCTCCCTATTAAAAACTTTGGTGGCTCCTTATTATCTCTAACATCAAATATAACCTATTTTTGGCATGTTATACATTTTCTGATTTAATTTTTCAGTCAAAACTTATTCATGTCACTGTGGCCTGCAATAAATGGCAACAGCCTCCTTTTGTATTTCTTGTATACAAAACTCCATCTCCCATTTCTAGACATTTTCATTGCTTGTCTATTCATGGAATGCTCTACTTTCTCCTCATCCCATTCTGGCTATCATAACTTCTTTCAAGTCTTAGATAAAGTCCTCTTTTCTATAAGGAGGCTTTTCCAGTTCTTCTTAATCGTAATGCTTTCTTCTCTTCTTATTTACACTGTTACAACTACATTACTATAGATAGCTCTAATTTCATCATCTGAAAATTGTCTGTTCATATCTTTTGACCATTTATCAATTGGAGAATAGCTTGTATTCCTATAAATTTGACACAGTTCTTTATATATTTTAGAAATGAGGCCTTTATCAGAAACACTGGCTGAAAAGACTTTTTTCTAGCTTTGTATTTCCCTTTTAATCTTGTTTTTGTTAGTTTTGTTTGTGCAAAACCTTTTTAATTTAATGTAATCAAAGTTGTCTATTTTTCCTTTCCTAATGTTCTCTGATTTTTCTTTGGTCATAAATTCTTCCCTTCTCCAAAGATCTGAAAGGTAGATTGCCTCTCTTAATTCATTTATGGTATCATCCTTTATGCCTAAATCATGTACCCATTTTGACCTTATTTTGGTATGGGGTGTGAGATGTAGATCTATGCTGCATTTCTAACATATTATTTTCCAATTTTCCAAGAATTTTTTTGTCAAATAGTAAATTCTTATAACATAAAATGGAGTTTGGGTGTTTATCTAATGCTAGTTTACTGTAGACTGTGATTATTGTGTTGTGTATATTTAATGTATTCCACTGATCCACAACTCTATTTTTTAGCAGATACCAAATGGTTGTGATGACTGCTGCTTTATAATATAGTTTTAAGTTTGGTACTGCTAAGCCACCATCCTTTGGATTTTTTTCCATTAATTCCCTTGATATTCTTGACCTTTTATTCTTCCAGATGAATTTTTAAAAAATTATTTTTCTAGTTCTATGAAATATTTTTGTCAGTTTGATTGTTATGGCACCGAACAGGTAGACCAATTTAAGCAAAATTATAATTTTTATTATCTTAGCTCAGTCTACCCATATCCAATTTATATTTTTCCAATTCTTTAGATCTGATTTTATTTCTGTGAGGAGTGTTTTGTAATTGTCTTCATTTAGTTTTTGTGTTTGTCTTGGCAGGTAAACTACCAGACATTTTATTTTGTCTACAGTTATTTTAAATGGAATTTATCTATCTCTTGATGCTGGGCTTTTCCAGTAATATATAGAAATGTTGATAATTTGTGTGGGTTTATTTTATATTCCACAATTATGCTAAAGCTGTGGATTGTTTTGAGTAGGTTTTGGGATGGTTTTCTAGAATAATCTATGTATATCTTCATATTATCTGCAAAGAGCGATAGCTTTATTTCCTCATTGTCCATTCTAATTCATTTCATTTCTTTTTCTTTTTTTGTTGCTAAAAGCCAACATTTCTACTACAATGTTGAATAATAGTGGTAATAATAGGCATTCTTGTTTCACCCCTGATCTTATTGGGAATGTGTCCAGGTTCTCTCAATTACAAACAATGCTTGCTGTTGGTTTTAGATAGATACAGCTCTGTTTTAAGGAAAACTCCTTTTATCCCTACGCTCTCTAGTGTTTTAATAGGAATAGATGTTTTTTTTTTATCAAAAGCTCTTTCTTTATCTATTGACATTATCATGTGATTTCTATTGATTTTGTTATTGATATGGTCTATTATGGTAACAGTTATTTTGATATTGGACCAACCCTGCATCCCTGGCCTAAATAAATCCCACTTGGTCATAGTGTATCATCCTTCTGATAAGTTGCTCTAATCTCTTTACTAATACTTTATTTAAAATTTTTGCACCAATATTCATCAGGGATATTGGTCTGTAATTTTCTTTCTCTGTTTTGGCTGTTCCTGCTTTAAATATCAGTACCATATTTGTCTCACAGAAGGAATTTGGCAGGACCTTTACCTATTTTTTCAAATAGATTACATAGTATTAGAACTAATTGTTCTTAAATGTTTGATAGAATTCATTTGTAAATCCATCTGGTCCTGGAGAGATTTTTTTTCTTGGGGAGTTCATCAATGAATTGTTCAATTTCTTTTTCTAAAATGCGACTATTTAGGTAATTTATTTCCTTTCTGTTAATCTGAGCAATTTATATGTTTGTAAATATTCATCCATTTTGGTTAGATTGTAGGATTTGCTGCTATACAGTTGGACAACATGCTCCTAATTATTGCTTTAATTTCTTTTTTCTTGGTGATAAGTTTACTCTTTTCATTTTTAATGTTGGTGATTTTTTTGTTTTCTTTTTCTAATCAAATTAACCAAAGATTTATCTTCATAAAACCACCTCTTAGTTTTATTACTTAGGTCAATTATTTTCTTAGCTTCAATTTTATTCACCTTTTCTTTGAGTTTCAGAATATTTAATTTAGTATTTAATTGGGGATTTTTATTTTTTTTTCTAGCTTTATAGTTGCATGCCCAGTTCATTGATCTCCTCTTTCTTAATTTTATTAATGTAGCTACTTAAAGAAACAAAAAATCCCCTAAGAACTGCTTTGGCTGCATCCCATAGGTTTTGGTATGTAGTCTCATCATTGTCATTATCTTAGATGAAATTATGGAGTGTTTCTGTGATTTATTTGACCCGCTCATTTTTTAGAATTATTTAATTTCCAATTGGTTTTTAGTTTTTCTTTCCCTTTCCCTTTATTGAATATAATTTTATTGCATTGTGGTCTGAAAAGGAAGCATTCACTATTTTTTCCTTTCTGCATTTGATTATGAAATTTTTATTCCCAATACATAGTCAATTTTTGTGTAGATGCCTTGTACTGCTGAGAGAAAAAAAAAAAGACATATTCCTTTCTGTACCTATTCATTTTTTTCCAGAGGTCTGTCATTTCTAGGTTTTCTAGGATTCTATTAACCTTCCTAGTTTCTTTCTTGTTTATTTTATAGTTATATTTGATTCTGAGAGGGAAAGGCTGAGGTCCCCCACTAATGTAGATTTGTTATGTATTTCTTCCTAAAACTGGTTTTAAATCTCTAGAAATTTGGCTGCTCTACCACTTGGTGCATATATATCTTCTAATGTTACTACATCATTTTTTTAATTAAAGCTTTTTTTGTTTTCAAAACATATGCATGGATAAATTTCAACATTTACCCTTGCAAAATCTTATGTTCTAAAATTTTCTGACTTTCCCCTTTCCTGTACATGGTAAGTAAGTCAATATATGTTAAACATGTGCAATTATTCTATACATATTTCCACAACTATCATGCTGTACAAAAAAAATCAGACCAAAAAAGGAAAACATGAGACAAGAAACAAAATTCAAACAACAACAAAAAAAGTGAAAAAATGCTATGTTGTGCTCCATATTCAGTCCTCATAGTCCTCTTTCTGGGTGCAGATGGCTCTCTTCATCATACATCATTGTTTACAGTAACCTTTATAAAGATGTACTTTCCTTCATTATCTCATTTAATTAGATCTATTTTTATTTTTACTTTGTCTGAGATAAGAAATGCTATATAATAATATCTGTTCCAGCTTTTACCTTTATTCTATATGTGTCTCTCTGTATCAAATGCGTCTCTTGTAAATATTATAGGATTCTGTTTTTTTTTTTTTTTTTTAATCTACTTGGCTATTTTATGGGAGAGTTCATCTCATTCACATTCACAGTTATGATTACCAGCTCTGTATTTCCCTCCATCCTATTTTCTTCCCAGTATATACTTTTTTTCTCTCTTTCCACCTGGCTCTTAGTAGATTTTTTTTCACCCACTTTACCCCCTACCTTATCTTCTATCATTCTTCTTCCCTTCTCTTCTCTTTTCTTTTCTAGTGTTTCTGTTCTTTCTTTCTCTGTTTTTCTTTCTTCTTTCTCATCCTACTTCTTTATAGGGTTAAATAAATTTTTATACCCAACTGAATGATTACATTTTCCCCTCTTAGAGCCAAAACTGGTGAGATCAAACTTCAGACAATACCCATCCCCCCCCTTCCTTCCCTTTTTTGTAATAGTTTTTTTTGTGTCTCTTCATGTAATCTAATTTGGCTCATTCTACTTCTATTTTCTTCTTTTTCCAATACAGATATTTCCTGCTCCTTAATTTCTTTTTCTTTGATATCATCATATCAGAGTTCATTCACAACTACATCTTCCATCCATGTGATGGTCCCCTCTGTCTGCCCTAGTAACAGATATATTTCTCAAGAGTTTCAGATAGCAATCTTTTTCCCATATAGGGATATAAGAAGTTTAACTTTTAAATAATACATATTTTCCCACATCCCCTCCAACATTCATCATTATTTTTTCCCGTCATCTTAGCCAGTCAGACAGGTGTGTCATGGTATCTCAGAGTTGTCTTAATTTGCATTTCTCTGATCAATAGTGATTTGGAACACTCTTTCATATGAGTGGAAATAGTTTCAATTTCATCATCTGAAAATTATCAAACAAATAATTTTTAATTGTCTCTTCTGGATCTATTTTCTAGGTCAGCTGTTTTACCAATGAGTTATTTCAAATTTTCTTCCATTTTTTTTCATTCATTTTAATTTGCTTGATAGATTCTTGCTGTCTCACTGAGGCATTAGCTTCCATTTGCCCTCTTCAAGTTTTTAATGTGTGATTTTCTTCAGTTAGCTTCAGCATCTCTTTTCCTCGAATTCCTCAAATTCCTAGAATTTGGTTAATTCTATTTTTGAAGGTGTTCTTTTCTTCAGTAGATTTTTTTTTTTTTGCATTTGGCCAATTGTATTTTTTAAGGAATTGTTTTCTTCAGTCATTTTTTTTCTTCCTTTTCCAAGCTATTGATTCTCTCTTGCACCTTTTATTTCTTTTTTTTTTTCATTTTTTCTTCTACCTTGCTTCTTTGCCTTTTAAAGTTTTTAATGAGCATTTCCAAGAAGCCTTTTTGGGCTAGAGAGGGGTTTCATTCAGACTCTGTTCAGAGGCTTGCTTGATTTTTTAAAAATTTGTCTGAATATAGAGACTGAAATAATGAAAGAATGTAAGATCCAAACTCTTTGCCTTACCAAGTAATGCCTGAAGGGAAGAAGAGAGGGAACACACACATTTATTAAGTGCCTACTATGTACCTGACACTGTGTTAAGAGCTTTGTAAAGATCTTATTTGATAAACTCCATTTATTGTTCCTGTAGCCACAGAGTCACATGGATGACCTTTCTTTCTCCAAAAGGCAATTTTTCTCAGGAAATTCCCTCCTCTGTCAAGAAAAATCTGAATCTCAACATTTTTATATCCAATGGATCTGATGAAGGCCTCATTCTAAAATATGTAGAGAATCGACTCAGATTTATAATAGTTCAAGCCATTCTCCAATTGACAAATGGTCAAAGGATATGAACAATTTTCATATGAAGAAATTCAAACTATTTGTAGTCATATGAAAAGGTGCCCTAATTACTATTGATCAGAGAAATGCAAATTAAGACAACTCTGAGATGGCCAAGATCATGGCTGAATAAGATATGACATGAATGCTATGGACTATTACTATTCTTTAAGAAATGACCACAGAATGATTTCAGAGAGTCCTGGAAAGACTTACATGAACTGATGCTGAGTGAAATGAGCAGAACCAGGAAATTATTATACACTTCAACAACAAGATTATACTATGATCAATTCTGATGGACGTGGCTCTCTTCAACAATTTAAAACAGATGATTTAAACCAGTTCCACCTGTGCAGTCCCATCTGCACTCAGAGAGAGAACTGTAGGAACAGAGTGTGGAACACAACATAGCATTATCACTCTCTCTGTTGTTATTTGCTTGCTTTATGCTTTCTTTCTCAGTTTTCTTTTTCCTTCCTTCTTGATCTGATTTTTCTTGTGCAACAAGATAACTGTATAAATATGGAAACATATATTAGATCTAACATGTATTTCAATATATTTAACACATATTGGACTACCTGCTAGCTAGGGGAGGGGGTGGGGGAAAGGAGGGGAAAATATGGAACAAAAGGTTTTGCAAGGGTCAATGTAGGGAAAATTACCCATGCATATGCTTTGTAAATAAAAAGCTTTAGAAAGAAAGAAAGAAAGAAAGAAAGAAAGAAAGAAAGAAAGAAAGAAAGAAAGAAAGAAAAAGAAAGTGAAAGAAAGAAAGAAAGAAAGAAAAAAGAAAGAAAGGAAAAGAAAGGAAAAGAAAGAAAAAAAGAAAGGAAAAGAAAGAAAGAAAAATCTGATTCCCTATCGGTAATTTGAAATTTTAGAATTTGGAGTTATTCATACAAGATAATTCTCTCATTGTTTTCCCTCATTAGTTTCCCTCAATATTAGTCTATTGGCAATATCTAAAAAAAATGAGGTTTCTGAAAAGGTCATTAGATTAGTTGTTTATTTGTTTTTGGTACAATTTTCACTTTACAAGTTTATTAGACTCTAGTACCTTGAGGGCAAACATTGTGCCATGTTTTCATCTTTACATAGTCAGTATTAAATATAGTTCCCTATATATAGTAGATGTTTTACTAAAAGTTTGCCAAATTCATTTGAATCAGGAAATGATGCTAGTAGAAATAGTTCAGAATAGTGGACAGAAAGCAGGACTTGAATTCAGAATAACTTGCTTATTTGATTCCTGAACCAGATACCTTCAAATTGTGTTAAATCCTGAGATCATGTGGCTAACAGAGTTGTGAAATTAAAATCCACCCTCCTAATTTATATAGGAAGTTGGGATTCAGGAACTTGATCCATAGACATCCCATTCAAGTCACATTGGCAAAGACATGCCTGTAATTAGTTATTTTCTTCTCCAAGGACTCTACAATGCTAACCCTCTAACCTACTGCCATCTTTTGGGTTAGGAAGGTCCATGTTCAGTCCTCTTATTATTGATCTGTATCAGCATATTCAATGTGTCTGCCACATGTAACTTCCATGTGCTTCTGGACCAAAGTAGCTGTTATCTCTTTTTGGTGGGGAGAAGGGAAAGAGGGTGATCCTGAGTCACAGCCTTTATTCTCTGTTCCCTGAACCTTTTATGTCCTTTCTGTTATGAACTGTTCAGTCTTCTAAATAGAGTTCAAGTCAGTAACCTTCATTTATAGTGATAGGACATGACAAAGTGACAGACAGCTCTGATCGTAAACTTTCTTGAGTTTCACTCTGAGAAACCAGAGGATCATCCCACTCACTGAAAATCAATTAGGAATTTTCAATATTTCTTAACAAAATGCCAATGCACATGTTTATCCACAGTGGGGAGAGAAATGTCCAAAAGGATCTAAGGGAATCCCTTTGACAAAACCTCTCCTTACAAAGACATACAAACAACTAGGAAATGATAGGTAAATTGAGTCTTTTGAGATTGAATGGGGAAAAAAATCAAAGAGCCTCATGATAGTGATACTAGAGATAGATTTTGAAGAATGGGAACTATTTCAAAAGGAAGAAAAAGAAGTGACAAATTCCAGGGACAGGATGAGCAAGTACATGGAGGTAGGAAATGTGATTCTTTTTTTTTTTAATCAACTTCAGTCAGAGGGAAAATATTTTTTGGAAAATGTACTTGTCTTACAATTCATGCTGGAGTACTCACAGGGGGAGAGAATGACGAGTAAGGAGAAAAGAAAAAAAAGGATTGTTAGAAATATTCCTATAAAGGTCCCTGTTGAGAATGGATATTGAATAGATAGATCTGCTGTGACGTGACAAAAAGAGGATTAGAGATAATAGGGATGGAGAAGACTTAGCTAGACAGTCATTCTGTGCAGTTCTCTATTTCAAAATTGTTCCCTGCAATGCACTGTCTAGTTATTTGTTAGGATGGTTATGATCCTAACAGACTGCAACTGTGTAGGAAATAGCTTGACTCCAAGCCCTGACAACCTTTAATTCAGTCTTGATAGTTCTTTTGTAGCCCGGGCAGATTCCAGAGGGCAGCACATGTGTCTGATTGGCTTGGTGGCCCATTTCTGCAGGCTTACACAAAGAGCTCACATTCACAAAACGGTCATTTATTTGTAAGTCTACAGATGTGTGGGACAAAAAAAAACCCTTCATTTCTAATAGTACACCCTTTGTAAATCAGCAAAGTAGAGCTGTCTGAAAGCCTCTTTGGGACTTGGGCAGAGAGGGTGATTACATTCTGGGTGCTTGGGCTCCAGATTAGGATCATAGACAGAATAGGTTTGGAAATATAGACATGAATGTCTTTTGGGGATCTCAATCATCAGGCTGGTCTTCATAGAGTAAGAGTAAGCATTAGGCAGTGGTCTAGGATAGTTTGGACATGTCTCTGATAAGATGAAATCAAGTCACTACACCCCTTGGTTTCTTTCATTCTAAGGCAACTGGGGGTGGGTGGGGCAGAATATATAGAGGACTAGGCCTGAAATCAGGAAGGAGTTAAAATTTGTCCTCAGACTCTTATTAGATGTGTGATCTTGGGCAAATCACTTAAATTATTTGCCTCCATTTCCTCCATTGTAAAATGAGGATAATAATAGCACCTGCCTTCCAGCATTGAGAAAATATTTGTGAAACAGTTCATAGCATGGTTGGCCCATAGCAGGTGCTAGATAAAAGTTAACTATTACCATCATTAATTATCATTATTATTTGGAAAAAAACATTTTTTGAAAATCTTTCTCAGTTCTCTCTAAAAGCATTATTGCCATTACTTTGGTCCTTGAGCTGGCTAACATACTATGTGTTGCTAATAGAGATATTATGCTTTCCCTCACTCTAATTATTCTGTTTTCTTTATGCTGGCTGAGAGTGAGGGGTTTGGAGGGGGTAGTGTGGGTATATTCTCAGGCTGCTGTATCTGCATGTCACCAGGTGGCAAAGTAAATTTTCCATGTATGTTCACTTTCATTGTGCATACACAAGTAAGACCTAGAAATGCTTTCCTCTCTCTAGCCTTTTCCTTCTAGTGTTTTCTGTCTGAACCCCCAAAATCTTGTATTCTTTCCTCTAAGTGTCTTCTGCTCAGTATTTTCTACTAAAATTAAGTCAAAAGTGGCAGAATAGCTTTCAAATCAAACTGTGGTCCTGCTACTCTCACTAAGGGCTTTTTTTGGACTTTTCCTATTCTGTCTTCAGTATATATTTTTGAAGATATTTATAAAGGCCTAATTTTGTTTTTTTAAGCCAAGCATTTCTTGCTATCAAAATAACAAGGGAGGAAAGGGATGCACTTTATTAGCTTTGAAAGCCCACTATCTATTTCCATAGAGAGCAACATTCAAAATTCTGGCTGCCAATTATGGCAAATTTGCTGCTTGATATCTTCACGGGTTGGAGTTTGGGCGCCTGGGTACTCATGTTTTCTTAGCAGATTTTCCCAGGGTCATCAGCATTCAAACTGAAAGGGTGACCATTAGAAGAATGCATGTTTCAAGCTCAACCCCCATAAGAGTGAGAAAGTCTGACAGAAAGATGCTAAGCATTGTATTGTCCTTTTTAAAAATCCCACCAGAGTCTATGACCTATGGCAATCCTGACAGCTGTCCTTGAGGATATCTGAGCCTAGAGCTAAATAACTCTACACTTATATGTCTTCTCTGGTGCCTAAAGACAGAGAAAATGATAGCTGGAGACAAAATAAGTGGCTATAATAATAATTTATCTTCAGGAAACATTTTAAGGTTCACAGATTGTTTTCTTCACAAATCCTTTGTCTGGAATTTAAAATCCTTTACAATTTATTTCTAACCTATCTTTCCTAGAGTGATAACACATTATTAACTCCTAGCATGTTCTTCCTGACAGTCAGATTGGCCTACTTACTACATTTCATATGTGACTTTCCATCTCTCACTTTGTGTCTCTGCATTATCTGCCCCTTTGCCTGAAATACTTTCCTTTTTCATTATCATTTCACAGAAGTCTTCCTTCAAAACATAACTCAAGTATCATCTCCTACAAAGGGTCCTTCCTTGTCCTCTCATTGTTAGTGGTCTGCCTCAACCTCAATTTACTTGATAAACTGTATATATTTTGTATATTCTTATCCTATTTGCCTGTTGCTTTCCTTTAGTAGAATGTAAGCTCTCTGAGATCAAGAACTGTTTAATTCTTGTCTTTGTATATCCAGAACCTAGCACAATGTTTGAAACAAAGAAGGCACTCCATAAATGCTCACTGAATTTAATTGAAATGAATTGGGGTAGATAGTGAAAGTACCATAATCACATTTATATGTATCCCTCAGGTTAAATCCTATAAAATAAAATAATAATAATATAATATAATAATAATCTGAAATAATCCTATAAAACTCTTTCTGGATGGAGGATGATCATTCAGTGCTCTGTACCTGTATGTTGAAGAGAGCTTGAGAGAAGACAAATTGATCTTAAGGTTTCCACTCAAGAAAGAAAAAGTATAATTCCAGATTCTCTTCAGCAAGAGGTCCCTGAGGGGAGACAAAGAGTCTGGGGAAAAGACAACTATTAGAAGGGCCAGCACCTTGATCTTGCCCCCCTATCCATTCTACACATTGCAATAGACTTGAGGGCATTTCCTCTTAGGTGAGATCTGATTCTCTCTCTCGGTTATACTAAAATATTTCATTTCTAGTGAGAGAGAACTCATTCATTCTGTGTATTTTTTAGTATATTCTCACCTGTACTGTCTCTGGTTTCTGTTTGCCATCACCTTAGATAAATGACTTTATTTGCTCATTACTACATATATTCTTTGAGGAACTGACATTTAGTGGGGAGGGAGTCAAACTTTGGATACGTAGCCTTGGAGCATTCTTTCCTCATTAAGAGATAGTCATGAGAAGCACAGACTAAAACTAAAAATTATTTTCCTTACCCTAACAATACTTTTGGGGGGACAGATAGATATAATTCTAGACTGTTAATGTTTCTATGAGGAGAGCAAATGTGACATAATGACACTTTCTGTCTGATTCCTTGTGGTTGCAGGCCTGGATCCCAGAGGTTTCTGAATGTTGTAGAAACATTCTGTAGGTTATAATGCACGCAAAAATTAAAGTTGGGTGAAATATATTTAAATCTTTGTTTAAAGAGGTTATCAAAATAACAAAACAAAAGAAATGGTTCCTCTATGTAAAGTGGTTAGCCTCTGGTGTCCATATCCTGCTTCTTCTCTTGACAAGAATCAATTTTCCTTAAAAAAGAGTGGGTAAAGGAGAATCTTTTGCTGTTAAGTCATCTGAGTCATGTCAGACTCTTCATGATCCAATTTGGCATTTTCTTGGCAAAGACTGAAATGATTTACCATTTCCTTCTCCACATCATTTTGCAGATGAGGACTGGGGGAAACAGGGCTGAGTGACTTGCCCAATATCACATAGCTAATGAGTGTCTGAGTCTGGATTTCAACCAAAGATGAGTTATCCTGACTCCATGGTACCACTTAGCTACTCCTGGGAGATCAAGATACTTATTCAAGCCCCCCTATGTGAATCATATTTAGGTAGATCTATGTGGACCTTTAAAACCAACAATGAGATAATATTTGTAAAGAGTTTAACAAAATGCCTGACAAATAGTAGGCACTTAATAAATGCTTATTTCTTTCTTCCTTTCTTCCTTCCATAACTCTCCCCACTCATTGTGCACACACATGTATATATGTCTATTTATGTATTATATCCATGCATACATATACATTATATATATTCATATATACATACACACTTACATGTGTATCGATATCTATATCTCTCTTTATCTATATATTTATAGATGAAGAAACTATATAGATAAAAGAGGATATGTGATTTACCTAACATCACACCACTAGTGACAGAACCAGTATTAGAAACCACCTTTTCCTTGACCTTTGGAACTTCATAAAAGCAAATTGTCTTTTCACGGGCACATAGGATAATCCTTTCAGCCTTTATGAGATGCTATGGCTAAAACAATATGACCACTTAGGGATAAAGCTTCTCTTGACATGGAGTCCCAAATATTGCTAAACTCACAATTCATTGCTGGAAACTTCTGCAATTTGTCAAGGCTTATAGGAGCTATTTTAGGCCTGATCACTGAAAAATGTGATATCATAACATTTTCTGTCTGATTCCTTATGGATTTAGGCATAAATCCTAGAGATTTCTGGAGACTCTAGAGGCATTCTATAGATCATAAGGCATGCAAAAATTAAAGCTGAGTGGAATATGTTTAAACCTTTGTCTAAAGAGGTTATAGAGATAAAGAAAGAAAAGAGGTGTTCTCTTATCTGTAAAGTAAGACCTTGTACCAGGTAAACTCTAAAGCCTCTTCCAGCTCTAAATGCATCTATTTTTTGATGAATCTAATCCTAACCTTTTCAGATCTCAATCAATGAGATTCTCTTGATGCACCAACCTTGCTTTTCCAAAGAAATCTATGCATGCTTACAGAACAATCATTGCCCTTTAAAAAAAATATCATCACAAGCTCACAAGAAAATAAAATCTCTTTTTTTAATCAAGAACACTTCCATGAGATCTTCAGGAATTAAGGTAGCAATTTCAAAGAGGCAGAGAATCATAGGATATTGAAATATGGAAAGGAGTTTAGAGATCATGTTGCTCAATTACTATGTAAAGCATGAACTTCATGTAATCCCTTTTCTCCCCAACCTTGCTCAGTCTACTGGCATTTGTTTCTCCATTGACAATGAGCTCTCCCAGCTTGCTGTGCTCAGTATCCCTATATGTTACCTCTTTAAGCAAGCATGGCTGGCAGACAGAACGCTGCCATGAAGTGCTATCTTAATGACTTTCCTCTACAACTATATTTTGGTCCTAAACTTAGCATGCTGATCATGACTTGTCTCTCAGTTTGTGACCCAGTTATTCCTCCCCCTACATCTTTTCTCTGGTGATGCTCTAAATAATTTCTTTATTTTTATTTGTGATAACTTTTGCCTGGAAAACTCTGACAAGGTAGATGTACTATTCAAACATTTTTCTAGATCTGGTCCAATTTCACGTTCCCCTTCCCTCTGAAATTCCTTCTCTCCTAGTCTCAATTTGGTGACTGCAATGGTGTCTTGAAACCCATTATTCTAAGAATCAATTATTACTTGTAGGATAAAAGAGTTGAAATTATGATATATAATCTTTTAAATTCTCTCCATATTCTAGAATGCTTTCACACAATTTGAGAAGCAGAAGGAAATTTTGACATCATGATCTCATTTGAGCCTTTGAGGACTTCTTAAAGCTATATAATACAGATATTATTTTAAATACATTTTGCTGATATATTTTGTTTTCTTACCAATCTATTTTCTCCTGTATCCCTCCTTGTCCATCTGTAAAAGATCTACCCAAGATAAGGAATAATAGTATTTTAAAAATAATTTTATTAATGTTTTCTGTTTCTTATATCACCATAATATGCCATGTATTCCTTTTCCTCCCTCTCTCCAAGAGCCATTCCATATGACAAATAGCATTTTTAGATAGGAAAAAATAAGACAGCATAAATGGTTGATTCTTTGAGAAAGTCAAAAAACAAAAACACATATGTATCACCTGTGAATGTCATACATCCATGAAGTTGGGAATGTGTTTTCCTGTCTCTTTATTCAACTCCAACTCGATTTTTATAATTTTGCTACATTTAATTTAGATTATTTTTGGGTTGGGAGGGGTCATCTTTCTTTCCATTTGTGTTATTGTATTTCCCTATGCTTGTTATTTTCTTCACTCTACATCAATTCATATAGATTTTTCCATGCTTCTCTGTATTCATTACATATATCATTTCCTACATCTTGGTAATATTCCACTAATTAATGTACCACAATTTATTTTTATCCCCAATCTATTGGCATCTACTTTTTCCATTCCACAAAACAATTGCTGTTTTCATGTATGTGGGTATTTGGTGTATAGGAGGACTTTCTTATCAATGCCTTCCTTGGGGGTATAAGCCCAGTAATAAAATCTCTGGGTCAAAGGGTAAGTATGGATTTAGTATCTTTATTTGCATAATTTCACATTGCTTTCCAAAATGATTGTATTAATTCCCAGCTCCACCAACAAGGCAGGAGCAAAAATGTGATTACAACTTCCTTTCCCCCCCTGTATCTTGATATATTGTTTTATTTATGTGGAGTTACTCCTGGTATATAACTCCCTCCTCCGATAAGATTGTCAATTCTTAGTATAATTTATTTATGTATGTTATCTTGTTTGATTCTGATAACAATCCTGTGAGGTAGATGTTATTATTACTCCCATTTTACAGATGAAGAAACTAAAGTGGAAGAGGTAAAGTGATTTTCTAGGAACTGTCTACTGAAGCATTTGAACTCACGTTTTATGGACTCTAAATCAAACCCTGTATTGATAACTATGGCCTGATTGCTGTGTGAACCTGGGCAACTCACTGTCCCTCATCCTCAGTTTTCTCATCACTAAGGTGGAGAGAATGATACCTTCATCACAGGAGCGTTTTGAGGATCAAATAGGATAATATTTGTAAGCACTTTACATACATTAGCATACTCTATATATGGTAGCTACTTTTAGTAATAATATGGATTTAGAGCTAAAAGCAGGTCTATGCTCAAGCCAGCTGGAACTGATTCATGGAAGCCAGTTGTTAAATTTTTGGTGTGAACATTTACACTTTTGAAATTATTGCATAAATAATTTATCTACAAGCCCTGATTTGTTTTGTTGATTGTCTAAACTTAAGGGAGTGATGGATAAAATGTTAATAATACAAAGTAAATTTTGAAATGTATCCTGTGTATCTTTAATTTTTTTTTTGCAGGGGAGAGCTATTTGTTCAATATTTACCAGTAACTATGCCCAAAAGGCTATGAAACTGTGCATACTTTTTGATTCATCAGTGCCTCTACTGGGTCTGTGTTCCAAAAAGATAATTAGAAAGGGGCAAAGGACCATAGAAGCCTCTTTTGTAGTAGCAAGAACTGTAGAGCTATTTGTTAAATATTTACCAGTAACTATGCCCCAAAGGCTATGAAACTGTGTATACTTTTTGATTCATCAGAATCTCTACTGGGTCTGTGTTCCAAAAGGATAATTAAAAAGGGGGAAAGGACCATAGAAGCCTTTTTTTGTAGTAGCAAGAACTGGAAATGGAATGGATACCCATCAATTGGTAAAAAGCTGAATAATTTATGATATATGAATATAAAGGAATATAATAATATTCCTTATTCTATAAGAAATGATGAACAAGCTGATTTCAGAAAAGCCTGGAAAGACTTACATGAACTGATGCTAAGTGAAGTGAACAAAACAAGAGAACATTTACACAGTACCAAAAGGATTATTTGATGACCACCTGTGATGGACTTGAATCTTTTCAACAATGAGGTGATTCAAGACATTTTCAATAAATTTGTGACAGAAAGTGTCATCCATATCCAGAGAGAAAACTATGGAGACTGAGTGTGAATTAAAGCATAGTATTTTCAACTTTTTCAACTTTTATTGTTTGTTTGCTTGCTTTTTTTCATGTTTTTTTTTACTTTGATCTGACTTTTTTGCACAGTGTGACAAAAATGGAAATATGGTTAAGAGAATTGCATGTGTTCAACTTTAATCATATGGCTTGCTGTCTTGGGGAGGAGGAGAGAAATAGGCATAAAAATTGGAACACAAGGTTTTCAAAAGTGAATGCTGAAAACTATCTCTGTATGTATTTGGAAAAATAAAATACTATTAAAAATTTTAAAAATAAATTGTATCAGTATCAGTATTGATGGAGACATCTAGTAACACATCTTCCTTTACTGTGCCATTTTGTATATGATAATACAGAGAAATTAAGAGACTTCCTCTTGGTTACATAACTAGAATATGTCAGAAATAGTACTTGAAACCAAAAATTCTTGGTTTTGATGACAATTCTTTGTCCCCTATGTCTTGCCATCTCTACTCATCTTTCAGAACTTCAAATAATCTTATAAAAAACCCTTCATCTATTATGGAAGATACAGGTGTAAGGGATGATCACCTGCATGATCTGTCAGAGAGGTAATTCTGTGTTAGATAAAGGTTGGTCTAGATGAGTAGTTCTCAAAGTGTGACCCATGGGGTTTTCTGAGACTCTTTCAGGGAGTCTGTGATGATCAAGATTATTTTCAAAGTTTTCAGATCCCAGTTGTCTTTTGTTAAACCAGCAGGAAAAAGATTTGCAAAAATATGAAAAAACCTTGCACAATATTTTTCTTGGTTTTGGAAAATAAAGTCATTTTTCATTACAATATATTATTTTAATATATAACATTTAGCATATAATGCTAAACATATATTTACATGAATGTTAGCATATACTTAACATTTAATATCCAATGGATTTATTATTGTTACTGAATTAATAAATATTTTAATTCATTGCTAATGAATTAATAAGTACATTTTTTTAAAAAATGATCAGTTTTAATTTCTATAAAAGCGAATAGCAATAGATTTAACTCTTACAACCCAAAAGTTCTTTGGGGTCCTTAGTAAATTTTAAGAGCATAGAAGTAAAGAAGAAGTAAAGAGGAAAGGAAGTCTGAAATGGTCACTTACAAATATGCTTAATAAGATGGCCAGGTATTTGTGTACAGGACCTCAATTGCAAGTAAGAGACTTCAAGATGTGAAAAGAATGTCTGAAATCCTTAAGAGTTGACTAATGAAGCACAATGCTTTTCTGCTTTACTTTGGCTTCTAGGACAATTAGAAAATAGTTTCTTATCTGTACAGTTCGAATCAATTCAATTGGGCTAGAAAACCTTGAGCATCCTTCCAGCTCTAGCTTTGTAACTCCATGTTACAATGAATTTATGGTTTTAGATTTTCTCCTTGAAACCACAAACATTTGAAAATGCCAAAATGAATAGGTAGTAATTCTATTCAGTGCAATTTAATTCAATTCTGTAAGCATTTAACTAAGGTTCCATTACATACAAAGCATAAGAGGCCATAAAGAAGCTCCTGTTTAGTAGATTGAGTCATCCTAGGAAATTCTCAGATTCATGTCTGTTATATCAGCTCTCACTATCTCAGCTCTTTAGGGCTGGAAGTTGAACAGCAGTTACTGTTCTGCATTGATACCAATGCAATCACAGGTCTGAGGGGCTTAGCCTCCATGTATATGTATATGAGGTGGAAGGATATATATATATATATATATATATATATATATATATACACACATACATACACATAAGTATATGTATTGTGTGGGTATAAGTATACATATATATGTATATGTATATGTGTAACATATATATCTATTTGGATGTGTATCTATTTATGTGTATATTTATGTACCTGTGTATGTATACATATATGATTATGTATATATATATATGTTTGTATGTAAATATGTATTTATAAAATAATATGAATATATGTGTATAATATAATCTCTCTTCATATTTGTGTGTATGAGACTTATGTATATGTAGTAAAATGATGTGTACAGGAGATAAAAGATAAATAATCCATCCTGACCTCAAGAAACTTACACTTTAGCAGACTGCACACAATTAGAAGCAGTTAGAAAGAATTATGTGCTGTAAGAGAAGTATGAACAATGGGCATTTGACATAAAAAGAAAGCAATTACTTCTGTCTGGAGAGAGACTAATGGAGGCTATTCTGAAAGATGGGAGTAGGACATTTTTATGAATAACCACCAGTATTTACATGGCACTTTAAGGTTTGCAAAGCACTTTAAACAAGCTACTCAATTTGATGCTCCCAACAACTATTATTTCCATTTTTCATTTGGGGAAACTAAGGCTGGGGTAAGTATTTTAGACACCTAATAAGATGATTTGAATATTCATCTATCACACAACTTAGTTGCCTCATTTTATTGCTTATTTTGTATGATTTGTTAACATAGAAAGAATAGGCAGATTTTAAGAGTTACTAGTTTAAACTTTGTACTTAAGTTGATATTTGTAATGTAAAATAAACATTTTAGATGGACAAAATTCCAAAGCAAGTTTTCCAACAAACTAGACAAAACACCCAGCACAGACAGCAGAAGAAGTGATGAAAAATTTTAGTAAAGTGAGTACCTTTGGGGATGACAGAATTTTCTTTGCTTTTTTTTTTACTCTTGTTTATGAAAACACTCTAAAATATATGGATCTGGCTCATTTATCTTCTCTGATATCTGTCCAAGAAGGTATAGGAGGAAGAGTTTTAGATCTATATTATCTGAAATTCAGGAATGATCCTACTTCTAAACTAGCTGTGTGATCTCAGGTAAATCATATAATAATCTTTCTGAACTTCAATTTTTTTTCTTATCTATAAAATTTGAATGATAATACTGTAGCATTTACCTAAAACATAATAATGATGATTAAATGAAATAATCCTTTTAGATGTTTGAAAAATTTAAAACATCCTCAGTTTTTATTGTTATGAGTATTGTTATATCAGCATTTTGGGTAATCTTACAGAGACATGTAGATCATAGCCACGAGTTTACATATGAGATTACAGGGATGGATTACAGTTTGCATTGAGTATAAATTCATTCAAATATTTGAGTATAAACTATTGGTGAAAATTTAAGAATCTCTTTTGTTGCTCAGTTGTTTCAGTAATGTCCCACTCTTTGTGACCCCATATCAGGTTTTCTTAGCAAAAAAATTGGAGAAATTTGTTAATTCCTTCTCTAGCTCATTTTACAGATGAGAAAACTGAGGGAAATAGGGGTAAGTAACTTGCCAAAGGTCACACAGCAGCTAGTAAATATCTGACTTAAATTTGAATTCAGGTCTTCCTGACTTTCCATCTGGATCTACCCATTGCTCTAATTATCTGCCCTTAAGAACCTCTATCCCACATATAAATAAAACCTCTCTGAGAATTCCTGAGATATTTTAGTGGAATTACAATAGGTACAGATATTTGGGAATGAAGGCTGGTGGAGATGGAATTAAGTTGTACTGAATAGTATTACCTATTCACTATGCAAAAAGATTATTGTAAGTGAAGATGAAGGGAAGGGAAAGCAGGAACTTGGGAAACTATAGAATATGTTTAGAAACCATCCAATAATCCAGCTAAACTGACCTGGCTTTCGGTCTTGCCCCCACTATTGGTAAATTGTAGAAAGCTGAGCAAATCCCTTAACTTCTTTGAGTTTTAGCTTTCTCATCTGTAAAATGGGAATAATAATACCCAGTCTAGCTGCTGTACCACACAGAGTTTTCCATGAGGATCAAATGAGATAATGGATGTGAGAAGCTAAGAGGCTATGCACATGTAAGGGATTATTAATCAGGTAATTTATTAGTTGTAAGCATCCAGAAACATGTCTACTATCCTGGGCTTAATAAATCTAGCTGCCTCTTTCTGTACATACCCTTACTTCCCTCACTGCTGCTGTTAGTGCTGGGCCATAAATCAGAGCTTGTTTACAAGCTATTTGACTGGAAGCAAGCTCAGAGAATCATTAGTGCAGGTAATGACGCATTACCTTCTGTGTCTGCCATAGAGGTAGGCTAGAGCCCCCATCCAGGCAGCCATCCATCCAATTGATGCCCTCCTTGACAGTCAAGCTGGAGATACATTCAGCTCTTCCCCACCCCCAAAGCCAAAGGCAGAAGAGGACCACAAAAGTGATTATGGCTGTTTCTTTCTGGTTGCCGCTCATCCTCTTCAGAAACATCAGAATGCAAAAGGTCATGTTTTATTCCACAGAAATGGGTATGGACACGCCATGAGAAATATTGACCAAAAATGGTTATCAATCACCATTAAGTAAACAGATAAAATATACCCTGACATAAATATGGGATACATATATACATATATATATATATATATATATATATATATATCCAGTATATAATATAGGATAAAGGATAAGATATATCCTAACATAAATATGGGATATATATCATATATATATATGATAAATATATAAACATCTATATAATATAGGATAAATAAAGGATATGTCCTAACATATAGGATATATGTCATATATTTATGTGATAAATATATAGATGTGTAAATCCTACAAATATATATATATATATATCTCCTATATACACACACATATATATTATCCTATATATAATATAGGATATGTCCTAACATAAATATAGAATATATATCCTATATATACAGGATAATACATATATATATATATCCTATATATAAGATAAAGGATAAGATATGAAGTAACATAAATATAGGCTATATGTTCTCTGTATATATATATATGTATATTTATAAGATACATATATGTATCCTATAAATATATATATATTCTATATATAATATAGGAAAAATAAAGGATATATCCTAACATAAATATTCTAATTTGCACCTGAATTTATTTTGTAACTCTAATTTTTTGCATTGGATTAAGTTTAATGTTGAATGTACTGGACAGGACTTGAGTTCTAGTTCCAAAGTATTGTGAGACTTGGACCTAGAAGGGCACTTTGAAATTATTTAGTTCAAATCTTTTCATCTTAAAGAAGAAAATGTGACCCAAGGTCACAAAGGTTGTAAATGGAAATAATATCAGGGGATGTATGGAGTGCTCATTTAGGGGTAGAACTTCCTGGTGTGAGAGCTGCTGAGCCCTTTCCAGGGTTGCTCATTCACTTTTTATTTCCACTTGTCACTCAATCCTCACCTGTGGCTCCAATAAGATTTAGCATGTGCAGCAACACACCCCGGTAAAGCCATCTTGGTAGACAGAATAAACCAGGTCAAGGGTAACTGATGAGACCTTTGGTGAGTTTGGGGAATGTCTACCCCAAGCCAGTGAAGACTTCCTCCAGTCTTCAGATAAGAACAATTTGTTCCAGGGGTGATGAAGGCATCTAAAGTAAAGCTTAGAGTTTGGTCAGATGTCAAATATACTAAGGTCATCCATCACATCCTGGACCATTGCCAGTTGCCCTAATTTTTATATTGATACTGGACTTTAATGACTCTGGAAGAAACAGTGAGGCTGAAGATTATGCAACTAATTCACTTATATCCAATTTGCACATTCAACCTGTCATGTCACTGGTCCTTTTTGAAAATGAAGGACAAACAGTAATAGGATGAAAGAATGTCTTCTGACTCCAAATCTAGGGCTGAAGTCCACTATTCCTTTTAAAACTAACCCTAAATGCTGATTAGCCAGCTTGTTGATTGATCGCCTAAATGGAAATGTTTTGGGTATTTTTTTGGGGAGAGAACACTGATTTAAAAATGAGGAAGCCTGTACTTAATTTCTGCTTCATTTCACTAATTAGCTGCATGGTCTTTGTCAAATTACTTTAGTAATTGGTAAATAATAGGCCTAGAGAATTTTTTAAGTGAAAGGAAAACCATTTCTCAGCAGGACTATAAGTGAGAATTATAGCATCTAGGGTAAGTTCAGTAGAGCAGGAAATCATGCAGGTGAGGTAAAAGGATAGAATTTAGGATATCCCAAGACTGATGTATACCATCATCACTCCTGACACTAGTTACTTCAAGTATCAAGATTCCCCAGAACACAGTATACTGATAGTATGTCCCAGGTTTATGCTTTTATGCAGTAGGAGGTGAGCTTTGAGAGAAAAGTAGGTCAGTATGTGTAGTTATTGGGTGGGGAGAGTGACCCATAGGGTATTGCCATTTGTGGATTGCGTGTTTTTCCCACTACAATTCTCTGCCTGTCTCACAATGCTCTGTTTTAGTGTTCCACTAGCTTAGCTTTCAACTGGCCACCCTGTTGTCCACTTTGAGTTTTGGTTTTAGAAGATCTAGGCAATTTTTTCTCATAAGATTTTTAAAAATAGAATTTCTAAGATTAATTTTTCAGTCATAGCTTGCTTGTCCACCCTTGATCTATTTTCCAGAGCAATTGCTTTTGCTATAAAATTCTTTATATTGGTTTCTATTTTTCTGCTTTTTAACTTTATTTTAATATTTCTTATTGTTTAACAGAATCAGTCATTTCTTCTTATTGGTTCTATTAATTTCACGGAGTTTGTACTTGGGTAAGTAGTACCTCTTAGTCCAAACTGTTAATTCCTTTTCTGGCTTTTAACCCCATAGCTTTCCTTTTTTCTAATATTTTCCTTAAGTATTCTTATTCAAATTATTTAAAAAAGTGTTTATTAAAAAAACTCTCGATTCATCTTTTTTCAAGAATTCTAGTTGAGTATATTCTTAAGCTATGCTTTCCCCTAAAACATTTTATGCGGATGTTTTGGAGTCACTCCTATTTTCTTTGTTTCTGTTTTGAGTGTTCCTGATACCATAATATGATGGGGCTTTTGTTTACCCATCCTCAGAGTTGATATTAGGACTGAAGTCTGCCTTAAGGAAAAAAAAAAAAGTCTTCTTTGGTCTTTTTGCTGCTTTCTTAAGGTATTGACTGCTTTGTATTTCATGCTGTTCTTATGGTTGTTGTTTGTCCTTTGTTCTGGAAGAGGAGCATGCCATCAGGGAGCTGATACCATGAAATCCATGTGGATTGGATTTAAGTGAGGGAGGGCTGTGAAAAGTCATCTCCCTCACTTTCTCCTCCAGAGCCATGTGGGTCCAGTGGTTAGATACAGATCAGGATGATTGGAGATGGTCCTGGATGCAGTGGGAGACCTGAGTCTTTTTAAGCTAGATTCTTTAATAAATCTCAGTTTGATGGAGGCCACACCCATTCAGTGATTAAGGATAGATAGTAATTGAGACAAAGAATCTCCTCTTTCACCTAATTAAAAAAAATCGAAATCAGTACATGTAGGAGGAGAAGACCTCGGAGTTTCTGGTCAAAGCAGGAATGATTGCTATTTACATTTAATCTGGGTCAGTCAGGACCCAAAAAAGACCAAATGGGATATGGTCTAGGACCTATTGGTGGTCAATGAGAATTAAATTGGTTTTGATTTAAGTCCTGGTTCTTTTTTTGCTTGTGTTTTTTTTTTCTCCTGAGGTATAGAGTTAAGTGACTTACCCAGGATCACACAGCCAGGAAATGTTAAGTGTCTGAGACCAGCTTTGAACTCAGGGCAGGTGCTCTAACCACTGTGATACCCAACTTCCCCCTAGACCTAGTTCTTAAGGAAGAAATCTATCCAGAAACCCGAAGATATCTTGGGAGAATTCAGAAGTGTATTAAGAGAAAAAAATGCTTTTAAGAGCATCTATAGGTAAGGGTATGATACCCTATGTGTTATTTTAAAATTTTAGGGAAAAGCCAGAGACTTTAACTTTGCACTGGATCAGACCCCTATGAAAGCAGTAAAAGTTTTTATCAATCGCTGCTTTTTACTTTGAGTTCTATAGTCTCCTGATCTGGATTTGGGTCTTTTCAAAAGTAGAATGTTGCTGCTGGTCTTCCCTTCTATCAGACAATTGGAAAGCACTATTGGCTCAAAGTGGCAGAATTACAGTTCCCCCTTTGGTCTTGGATTGCTACCTTGATTATTTCTCTGCCAGCTGGCCTAGATACTGGAAATAAGACCCTGCTTTGCTTTGGAGGCTTGACCCATACTACTATTGATGCTGTTGGCCAAAGAACTTTCTTCTTTCTGGATACATGTCCCTGAGGCTCTCTGTGCTGTGCACAGATTCCATCTTGGATCTGTGACTAGCAACTGAATAATGGATGACAAAACTCCCAAAAGCCATCTGTCTTCAGTGAAGCCCTAAGATATTGGTGAGGGATGCTGGGTTATGGATTAAGGATTTCCTTTTGGACTGAAGTTTTCTGTGTGCCTCATATTTGTGTCCCAAACTGTTAGGGATTAGGATTAGGGTCAGATTTCTCTTTGTCTTTCTATGATGATCTGGACCCCACAAAGGACTCATTGTGTCTTTTCCTGTATTTTTTCCATCAGAATTTGGTCTGGTACATTTTGTAGATCTTTTTGGAGGAACTATGGATCAGAACTTAGCTTCAATGCTATCTTCTCTTATGCCGTGCTGACTTGACCCATTTCTTATCTGAAATTATCTGTTCTGCCTTCTTTCCCTTCAGGACCAAGCTCTCTGTTTTCCAAGGTCATCTGATACACCAGTCTTTGCCAATACTATATGTTAATGGATCTTTATAGTTTTCTAGATAGAGTTCCAGGAAATATACTTTCAGTACCATAGCCTAAAGGAGGGAAAGCCTAGGATATTTGAGGATAAGGTGGAAGAATATTTTTCATGTTCTCTCACTTAGGAAATCTCTTTAGGAAGTTCCTTATTCTGCTTATGGCTGGCCCTAGTCTTCCCACCTCAACATTATCCCTTAAAGAAATAGCAAAAAAAAAAAGTCAAAACGAACAGAATAGGTAAGGCATGAAAGACAAAGCAATAAGCATTTATTAAGCATTTATCTCTGTGTCTGTGTGTGTGTGAGTGTGAGTTTGAGAGACAATTGGGGTTGAGTGGCTTGCCCAGGGTCACACAGCTAGGAATTATTAAGTGTCTGAGCTGGATTTGAACTCAGGTCCTCCTGATTTTAGGGCCTCTGCTCTATCCTCTGCACCATTTGTGTACCATTGCACCATTGTGTCCCATCTGTGGTAGAACTTTCCAAGCTCATGTTAGTTTGATCAGCTATAGTTGGACATGCTGTACCTTAACCCCAACATAGAGCTGTCATTATGGTCTTCTTTGAGAAAAAAAGGACAACAACCAATCAATGAGATGCCAGGAATTCTGCTAAGAACTGGGATGAAAATATGAACAAAAAAAGACAGCATTTACAATTTCATTTAAGGGTTGTGTATGCAGAAGTGCACATTTTGAATGAATGAGACCTACCCAGGTCCATGTAAGGATGGACAAACACATATGACAAAAAAAGACCCAAACTTCCAATAAGGAATTTGAGCTTGGATATAACGTTTCCTTTCTGAACTCCCTGGATGTTAATAATCTAAGTTTTGGCAGATTTACTCTTTTCTAAACACTGACCAGCAATAGACATGCACTTTGACTTCATTCTTTGGGTACATTTAGCCTCTTGCTGGTATTGAGGTAGCTAAACATAGAGTAGCTTTTGGTTTACCTCCCTTATTCTCCCTCATTTTTTCCCATAGCTAGAATTACTTTCCTGACCCCTATTTCTCCAAATACTGAATTATGTTGGCTTTTTCTAGTGGCACATAAAAATTAAGAGAATCTAGGGCAATTTTGCATGAGAACCGAATTCTCCTGATGATCTGAGAAAGCTTTCATCTATCTCAGCATGTTCCTCTACATCATAGATGGAACAAAACAGGTCCCCACCAGGGGATTCACGATTTCTCTAAAAGAAATCCATCAGACAAGCTTTCTGGTCTCCAAAGTCTGTAGAAGAAAAATCTAGGAATGAGCAATCCATATACAAAAAATGGAAAGGGATGGAGTCCCAACATACTGCACTGTAGGGAACTTCTATACTGGAAATTTTAAAATTAATTTACAAATCTGGAGCATTCCCCAATCCTCCCATAAAAAAGATCAAGGCACTTTGACAGATGATGGGAATACAAAGGCAAAAATAAGACAGTCCATACCTTCAAAGACTTTACAGTCAATTGGAGGGAGGAATCCAACATATACATATATATATGGAAAAATATTTACCAGGTAGGAAACTCCAAAGAAATTTCCCAGGGTGAGAGTCCTGAGAAATGGGCTATAAGGAAAAGGTTTACATAAGATATGATACCTTAGCTGAGCCTTGAAGGAAGCTAATGTAATAGAACTACAATCTGATCTGGTGCTCACTTCACTGAGGAATGATCAGAAACAGCTGTGACTGGTGGCTGACTGATTACATCTGTACCTTACTGTAGCATCCCACTTCTCCATTTCCATCTCCTTGGTTAGTAGGTCTTCCTTGCTTTCCATGATGACTCATTGTAGAGTAAAGGGGATGTTTTCCTATCCTGGTAGAGGAAATTGGTTCCCCAATGCACTCACTTTGCCTAATATGCTCTTACCTGATAATGAAGTTTTGATCCATATTCCTCTGACTGTGACTCCTTTGTCTTACCTGAAATGTCTTTTTCTCTCAACTCGATAAGCATACCCCTTCTCACTATTTGAGAGGGGATCCCTGACCATTGTCAGCTCCATCTTTCCTTCTTCTATTGCTGATCCTGTGGCTTCAGGATATTGTGGGAATGATACAAAGCCTGACTTGGCTTTGAGCCCTGGCTGTACCACTCACTGTGTGTGACCTCTTTGATACTCAGGGATTTCATGAAGACAGCTTTCTAAAAGGCATTCCAGTGTCATAACCTAAGCCAGCAGAGGAAAAATTAACAAAACCTTTCGAAGAGAAAATATGATTCAGCACCAAAAAAGCATTGGAATCAGGAGAGACCTGAATTTGAGTTTTGACTCAAGCTTATCATATAATTCTGGGCAAATCATTTAATGTCACTGAACCTTAGTTTCATCATCTGTAAAATGGGGGTCATAATAGCCCATAATTTGTAGGCCATTGTGAAGGTCAAACAAAACAATGTACATAAAATATTTTGGAGACCTTAAAGAACTCTGTAATGGAAATCATGGTCATCATCATTATTAAAATAACTAACAATTTAATAAATGTGGACTAAACTAAAAATAGCTCATACATGGGAACTTCAAGACATAGGATAAAAACTGACCTTGACTTCAATGAATGCTTCTCTGGTAGTTTGACACAATCTTTGACAGGTCACAATCAAACATTTCTTACAGGAAAGACCCAGCAAGAAAGCCAGTCAGGTCTCTAGTTGTTTGTAAAGCTTCAGCTGAGTCAAGCTGTATTGACCAGTTTCAGTTGGGAAATAAAATACTGGAGTCTCATCCATAACAAAATTCAATCTTGAGTTGGGGAAAGTGATGCTCTGCATTTATTATTAAGCACTTCACAATACAGATCACAGATTAAAAAAAGGAGACCTGCCCATAGAAATGGGAAAAGTGTGTGTGTGTGTGTGTGTGTGTGTGTGTGTGTGTATGTGTGTGTGTGTGTGTGTGTGTGTTGCTAAATGAAAATGACAATACAAGCAGGGAGTACAAGACAGACTAATATCACAATAATTGACCATTTTTAATAACCACCGAATCGATACCTCCCCAGTGCTACTTCTGAAGAGTTAGTCCAAGAAGATATTGTATTAATGATAGGAAGGAAAACAAAATTAGCTCTCTAGCCAGACTTTTTCAGTATTCATGGGACAGCAATGAAATTGGTTTAGAAACTACATTCTATCAGAAGCTCTAAAATGGTCATCTTACTTAATTAGGAGAAGAAAGAGTAGGAGGAAAGGACTGGAGGAAGTAGGGGTCATACAAGAAGCAAGCTGGAAAATAGAACTGCTTACCTCAAGCAGGGCCACTTGGGGAAAAAAAAATGTAATTGCTGCTGTTTCTATGGAAGATTAAAACTGGTTATGTTCACTCTACAATAAATGGATCCCTGAAAAATTCAAGGCAAATTAAAATGTTTGTAAATCTCATACAAACATGTTTCAAACAGGCTTTAGGGATCTGAGGGTTCCAAGTACCCCTTTGGAAACCCTTTTCACTTGCAAGTAAATAAATATTATCTATTTTATTTGTTTGGTATGTTTGAATTCTCTTATGTGGGAAATTCTAAATTATTCAGGATCTTCCTGTGTGCACACACACCTATCCACTCTACCTTTATTTTGGGGTTTCTTAGGTTAACAGGGAACAAAAAACTTAAACTTAGGATGTGTTACGCAATTATTATAAAAAGCAATAGAGGTCTAGAGCATGCCTTTTGTATCACTAGATGTTTTGCCCAAATATATTCCTTCTATCTTTATGTAAGTAAATTATATCATATTTTATATAATATAAACATATATTATATATAATGTCAATAATTATATTATATCTATATATCAATTATATTATATCAATATATTATATCAACATATCAATATAATATATCAAATGATAATTATATCAATACCACAAGGCTTTACTCTTAGAATAACATTGAGAACCAGTGCTCAAAGGTGATATTACAAACAGGGATATGAAGGTAAATGTTTAACAACCAGTTCAATGGGAAAAATATAGGAAACACATTAATTTGA
Organism: Sarcophilus harrisii; assembly: GCF_902635505.1. NCBI lineage: Eukaryota > Metazoa > Chordata > Mammalia > Dasyuromorphia > Dasyuridae > Sarcophilus > Sarcophilus harrisii. Next base: position 626,292,723 of record NC_045426.1, on the reverse strand, counting down.
TTTTGGATTATTAATATTTTCTTCATCACGAAGTATAAACAATCAACAAAATAATAGATCAAGCTCTGATTTGTAGTATTTGCCAACGGATTGTAAATATTCATAGTAAAAATTTAATAATCTGTTATTGTTCAGCCTCTGCAACAGCATACCACTTACCTCCAGGAAAGACATAAAATTATCAAAGAGAAACCTTGTGGCTGAAAATGTTAAGAGACTTACTGGTATTCTGATATCAAAGCTGAGTAGGAAGAACACATTTAAAACAATTTATGACTGCATAATAATAATATTAATGTATATTTTCAAAACCATAAAATGAAACATGAAAGATTTGGAAGTGCCTTCCCCCCCCAAAAAAAACTAATACAATATTAAAGGAACATAAGATCAAAGATTCATGATATTAGAATGTTCAATATCACCCAAAGTTACCTTTCATTTCTTCTGTATAGAAACTATGAAATGGTTGTGAGCCAAAAAAAGCTATTTATGAACTCAGCCATGAAAAAAATGCATGAAATCACTACTAATTAGAAAAACAAATAAAAGTGATTCTGAAATTCTATCTCTGCCCACAGTATAAATAAAGAAAACAAATGATTAAATCACATTGATTGGTTTGTGAAAATAGGAGTTATGAATGAAATTTAATACCTCAAAAAACTACAGAATGATTATTCTTACAGAGTCTAGACTTATTTCTCAATGTAAAATATGCTTATATGTGGTAAAAATCATGAAGCTTTATATTCTGGGGTATGAAAATTTAGCAGCTACTGAATACTCTGCAAGATATATATATATATATTTATATATATAACTCAGTGGCTAGAATTATATGTCAGAAGTTGGCTATCTTTCATGGACTAAGAAATGACAAATGCTCATTCTAAAAATAAAGGATTCAAATAGCCTAAGAAATTCAGTCTATAAAGTGAACTACAACTGGACCATTATCCAAGTCAAATTCATTGACCACACTAGAAGAAATTAAATATAGTACTTCCTACATGTGTGACTCTAGGCAAGTCACTTAACTTCTTTTCTTAGGGAAAAATAATGGAGTTAATAATTGTACCCAATTCCCAGGTTTGTTGTGAGGATTAAATGAGCTATTTGTAAAATACTTAAGACAATTCTTGGCACATAGGAGGCACTTAATAAATTCCTCCTTCCTTCTTTTTTCTAACCTCTTGCCCTCAAGCATCTGAACATAACATTATCCATAATATTTTTGCAACAATGCTTTACCACATATTAAATACTCAAGTCTCCAAACTGCATGGAATGAAAAGGCTTCAAGATATAGAGATTTAGCAAAAGAAAGAAAAATCATTTTGGAAGAGGAAATAGTACATAATATTCCTATTGTCTTGTTTGGTCTTTGAGTTGAACTGAGAATATTTTCAGTAAGCCTAAGGGATGAGTTTATGTCCTAATATTTTCATTCAATTATAAAAAGCAGTTATTTTATGCAAATGGGTAATAATTGACTATAAAACATTAGACATAAAAGGATAATTGTAAGGTAGTGGCTTGTCCCAGGACTCCATCTAAAGGTTACTGGAAAAAAAAAGGATCAGAAGAGCTACATAACAGCAGCAATAATATGATATTTATAGTGCAATGAAAGAGTTTCAAGGCAGTTTTATACATTATCTCATTTGAGTCTTATAGCACTCCTGTGAAACAGGTATTATAGTATTCCTCCCCCACTTTTTTTTTTTCCTTTACAAATGATGTAATAAAATATATGGGAAATTAAGTGGCTTATCCATGACTATGCAGCTAGGAAATAAATGAAGCAAGATGGGAAACCAGGTATTTTGATTCTAAGTCCAGCATTCTTGCAGTGCTATCAATCTCAAATAGAAATGATAGGTTTTAGAAAACCACAAATTATCATTATTTATATTGTGTGTATTTTTATTTATTTTGTTAAAAAAATTTCCCAATTACATTTATTCTAATTTCATCCTACACTGGAACTCTATACTCTGGTAAACTGCCTGTCATTATTATAAATATAGTCCTACTCAGAGACTAAATGACTCCTGAGGACCAAGCTAACTAAATGGAAAGTACCTCATTATCAAGATGTCTTCCAGGTGACAAATGACATGGCAAAATACAAAGCAAAAGGATAAAATTAAATGGCTCTCAATTCTCCACAACTTCATTACAACTCAATTCATTTAAATCCAATATACATTTATTAAAGACGTATTATATACCAGACACTGATTTGGGGACTAGAATATAAGGACACAACTGAAAACAGATCCTGCCCTTTAGAAGTTTATAACCAAAGTGCCAAAGTAGTGGAAAACAAGACAGAGGGTAGAATGAATCACATTTTTGACCATGTGTTTCTAATGGCATAATTGATAACACTAAAAATGAAATTTTTGTTCAATGAAAAACTTTTAGAAGAATTAGAAGAATCAATATTGACTGATAAAAATATTCAAAGAAAAAGGAAATTATAGCTTAAAAGTCCATGATTCACCTTCTAGAGGCAAAATAAAATAAAAATAGTTGATGAAATTAGTTTCATTGTGTGACTAAATGCAATAAAATATCATTTCACTTGCTCATCATATACTGACATGCTTATAATGATCCCAGGGATAACCTCATTTTATTGTGCTTTATTTTATTGAACTTCACAGATATTGTGGGGTTTTCTATTTGTTTTTACAACATCTTGTGCTCACATAATATCTCTCTGTTACAATGGTAATTCTCACAATACTCCAAACTTTTTCATTATTATAAATGCTGTAAGTTGTGATCAGTGATCTTTGATGTTACTAATGTAATTGTTCCTTACTACTCCAGAGACCAGTTATTCCCTATCTCTTTTCCTTTCTCTGGACCTTCCTATTCCCTGAGACACAACAATATTGAAGAACATCATAAAATTTATTTGATAAAATAGGGGCAGGGATTGACTCCAATTTTGAAAGAAGTCCTACTGTGTGTAAAACGTCATCACACAGCAGCACATGTTACAATGAAATCTTTTATGAAGGAAGAGTCAATTTATGTGGCAAATTTCATTGTGTTATTTTAAGAAATCGCCACAAGGATTTCAGAAAAGCCTGGGAAGACTTTTATGAACTGATGCTGAGTGAAATGAGCAGGACCAAGAAGAAAACATTGTATACAGTAATAGTGATAATATATGATTGATAAATTTGCTCCTCTCAGTAATACAATTATCTGATACAATTCCAATAAATTCATGATGAAAAAATAATTATCCACATCCCAAGAAAGAACTGACTAGAGTTTAAATATAGATCAAAGCATACCATTTTCACTTTTCTTTCTTTCTTGTGATTTTCTCCTTTTTCTGATTTTTCTTTTACAACATGACTAAGGAGGAAGTATAATTAAAAAAAAAAAAAAGAAATTGCCACAGCTACCCCAATCTTAAGCAACCACCATTCTGATCAATCAGCAATGATCAATGTCAAGGCACAATCCTCCACCAGCAAAAATATTGACTCACATAAGGCTCTGATAATGGTTACCATGTTGTTGTTTTTTTTTTTTTTTTTTGGCAATAAAGTACTTTTAATTAATATATGCACAATTTAGACATGACATTATTGCACAACTAAATAACTTTAGTATAATATAAACATAATTTTAATGTGCATTAGAAAACCAAAAAAATTGTGTGGCTTGTTTTATTATAACATTTACTTTATTGCAATTATCTAGAACCAAACCTATAATCCAAGATAAACCTGTACAAGCAAAAAAAGATTTATTTAGAGATAAGTACAGATTATGTGTCATCTATTTTGGATGTTAAAGAATGGAGAAATCTCATTAAGAACTCTACTAAACCTTCCAGACCAATTCAATAGGTTCTTTGATACTTGGTAACTTCTATGCAAATGTGGGTACAGGTTAGGGCAGTGACAAGTATATTAGGAAATATGGTTCAGATTTAAAACGGCCTAGCCTTAGGATCTTTAAGATTTCATGAATACTAAAGAATTGGATACTACTAGACATGTGAGCAATACACAATAACACAAAATATAAAATTGGCAGACAGAAAAGGATTGACTACTGATATGCAGTAATTTCAGAATTAGCTATTTTGTACAGAAAGCCCATCAATTAATTAGAGCAAAAGTCAAAATCAGTATCAAATCAGAAAAAAATGATAAGGCAATATGAAGAACTGCAATCACTTCTATTTATCTTATTCATATAAGTCATCTATGTCATAAGATAGAAATGAAATGTTGACCATGATTGTCATAACTGTGCCAACTTTGACAAATGAAATATAATTACTGCAGTGAACCAAAGGAGTCCAGATTTTCTAGCTAGAAAACACAGTATTTCTTTGTCAAGTGAAGAGAGATGGGAACAATGGTTTAGAATACTAAAACCCATTTGTAAAACATTGTCAGAGAGATTAGTAGAAGATGATTCTGAGCAATATCAATATGTGTAGTAAAGATGAATGTTGAGTAAATGTCTGTTATAAAACAGGGAACGCAGCAGAGGAGAAAAAGTCTGAATAAAGTTTGGCATGGAACCTAATCAGGCCTTATCATACAAAAAAACATTTTTACATGAATCTGGCAAGAGAACAACAAATAGACCAAGTGGAACAGATGTTTTCATGAGGTGAAATCTAGCAAAACTTAAATGACCACATTTTAGACTCTGACATATTAATATCAATTTTAAGAAAAGAAGTACAAATGGCATTTTAATGAACAAAGGTGGGAAGAGGACCAGACTATATATTCAGTAAGGAAACTTGTTCTAGAGGCAACACAATGTTCTTCATTTTTAGTTAATTCAATTAAGTGAGGAGGAATTGTACAGTTTTCAACCCCAATCTCTCTTCTAGAGTCATGGAAAGCCAGTGGCACATAAAAGTGAGAATGACTGGTGAAGACCCAGGATGCAATGAATGACTGCAGAATCTTTGATGTCTAACTAAGCTCTAAAAGTTCCCCATGAATGTGGGCATTTTTTTTTTCAAAAGTCAGTGACATACAAGTCAGGAGTACTGGTAATAGCCCAGGATGCAGTGGACAATCTTGGCTGTTGGGACAGTGTTTTCATCTACTTATTCCACTGGGGATGTCTTCACATTTTTAGGGTATTCCCTCCCCTGACTCGCTGATGAATCTGATTTTATTCAATCTGGTTTAGTCTGTATTCAGAAATGATTTACTAGGGTTCTGCCACTGAGCATGCTACCGTTTCTTGAAGCCACAGGTGAGAGTTTGGTGACAGGTAAACACAAAGGTGGGTGAGCGGCCCTGAAAAGAGCTCAGCAAGCCCTCACACTGGAAGGGCTAGACCTCCATAAACATGGCATATTCCCCAGCTGCTTTTTGTCCTTCATTTTCAAAATGGACCAAGAACAAAAATCAGGAGGCTTCATTTTATGGGATAACTCAGGAGAGAGAAGATACCCAAAGCACCATAAAGACAGCTGTGGAGCATTTAGAGTTTGGTCAGACCTCAAGGATGCTAAGATCCTCCACTACATCCTATTACCTGTAGTCCTGACTTTGGTGAGCCACTGGCTTTCAAGAAGAAAAAAAATCACACATTCATAAATATCTTCCCAATGGCAATCTAAAATATATTTTAGCTATAGGTCCTTGTGCCCACTTTCTCCTCTTTATAGAGTGGTAAGTATATCTGGCCAAGTCCTAACTGATTCAGCTTTCATACCATCTCTTGTATCCACCCCCTCCTTTCTTCTGCCATGGCTTCCAGCTGATGTGGACCCTCACCACCTCACGTCTGAATGATTGATATAGACTACTGATTAGTCTCCCTATCACAAGGCTCTCTCCATCCTACAATTGTTTTATGCTGCCTCCCACATTAGTCTCCATTCTGCCAATACATTAGTTTCTTGTGATGACCGCGTATTTTAAAATCATCTAGAGTCAGGAATTCAGGTTAAGGGAAAATCTTCAATTTTTATTCTCAGTAGAGGTGAAGAAGGATCGGAGGTGAAGGTGGATCGGAGGTGAAGGTGGGATCGATCATGATCGCAAAGTGTGTAGCTGCAACAGGAAGCCAGCCAGCAGTCTCTCCCTGCCTCTCTTCCTGCTCCTCTGCCTCCAGCCACCAAAATCATCATTTCCTATATAACACATCAGGACTTGCACAAAGAGTGGGTGGGGGCCATTCTTTATCCAAGCATGTATATTAATATAGTCCAATTACTATTTAGCCTCACGTGCTTGGGACCTCAGTGCATCAACTCGAACTTCAGCCCATTACAGTTTCTTAAAGTGTAAGTCTCACTACATCATCACTCATACAATAAACTTCATTGGCTCCTTGTTACCTCCAGGATCAAATACAAAATCTTTTGTTTGGCATTTAAAATCCTTCACAATCTTTCCAGTTTTCTTACACTTTACATTCCCACCCACATATACTTGTCTATCCAGGTGACACTGGTTTCCTGGCAGTTCCTTGAGCAAAATACTACTTATCTTGGTTCCAGGCATTCTCTCCTGTTTCTCTCCTACCTAAAATTCTTTCTCCTCTCCCCTCTTCTTCCTAGATATTCTGGATTCCTCCAACTAGGAATTAAAAATCCTGTCTTTTATGAGAAGATTTTCCTGATGCTCCTTACTGCTAGTGCCTCCCTCTGTTGATTATTTCCAATTTATCCTATGTAGAGAGATATACATCTCTTTCTCTCTTTTTTTCTCCCTGTCTCTATGTGTCTGTCTGTCTCTGTCTCTGTCTCTCTCTCTGTCTCTCTCTCTGTCTCTCTCTCTCTCTCTCTCTCTCTCTCTCTCTCTCTCTCTCTCTCTCTCCTTCTCTCTCTCTCTTTCCCCACCCCCACCCCACACATCTTGAATGTACACAATTATTTTATACTGTCTTTCACATTAGACTGTGAGCTCCTTAGGACCAAGGATTGCCTTTAGCCTTCCTTTGCATTCATAGAGCTTAGTGTAATTCTTAATATATAGTGAGCTCTTAATAAATATATGTTGATAGACTGACCTTGAAAAAATAAAGGTAATTTTTAAAATAAAAATAATAAAAATTTAAAAAATAAAAGTAACTTAAAGATCAACTATTTTAGACACTTTTCTATAATTGGGTAGCTAAATATAACAGTGTTATACTTGGATCCAAATTCAAATTGAGGGAATTGAAGGGATTAGGACAACAAGTGGCTAATTGTAGAATTAAGTGAACCACACTGATTCTATTTTGTGACTCAATTTTGGAGCCAGTTCAGTTTCCTTTCTATTCAATTGTGTTTCTAATCAAATTCCATCTTGTGAGAAAAGTTTATTCAGTTGCAGGATTTGGGAGAAAACCTTTTTGTATTGCTTGACTGTAGCTCTGCATAGCTGGGAAAGTACATTATCTTTCTGCTACTTACAGACCTTAACCAAGAACCTAGGTTTTGTTCAACAGAAATCCAAAGATTGATGCAAGAAATTTTTCTCACATTTATACATCTTCAGGAGTCCATATGTTTTATCTGAAAACTGTCCTTGTACTGATCAATCATTTATTGTTTCTATGTTCATTTCATTGTTCTTAGACACTTGAGGGGAGTAGGATGAGGACTTTTCTGAATTCAGGGAGTCACACCTATTTATTCTCCCTCTCTCAAATTGGAAAATCAATAATCTTTCATCCAATTAGAAATCACAATATCTAACGTTGTGTTTACTTCTAATTAATTGGCCTTGTTTGATTAATTGGTTTTAATGTATAAAAAAGTCTGTCTCTCCCTGCATTTGAGGTCCAGCCAAGCTGAGGAAGGAGCCTGGCTTCTATTTGTTGGGCAAGTGATATGCACTGCTTTAATAAATTGATATACCCAGAGAAAAGAATCTTTGTTTCTTCAATTACTTCATCTTTCCCCCACCACAAACTTCTGCTTCCGACATTTCCTAGCTTTGTGACTCTGTACATACCACTTAACTATTGTCTGCCTTAGTTTCTTCATCTGCAAAATGAGGCTGATAATAGCATTTATCTGCTAGAATTGTGGTGAGAATAGAATAAGATAATATCTGTAAAGCACTTTGGAAATCTTAAATGCTGTATAACTCTCAATTAACACAGATCATACCTTGTAGCAATAAAAATGGGCTAAAGAAATATAGAATAAGATCATTTATTTTTATTGTTTGTTGATAATTAAAATGAAAACAAAAGCATTTTATTAAGTAGCAAAATAATGTCTTTAATCAATTTTTTTCAAAAAGGAGCTTCTCATGTCTATGTCAAGATCATACTCAATTTTATGATATAACCTACAGAATAAATTTATTGACCTTTTAATGCTTAACTCCAACCAATGCAAAATATAGAGATGCATACTTGCTGAAGTTAATTGTCACTGTTATTGAAGATTCCCTGCTTGAACTACAAATGGAATAAGGATTCCCCATAATTGTCGAGTTTGTCCAGATTCTTCCATTTGGGAAATTCATATAGTCATCTAATTCAACTCTTACTTAATACAATGATCCTAAATATAAAATGTTCTACAATTGGTCATCTAGTCATTGGAGTAAGAATCAGAAAACTTTAGTTTAATTTCTACCTTGATCACGTAATAATTTTCTGACTTGTGGGATAACATTTGACTTTTTTCAGCCTTTATTTTCTCATCTATGAAATGGTAGTAATCTCTGTTCTTCCTACCTCACAAAGATGCTATGAGGGACAAATGATATCACATATGGAAGTGCTCTGTAGATATCTAATCACTATTCAAATGAAAGAAATTTATTACTTGTCTATTGCTTGCAACTAATAAGGGACTTGTGGATAATAAAGGGATGCACTAAATTTCTCTAAGACCTCATTGTAAGGTCTGTTTTATTAATTGAATCAAGACCCAAAGCATTACAAAGCATTGATGAAAATAGTGATTACTTAAAAAAGATCAGTCTAAAATATTTATATGAAAAACCAAATAGATAAAAATACCTATTGTTTATGATTTAGAATGGATTAGATGTTTCACTGAACTTCTACTGGGCTTATACCTCAAGGAGATACTGAAGAAGGGAAAGGGACCTGTATGACCAAAAATTGTAGTGGTTAGAAACTGGAAAATGAATGGATGCCCATCAATTGGAGAATGGTTGGGTAAATTGTGGTATATGAATGTTATGGAATATTATTGTTCTGTAATAAATGACCAGCAGGATGAATACAGAGAAGCTTGGAGAGAATTACATGAACTGATGCTAAGTGAAATGAGCAGAACCAGGAGATCATTATATACTTCAACAATGATACTGTATGAAGATGTATTCTGATGGAAGTGGATTTCTTTGACAAAGAGAAGATCTAATTCAGTTTGAATTGATCAGTGATGGACAGAAGCAGCTACACCCAAAGAAAGAACACTGGGAAATGAATGTAAACTGTTTGCATTTTTGTCTTTCTTCCCAGGTGGTTTTTACCTTCTGAATCCAATTCTTCCTGTGCAACAAGTGCAACCAAACCACTGTTTGGTTCTGCACACATATATTGTATCTAGGATATACTGCGACATATTCAACATATATAGGGACTGCTTGCCATCTGGGGGAGGGGGTGGAGGGAGAGAGGGGAAAAATCGGAACAGAAGTGAGTGCATTGTAAAAAAAAAAAAAATACCCTGGTATGGGTTCTGTCAATAAAAAAGTTATTATAATAAAAAAAATTAAAAAAAGATGTTTCATTGAGATAGACCAAGCAAGCCCCTTTTTTGTTTCTTTATGCCTCATATTGAAATTCTACCCATCACTCAAGGACTAACCCAGACTCACAGAATCATAGAACTTCCAAATTAGATAAAACCTCTAACAGTATCAAGTATGTCATTTCATAAACAAGTTCATTGCTCCAATGTTCAATTCTCCAAATCTGGGGTATTTTCTACTAATAATCATAGATAAAAGACCAGTAACCTTTACCAGAATTCAAATTCTACTTGTTCCATGTAGTTTTCACTTCTAAGACATGAGGAACTTGCTCTATTTTCAATGTTTTTAAAAAACTTACTGGGCACTTCAATGAATAAAACAATAGGTCTAGAATCAAGAAGATATGAGTTCCAATTTATATTCAAACACTTACTAGCTATATCACCCTGGGCAGATCATTTAATCTGTGTTTACTCAATTATAAAACATGGATAAAATATTACCTACATCTTAGGGATGTTGTGAGGATCAAATGAGATAATGATTATAAAGTACTTAACACTCGTAAAATTATATGTGTTAACTATTATTATCATGATTGTCTGTGCTATCCTATATATATATATATATATATATATATATATATATATATATAGGATAGCACAGACAATATATATATATATCAAGTATTGTACCTTATTGGTTGTTTTTCATGTTTCTATATATCTTTTGCTTCTAGCAACATAATACGTTCTTTGAGAGAATGAATTAGATTTTACAGTTATCCTAAGATTTTTTGCATGTATATATGGGGAGGTGATATGGTTATGGATTTTGAGCTAGAAGAAACTAGGGGACATTTAGTTAAACTATTGATTTTACATATGTGGAAACTGAGGTCCAGAAAAAGTTAATTAATATTTCCAAGATTATACAAATAATGACATATTTAAACCTACATCTTCTGCTTCCAAAGCTGATACTCTTTCCCACTATACCTCTATGCCATCCTTTTCCTAATCCTCCCACAAGTCCCTTGTTAATTGCAAGCAACAGACAAGAAATAATAATCTCTTTCATTTGAATATTGATTTGGTGTCTACAGAGCACTTTTACACATCATTTGTCCCTCATGACACCTTTGTGAGGTAGGCAGAACAGAGAATATTACCATTTTTATAAAATAAGGAAATAAAGGCTCAAGAAAGTCAAATGTGTAATCTCAAGTCAGAAAGTTATTGTATGACTAAGGAGGGACTCAAATTGAGGTTTTCTAGCTCTTAATCCAATGACTGGATGGTCCATTGTAAATCAGTTTATATTTAGAATTGTTGTATTTAGGCAAGAGTTGAATTAGATGACTTCTGAGATCCATTCCATATCTCGGATGCTATCACACTTAGCCTTGATGAAATGTGCTTCTCTGCTGTTAAAAAAAAGCAGTCATCCTATTGATGAGAGGTTATGTCCACTGTTGGCTATATAGTTCCATTTATAAACTGACAATAGCTATTGCTAGCTTAATGTGGCTCTATTGATTGTATTTACTAACACATTCTACTTATTATACTACTTGGCTTCTTGGGAATGAGCCCAGCTTGTCTTCCTTTATTTTTTGTACTAAATCGAAAAGCTTTGCAACCAAGTGATTTTCAGTCAATCAACTTACCCATCAAGAAGCCTTTTTGAAATGTCATACTTGACACTTTAAGGATACAGTCTCTGCCCTCAAAAAGTTTGCATTTTACTGGATAGTTCCACACATAACAGATAAGCAAAGAAAGGACATATCCACTATGTTTTCCAAAGCAAGATCAGCTACTTCTCCTCTCACATGTCTAGGTTCCCCTAGAGGATTTTAAGGGTGTCTTTCTCCAATGATATCTGTTTAAGCTCCCCATTAACTGCCAGTGATAAGTGCTCCAGTTCTACTTAGCTAATTAACTTTTACAGAGGGTTATTTTGCCTAAGCATATATAGCAAGAATATAAGTATAAAAACTACTCAATAATTAGCGGGCACAAACTTCCCTATACAATGTCTAGATAAAGAGAATGAACTTAAAGCAATTTCTACATAATATTGATCTCACTCATTTCCCAAGTTATCATAGTTACTGGAGAATTTCTTGTCTCAGCTGCCACTGGGATGATTATCATCTAGGACTTGACTGTTGGGTTGTCTGCCTGAAAAATCCCGCCTGGTTTCTGGATTCTATGAGTTCATCATTTTGACCTTTTGAAATTAGCAAAGTAGATCATATTGTTTTCAATACTTCTTAACTGAAAAGCAAGAAAAATAGATCAATCAGAGATAGAAGCAACAATAGGGTTATGCAATAAGTGGTGGAGTTCAGACTGAAATCCAGGTGTTCTGACTTCCAGACCTGTGCCCCCTACCATATACTACATACTACAAATGGGGATAGGATAAATATATGAGAAAGTGAGAAGAGTCCAATCAACCTTCATGGAAGGTAATTGAGTCAAGATTTCCTACTGTAATATTTAGAGCTAGAAGGAACTTTACAAAGTGTAAAATTCAACCCTCTAATTTATACATGAAGAAACTTAATCCCATATCCAGAAAGTTTATTTCCTCTGACCACACAGAGCTATAACTTCTTTTTTTTATTATAGCTTTTTATTTACAAGTTATATGCATGGGTAATTTTACAGCATTGACAATTGCCAAACCTATTGTTCCAATTTTTCCCCTCCTTCCCCCCACCCCCTCCCCCAGATGGCAGGTTGTCCAGTACATGTTAAATATGTTAAAGTATAAATTAAATACAATATATGTATACATGTCCAAACAGTTATTTTGCTGTACAAAAAGAATCAGACTTTGAAACAGTGTACAATTAATTAGCTTGTGAAGGAAATCAAAAATGCAGGTGGACAAAAATAGAGGGATTGGGAATTCTATGTAATGGTTCATAGTCATTTCCCAGAATTCTTTCACTTGGTGTAGCTGGTTCAGTTCATTACTGCTCCATTGGAAATGATTTGGTTCATCTCATTGCTGAGGATGGCCAGGCCCATCAGAATTGATCCTCATATAGTATTGTTCTTGAAGTATATAATGATCTCCTGGTCCTGCTCATTTCACTCAGCATCAGTTCATGTAAGTCTTTCCAGGCCTTCTGAAATCATCCTGTTGGTCATTTCTTACAGAACAATAATATTTATACCACAATTTATTCAGCCATTCTCCAATTGATGGGCATCCACTCAGTTTCCAGTTTCTGGCCATTACAAAGAGGGCTGCCACAAACATTCGTGCACATACAGGTCCCTTTCCCTTCTTTAAGATCTCTTTGGGATATAAGCCCAGTAGAAATACTGCTTGGTCAAAAGGTATGCACAGTTTGATAACTTTTTGAACATAGTTCCAAATTAGAGCTATAACTTCTAAAGTCAGGATTTGAAGTCAGGCCCCTTACATCCAAATCTGAGACTTTTTAAAATTGCTATTACACACTATAGTTGTCATTAGGTCAGTAATCTCTGAAGCCCATATAAGCCCCAGTTTGTACAATTTCAAGGAAGAGTTCAATGAATAAGATACAAAAATAAATAAATAAACACCCTTTTCTAAACAAAGTTATATAGCAAAAAAATCCACATTAAGATCCTGTTCTCAAGTGTGCAGTGTCTCCCTTCCCTTCTGCTGCTTGTCTTTTTTCACATCTAACCAGAGCTATTTCTGTCTATGGGGAGTTAGAAGAAAGATCACATATTGTGCAGGGAGCATGGTGTTAAATTTATGCAAAGTGAAGAAATGTGTTATCTCAAAAATATTTATTTCATAGCATCTCCCATGAGGTTTATTTTCTTGTTATAACTTTAAGGACAGCAGTTCCACATAAGCATTCCTTTTGGATCCCCACAAAGCATTAAGAACATTTATATAGAATAAACGCCACCTGCCATATTGCACCTTGTATCACAGTACAAAATGTCTGTCTTCTTGCTATCCCTAGACTTGGTTGTTTGCATCCAAAATTTGGCATGAAGATGGCAAAGAGAGAGGTGTTTGCATAACCTGTGGGGCAGGAAAACACCCTGGTGTGATGGGGAGAAAACAGGACACTCAGGAAACACAGGTTTTAGTTCAGAGTCGCATCTTCCTGAGTTCAAACTTAGACTCAGACCCTTGCTGTGCAATCCCGGGGAAGTCACTTAACCCTGCTTGCCTCAGTTCCTCATCTACAAAAGGAGCCGGAGAAGGAAATGACAAACTGCTCCAGTATCCTTGCCAAGAAAACCCCAAATGGGGTCACACACAAAAACAAATAAGTACATACAGACTCTAACCAGACTATTATATACCATTGTGTGGCTAAGCTGTATCCTGCTCCATAAATGAGGCACTTCAAAGAGAGTTAGGCCTAAACTGAGCCTGAGAAACAAAAGTTCGAGTTCCAATCACTCGTTAATTTTTTAAACTCTTTATCACTGAAAAAAAAAAAAAAGATGGCTTCTGCAGTTTCTTCCAGACTAAAATTCTGTGATCCCTGCTCCCTTCTACTGCTAATATTTTATGTATAAATCACTTCTGGCCCTAAAATTCTGTGATTATATCAATCAATCAACAAACATTTATTCAGCTCCTACTATGACCTTGTAATTTGGCAAAAATGATCAAAAAAGTAGTAATAGCAGTTAATGTTGGAGGGGTTTTAGAATGATAGGTAATCATTTTCTTGTGATTTTCTGAAAGTACATTAACTGGAAAAGTGATAATAACAGAAAATTTATCAAATCAAAGAATCTTAGCAAATTTAAAGATGATTTCTTTGTTACAGGAAGGTTAAATTTCAGGATGCGAGGGAAAGCATGTGGAAGGGAAGATATATGAGTTATAGAATATTATACAGAAATGATGATAAAAATTGCATTCATAAAACTTACCTTTTTCCTCCGTTTCCTTTTATTATTATTAAAGCTTTTTATTTTCAAAACATATGGATGGGAGGGGGGGTGCTACTAGATGGTGCAATGGATAGAGAATCAACCTTAAAATCATAGGACCTGAGGACCTGAGTTCAAATTTGGCTTCCGACATTTAACACTTCCTGGCTATGTGACCCTGGGCAAGTTACTTAACCCCAATTGCTTTAGCAAAAACAACAAAAATAAACAAACAAACAAAAGTATATACAATGATAATTTTTCAACACTGATCCTTGCATAGCCTTGTGTTCCAAATTTTCTCCTTCTTCCCCCTCCACCCTCTCCCCTAGATGGCAAGTAATCCAATATATATGTTATACATGTTAAAATATATAAAACTTATCTTTTAAAGAAAGAGTTGAAAGAACTTTAGAGTTCCTAAAGTTCAAATCTTTAATTTTACAGTTGAGGAAACTGAGGTCCTGACAAAGGAATGGATTTAGTGAAAATCAGAGTAGAGAGGGAATGGTTATATCTCATTTCAGTTCCTCTCTCCCTGATAATAAGTTTGAGGAAAATGAAAGGACAAAAGATGAAATTGGACAGTTGACCTAGATTACAGAATTTGCTGCTGTCCCAAATCATTCTTCTCTTCCTCCAGAGGATAATTAGCCCTTAGACTTGTGAAATGCCCTTCACCTAAGGGTGCTGTGCAAGAAGATTCCTGGAGATACTTCTAAGGCAGCACTCTCAGGGAAAAAAAAAAAGCCAATTAAAAACATTTTTTGTTGTAAAAGAAGCTGAGATTTCATCTTTCAGACACTCGTCCTTTTGCCTGACTTTGTTCTCAAAAGCTATTCTTCAGAGACATCAGAACTCTCAGACATTCTGACCCCAGGTCAGAGGTGTACTTGGATATGCAAATACTCTGTGATGGGTAGAGGGCTTCAGGAACCCCCTGATAGCTCCAGATAGATTTCTTTTATACATGCATGGAGACAGCCACATGGAAAGGAAAGAGTCCCTGACTAAGAGCTGGGCGACCCAAAACCCCTGCCACTAAGCTCTTAACGTTGTGGGCCAGATGAATTAAAAGAAAACAATTTTGTTCAGAAGGAAGTGGGAACAGGGAGCCTTCCAGAGCTATTAGATATGCCACATAAATTTATTGACCATTAATAGAGTACCACTACATTCTCTGGATGCTGAAAATAGAGATGGTTTTATATGTTTTCAAAGTCTTTTCAGCATGGGGTTTGTGTGTGTGTGTGTGTGTGTGTGTGTGTGTGTGTGTGTGTGAGAGAGAGAGAGAGAGAGAGAGAGAGAGAGAGAGAGAGAGATGGAAAGAGACACACAGACAGAGACAGACAGAGACAGAGACAGAAAGGGAGAGGTAAAGAGACACAGAAAAAAGAGAGACAAAAAAGTAAAAGGGTAAAATTAAAGGAGAGTAAAAGAGAAAAAAATAAGGGAAATAAGGAGGGATCTAGGAAGATGGTTTAGTAGAAATACTAAATTTGGAATCAGGAAGACCCAAATTTAAATATTGCCTCAAATACTAGCTATATAACCTTAAGTAAATCAACTAACATTTCTCAGTGTTAATTTCCTCATTTGTAAAATTAGTATAACCAGAGTAACTATTTCTCTTGTTGTGAAAATCTAATTATGTCTATGTGTGTATGTGGATCTATAACTACATATGCATATGCATTCATGTATATGCACATATACTTATTTATATGTATATGTATGTGTGTGTATGCTTTGCAAACATTTATGATATAAATATTAGTTATTATTACTACCACCAGCGGCATTTTCTGGTAGGATATATATAACATAAGAACAAGGATCAGTCCAATATAAAACCCAATGGTTTGGAGCCTCTGGAGAGCATGGAAAGAAACCTTAGGAAGACTAGTGGAGGATGGATTAATTGTGAGTCGGTTATGAGATCATATTTATATTTGTATTCTATACACATTGCAATAACAAGTTTTGGGAATAAATAATAGAGAACTCTGGCAAGTGTAAATATCTTATTAGTACAAGTCTTAATCCTCAGTAAATGTATACTCTCCACGCTGGAAAAACAGAATCCATATAAAGAAGCCAACAGATTTAGAATGCAGGTATGAAGAGTGAGTATATGTAGTTTTGTGGTATGTGAGAGGTCTTTGGGCAATCTTCTTAAGGAATATATTTTCTTATCACAAAATAAAAAAGCTGGAAAAGATGGTGATTCACAACAATAAGAGACTATATCCCTAATTCTATGATTTTATCTCTATTTTTGACTTGATTTGTCATAGAGTGAGTGAAATAAATCATTTGGGATGATTCCAGAGTCTCAAATTCTCTCCTTCATACAAAGTGTCACAATAGAGACCTCACAATAGCCTAGCATTGAGAATGGAGATTTACATGACACCAAGGTGATCAAGAAAATTTAAGCATAAACCATGAATGCAATAATTATCACTGATGTTAAATAGCATCAGTTCTCCTCATATCTTAATGCATTCTCAATATTCATTTAACCAGCATATTTTGAGTTCCACATGTTATCCGATCCCTATTTAGCTTTTTTTGGACAGTAGGTTTTATTCTCAGGACAGCTCTTAAGGGGGTTATGCTTTTCTGGTTGCAAATCTAAAGGCTCCTAGATACTTCTGACTTGAAATAGTTTAGTAATTGGTTCTCCAATTTTGAAACTTCAGAGCATTTCAGTTTATATACTATTTGCTATTTCTATCCTTACCTAAATCCTGTATCTGATATAAGAATTCTTAAAAATTCATACCATTTTTTACTGTTGACTTCATGACAATTCAGACAACCATCTCTTCAGTCAAAATGCAAAACATTAGTAAATTACAATCTCAAGAATTTTTACCTTAAATAGTAAAATTCTATTAATCACAATTTAGGGTTTGAAATTTTTTTTAACAGTTAACACATCATTAATTCTTTGCTAATGGACTAAAACTAACTCTATTCAGGGGCTTCAGACATACAGTAGAAGCCTAATAGTTGACATTATTATTATATTAGCTGTACCTTTAAATCATCCTATAAATTTTCATAATAGCCAAGAATTTTTAAATAAAAATATGCTGTTATATATTATCTGCCTTATAACAAAATATACCTCATTAAATATTTAACAGTTCTCAAATATCTATTTTTTCATATTCTTTTAAAAGCCCAATTCACGTGTAACAGTATCCTGATTTAAAAGTTCTTTTGTCTAATAGCATGTTACAATGGTCTCTCAAATTTCTCAAAATACCACATTCACTCTTCACTCTATGGTAACTAATCATATAAGAGAATTTAGAAATATAACACAAACATGAAATAAAACTTCAGATGATAACAATTCAGTTAATTGCATTTCTAAATTATTACATATAAAAAAAGCATTAATCTTATTATCTTTGGCATTTTAAAACCACTTTAAAGTTATAAGGTATGGAACAATTATACCCAATTAAAGAAATAAAGTAATACTTACTATCTGCCAGTCACTCTGTTAAGTACTTTACAATCATATTATTGTTATCTTTACAACAGTCCTGGAAGGTGGGCATCCTTATTATTTTTTTCTTTACTAATTGGAAACTGGGGCAAACAGAAATAAAATAAATTGCCTAACATTACACAGTTAATAAATTTCTGCAACCAGTATGTAAATCAAGTTTCCCTACATTTTCTCAGTATTTTTTAAATGCTGTGTTTGGAAGCCTGATCTGAAATGAGAGGGGCTAGCAAAGCAAGGGAGAGGGTCTCTAACATGGGGATATTACAAATGATCTTTAGTTTAAACAATCATTTCTCTATACATGATCAGATATGCCAAGAAAATATTAACAAAGGGTTGCCTGCTATAAGATAAAAACAGTTTGTCTAGTTTTTTTTTCCTTTCTTAACACTAGAATTTCTCCCAAGCTAGCTGCCCTTCTTCATTGTTCTAGAATAATGAGAATTTTAATGATATCATTTACTTTTAAAACTTTTATTTTAAAAAAATCTAATCTTCATTTTTCCTTAAAACAAATTCTAGAGAGTTGTATTCCAAAACTTTGTATGATATTTCAGAAGGGAAGAAGTTCCTGGATTTCTCCTCTGCAATCTTAATATTATTAATAATATTATTAATCTTTATACCTCTAAGATGTTTTGAGTAGTTCCACAAATTTTATCTAAATTTCTGTAATTCCAACACAGACAAACCTGAAATGACAGAAAAACGTGTTTTGCAATTTTTCTATTTTCTTATAACCTAATCTCCCTTGGAAAATCTTAAATGGGAACTAGTCCTGCTTATTGGGACAATTGCTTTAACTTTGAAAATTTATTAACCTGCCCTAGTGTTCCAAACTCTCTGGGTATAGCCCTTGCAAGTTTCTTTTTTCTGGTTGGAAGCTTCTTAAATCTTTCAAATTTAAAAGCTCACAATTTAAGGCATTTTACAAAGACCGAAACACAGACAAAATGACAAAACTGATTCAGACACAGTTTTAACAAAGCACCCGTTACAACAAGAATGCCGTGGCACATGGAGGCACACAGTACCAAGGCATGCAAAAGCAACAACAAAACTGCAAAGAGATGCAGAGAGCTAATTAACAGTGGTTTGCAGTTTTAGGAAGGATATCCTTACCAGAGGGATCTAAGACAAACTCAGGCACCAGAGGGGCCCTGGAGATTTCCTCACAACTAAAGGAGAACCTGACCAAGGTGGCAGCTCCCTGGACTGCTGCAGGGACAAGGCATATGACTCTTCGCAGAAAGGAGCAGGGGAGTGTTAGACTCTGGAGAAATGAATCTCCAGGGACCCCTGGTCCATTTCCACTGGTACTGAAGAGTCGAATTACCTGATCCAGTGTCCAATTCCAATCCTGACACCATTTAATAGCAATCAAACCCCATTCTACTTAAGGGTGGCCAAAGTAGAATAAGCAGAAGTGACAGGAGAATCAGGAATCAAATTCAAAGTGAAGGACATGGTTTGCAAACAAGGAGGAAGATTAAGCCCCATGTGCCATGGCAGAGTCCCTAATGGGGGAACCCATATTACTGTGGCTGAACCTTCATTTTATATACTAGAAAAAGAGTCAAAATGTAATGTAGAAACAACAGTGAGATGCAACAGGGACAGTGAGACAAGGTTGTCTAGTGACAAAAAGTCTGTTTATAGCGGAGCTTCATGTTTGGGCTTGTTGTTGCTTGCCCGAGCTCAGGGAAAATGAGGGTGTCTCCTAATATCTTGACAGAAAAACATGCACTTTTTACTTGCTGACAGAGGAACTCTCATTATTATGATTATTCCTCTAAGCTTTATTCTGATTAAAATAAGGTACCCAGAACTGAACAGATGTGATCTGACCAGGATTATTCTTAGTGTCCTTATCTTAGACCTTTATTTTTCTCTTAATGAAGGCTGAGTTTGTGTTAGTTCATTTGTGTGAAGCCATATCAGTCAGTCAATAAATATTTATTACATACCTACCATGTATTATGTGTGGGGTTGTTCATTCTTCGTTTTCAAGAAGAACCAATAATATCATAGGGTGCTGTCTTGAATTGATTATATTATAAATGAACATTATATATTATATGTAATATATAATTCATACGTATTACATTATAATTATAATAGCATAAATTATTGTTATAATGATATAATTATTATAAATAATCAGAGTTACACAAATTCCTCAGTCCCACTCTCCCAGAGCTGTTAAAGTCTAGTGCAAACTAACTGATGACCTGAGATGCAGTAGATGACTCTGGTGTCTTTGATATTTGACTAAGATTTAAGCTCTACATAGGTGCCTGCTTCAGTCACCTTCATGGTCATTGAAACAAAGGATTCTCAGTAGACATTCTGTAACGAAAAGTCTTCATGTGCTTAAGGTAGATATTTCCCTACACACCGACAGGTTTATGTCCTATAGGTTACCCTTAACTTAGTTTTCTTGGTGTCTGAGACAATTTTACTTGTGTGGCTGCTGCACATGCTTTTATAGCTTCTTGAAGCCATAGGAAAGAGTTGGGTGAAAGATGGACATCAAACATGGATGAGCAGTCATGAAAAGGGTGAGCAAGCTCTCATACCAGAGGTGTTAGTTCTCAATATGAAAAAGTTCTTTTTTCTTCTTCTTTATTAGTATTTTATTTTCCCAAATACATCTAAAGATAGGTTTCAACATTCACCTTTGCAAAATCCTGTGTTTCAAATTTTTTCTCCTTCTCTTCCTTCCCCTCCCCAAGACAGCAAGCAATCCAATATACGTTAAAAATGTATAATTCTTCTAAGTATATTTCTATATTTGTCTTGATGTGTAAGAAAAATCATATTAAAAGTGAAAAAACATGAAAAAGGAAAAAAACCAAGCAAACAAACAACAGCAAAAAGGTGAAAAATGTTTTGATCCATATTCAGTTTCCATAGTTCTTTCTCTGAATACAGATGGCACTTCCCATCCCAAGTCTATTGGAATTGTCTTGAATAACCTCATTGTTGAAAAGTATCAAATCCATCACAGCTGATCATCTCATAATCTTATTGTTACTATATACTATGTACAATCTGTATATCTTGTGTTTGCTTTTGGTTTTGCTCCATTTAGTATCAAGTTATATAAGTCTTTCCAAGTTTTTTTTTTTTAAATAAGTCTGCTGATCATTTCTTATGGAACAATAATATTCCATTACATTCATATACCAAAACTTATTCCCCAACTGAAGGGCAACCAGTCAGTTTTCAGTTCCTTGCTACTACAAAAAAAAGGGCTGCTACAAACATTTTTGCACATGTGTGTCCTTTCCCCTTTTTATGATCTTTTTTTGGGATTATAAAGTAGACACACTGCCAAAGCAAAGTTTGATAGCCCTTTGGTCATAGTTCTAAATTGCTCTCCAGATTGGTTGGAGCATTTCACAACTCCATCAACAATGCATTAGTGTCCCAGTTAAGAAAAACAATTCTTGGAAACTGAGTTGATACTCATCAGTTGAGGAATGGCTGAATAAGTTATGGTATATAAATGTTATGCGATATTATTATTCCTTAAGAAATAATCAGCAGGCTGATTTCAGAAAGGCCTGGAGAGACTTACATGAACTGATGCTAAGTGAAGTGAATAGAACTAAGAGAACACTATACACAGCAACAAGGCTATGAGCTGATCAATTCTGGTAGATGTTTTTAATAATAAGGTGATTCAGGCTAATTCCAATAAACTTGTGATGGAGAGAGCCATCTGTATTCAAAAAGAGGACCACAGGGGCTAAATGTGGATCACAACTTAGTATTTTCACCTTTTTTGTTGTTTGTTTGCTTGCATTTTTTTCCTTTCTCCTTTTTTTGTGTGTAGCCAATGAACATACAAATATGTATAGAAAAATTGCATATGTTTAACATTTAGGGAAAGGGATAAGGGAGGGAATAGGGGAAGGGGGGGAATTGGAACATAAAGTTTTACAGGGGTGAATGTTGAAAACTATCTTTGCATATATTTTGAAAATAAAAAACTATTATTTTAAAGGAAATTTAAAAATAAAAAGATAGTTCTTGTCCTCAAAGAATTTATAATCTAATAATCTAACAATATACAAAAAGAAGCTAAAAAAGAGATTTGTTGAATGAGGAAAGTACTTAATGCAGGGAAATAATAGATAAGTCCAAGAGAGAGAAAAATATGGAAAATGAAAAGAAGGCTATCCTGAGACACCTCCTTAAATGGAGAGTCTAGCAGGAGCCACCCACTTTTTAATTAGAAGGAGGAGCCTAAGGAGCAAAGGAATCTGATGTATATCTCATCAGTTTCTATAAAATGCATAATATTCTTTATCTCATTCAAACCTCACAACTACTCTATGAGTTGAAGAAATTCTAAGTATCATTATCCCCATTTTATAGGTGGGGACATCGAAGCTCAGAAAAGCTGTGTGACATGAACAGAGTTGAGAGTTAACATTTGAATCAAAGTCTTTCCTAACTACAAATCCATTACTTTACTTTAGGCTTTGTTGTTGCTATTCAGTAATTTTCAAACTGACTCTTCATGGCCCTAGTTGGGTGCTTTGTTTTGTTTTTATTTTTTGTTTTGTTTTTTTGTTTTGTCCCACAGAAATACTGGAATATTTATCATTTCCTTCTCTAGTTTATTTTATGGATGAGGAAACTGAGGCAAACTGAGATGAATAAATTGTCCAGAGTCACACAGTTAGGAAGTGGCTGAGATGAGCTCTGAACTTGGGAAAATGAGTTTTCCTGAATTCAGAGCTGGCACTCTATCCATTGTACTACCTAGAAACTGGCTATGGGGACTGGAGTCAGGAAGACTCCTCTTCCTGAGTTCAAAGCTGGCCTTAGACATTTACTAGTTGTGTAGCCAGGGCCAAGTTACTTATATATACTCTCTTCAATTTCCTCATCTGTAAAATGAACTGCAAGAGTAAATGCCAAACCACTCCATATTTCTGGACTCCAAATGGTGTCATGAAGAGCAGACCATACCTGAACAATTAAATTACCTTTAGTTACTACTTAGTTTATGGAAGTTCATCAACTTTCTAATTCATTCAATTACCAAAAATTAGAAATAGTTTAGAACCAAGGATATGTGACTTTGTGCCAGACAGCCATAAGATCATTAATATAGATCTGGAATGACTTTAAAAGTCATTTACTCTAAGAATGTCAGATCAAGAAGACATCTTAGATATCATCTAGTCCAATCACTTACTTTTTTTTCAGATCAGGAAAGGATATATAAAACAGAATTCTGCTGCACTCAGGTCTTCAGAGAGAATTGTTTCCTGATTTCTCTTTGTTGGGGGAAGGGAATAGGGCTCTGGATTGTTGCCTGAAATCTTTTTTTCCCTCCCTGTTGCTGACATAATGGCTCCATTAACAGTGGACTGAATTCCTTGGCACATCTCATTCAACTGAGCTCTTAAGAGAACAATTTTGGTAGCAAAATACAAAATGATGATGCTCACCATTAGTCATTTGTAGAGTCCATGGCAGGAAATATGATAAATAACTTTGACATCTTTGAGAATTCTTAAAAACATATATTTTGTTAAGGTTGTTATCAGTGTAGGTTCAATATTCTTTGTACAAGAGATACTATTGACAAAGTCAGCCATTTAACAGAATTCATGTCTGCTAATAAATACCAAAAATTACTGAGTCCCAGTAGAATTTACCCCTTCAAAGAGCAGACAGTCAAACTATCTTGATAAAGGCTTTACTTCAGAGGTTAAAGGAGCTTTTGGTCCTTTTTACTCAGCCCCAGCTTGAAGATCCGGAGACCTGGGTTCTAGTTTCAGCTTGATGATTTACTCCAGATTACTATGGTATAAAAATTGAAAGCCATTCAGCAAGTCTAGATAAATCACATAATTTCTCTGGATATCTAATTCTTCATCTATGAAAATAGACAGTTGACTTAATTATCTATAAAGACCATCTGATACCTAACATTCTTTGATTCTAAGACCTTGCATTACTAATTCAGAATGGGTCACACACAAATTTTACCCTGGCCATGCAACTTTACAGTGAGGAAGTATCTTTGGAAATATGAGGCAAACTGATTGCTTCCAACACAATGAAAATATGGAATTTGGAGTTAGAAGATCTGAATTTAGTGGTTAACCTATTACTTGCTTGTTGTGGACAAATCACTAATTTCTCTGAGTCTCAGTTTTTTTACTCATCAAATGGGAATAATGGTTGATTATTGTCCTTTATTCTTGAAGAGGACCAAAATGACATCAATATGTTAGGTTCGAGTTAATGGCTGATTAGACCAATATGAGATCAGAATGTTTTGCTACACATTAGACACAGTCTCAATGAATATTTGGGATAGATGCTCTACCTTTGCACCTCTTGTGTTTCTTCTGAGCTAATTCAATTCTGCTTTACTCATAGAGCACAGCACCTTCTTTGACGAAGGCACACCATACTGGGTGGTCCTGTGCTAGTGTCTCTCATGTCATACAATCAATTCTTAAGTTCTTCAAAAGAAATTTTGAGAGTGTCCTTGTATTGCTTTTTCTGAACATCTTGTGAGCAATT